>NW_015551042.1:299350-306312 GCF_001515605.1 Sinocyclocheilus anshuiensis
CCTGCCTGCGCTCTGCATTGGCTGGATGGGGTTGTAGGAGCCGCTGGTTTTACCTCTGAAGCCTCCTCTTCCTCCGCGGTCGTTGCGCATGGAGCCGCGGCCACCGAAACTGTTGCCCCCATTCATGCGGTTGTCTCGGCCATCATGGCAGCCGTTCACGAAGCCATTGCTGCGTCCGTTATCCCATCCTCCGGGAGAATCTGTGTGAGAGCGAGAGGACGGGGTTATTAAACACACGTGTGCTAGAAACGTTACATGGAGCGGAGCATTCTGGGGGCGGATGGTCAAAAGCAAAGCAGTTAGTCAAGTAGGGCATGGACTTGTACTTCTCGGCTCTAGTTAAGTAGTCTGCCACCAGTCCTCGACTTGACCGACTACATTGAAATTGCTTGCAAAATGCTGAAAATTCAAGTAAATGCAGACATGGGAGCATCTACTCTAAATATTTCCCCCCTCATCTGAGTCGGGTCTTTAAACAAAAGTGCTCTTCAAAGCCCGTGGACGACATTTGCGTCTTGCATTGGAAAGAAATGTGGCTGAAATAAGCTGTTACGATTCCAAGTGTGTGCTGAGAATTAATCGTGGAACCATGCATATTTGAGGATTTCCCCTCAAAGTCTCTCTTTAGCCAAAGGCTGTCAATAGAAACGTACAGCTCCTTCCTGGTGCCACGGAGTAACCGCTCTGTCTACCAGAGGAATAAGCTCCTGCTAAAAGAACAAACGTATAGTCAGGAGGGTGCTGGGCCAAACAGCCTCGTCACAAGGATAAGACTAAAGATCACGGAGCATCTCAAACCTATACTGCCGAGAGTCTCGGCCAATACGGTTCAGACAAGCTCTGGTTGAATTGTAGACGCACTTTTTTTTTTTTTACATGCCAGCATATTGATTACTTGAGTCACTGGACAAACGATGGAGGGGGGATAAAATTATCCAAAAATGTCAGTGGAAAGCACTCTGTTTTGGCTCAAGATGTGTACCAATAACAGTCCGAAAGAGAGGAATGAGAGAGTGCAGTAGTGCACTGGCACCTAGACAGAAGCAAGCAGAGATTCACAGACTGCACACTAGCTATGTTTCCATCCAGCTATTTTTACATGCATTTTGGAATATTGCATAAAAAAATAAATTTAAAAAATGCTAGATGAAATGCCAAGATGCACATAAGTTCTAAAAATGTGCATTAAAAAAAAAAAAAAAACGTATGTGCACAATTGAGTAGGATAAACTTCTTATCCGATAAGAAAAAAACGTGCATAAACTACGACGGAAACACAATTATTGAATAAATTCCACCATGCGCATCGAACAAGTCATGTGATTTGCGCTATAAGATGGGATAACTCAACTAACCAGCGGACCGATCTCGTTCACAGCATCTATATGTTGTCCTGAAAGGCCTGAGCAAAGCCTGTCGTTAAAGTATTTCTGTATAATTGTCTTAAACGACTGTGTTCCCAAACAGCAGCATCCTCCTCCGAAAGCATCGACCGCATTTATTGTGTTTCGTCTGCTCGCTCTGAGGCGCAAGTCATTTATCACATATTAAAATTATTATACTCAGTGGCTTCTCCTAGTTTTCTGTGTGATATTTAGAGCCAGTTTATCAGGAAGTGACGATTCTGTTCTCTTTGACTCGTTGGATGTAAACGGTGCTTTATTCACAAACGTTCTGTGCGATATTCCAGTTGTGTGCATGAAACACAGCCACTGACAGACGTCCTACAGACATGCTGAGCCACAAACAGCACTGTCTTTAAGTCAGACGATCACAATCTTCAACAGCACTGGAGCTTTAGGGCTAAAGACACGTCAAGAAGAAAAGCGTAACGTTACGTACCATTTTTGGAAGCTTCTTTGTTCCTTAAATGAGGTGGAATGTAGCGCCCTGGTGAAGACAGACTTTGTTAGCATGGCACACACACACAACTCTCCTTCATCCAGAGCAAAACTGAAGATAAAACCAGATCAGAACTGCTGTAAGAATCGGATACTCACTTCCAGGGACTCCTTGAACATCAGCGGAGTTCAAGTCTAGGGCAGCGAGCTGAAAGAGAAGGACAGAGTTGATGTGGTGCAGAGCAGAATAACCTTCAAAAGCTGAACGGGGATCGGTGCGAGAGGAAACACCGGATCCACCATCGAGCTCACACCGAGATCAGAACCGTATTCAAGCCTTCTGCGCTCCTCTCAGAAATACAACATCTACCTGAAAAGATCACTAGACAACTACATCTCAGACACCGATGCACTGATTAATACTGCAACATATCAATAAAATCATAAATCAAACCCTGTGTCAAAACGACAAAATAAAAGTCATTAAACGAGCTCACGTGACCTTTACAACACGTGTCAACGCAATTATATTCACTTATATGTGACTCTGGAGCACAAAAGCAGTGTTAAGTCGCTGGGGTATATTTGTAGCAATAGCCAACAATACATTGTATGGGTCAAAATTATCAATTTTTCTTGTATGCAAAAATCATTAGGATATTAAGTAAAGATCATGTTCCATGAAGATATTTTGTAAATTTCCTACCGTAAATATATCAAAACTTCATTTTTGATTAGTAATATGCATTGCTAAGAACTTCATTTGGACAACTTTAAAGATGATTTTCTCAATATTTAGATTTTTTTTGCACCCTCAGATTCCAGATTTTCAAATATTGTCCTATCCTAACAAACCATACATCAATGGAAAGATTATTTATTCAGCTTTCAGATGATGTATAAATCTCAATTTCGAAAAATTGACCCTTATGACTGGTCCAGGGTCACATTTAAACTTGGGAATGTGAAATAAAGGCTAGTAAGCATTTTTCTGAAATCATTGCAAAAATAAATATAATTCTGAAATCATGATTAAAAACATGACTTTATTAACTGTGTATTGAAATCAATCACAGACTGTAATTAAGGGTCAGGAGCAGATTTCTTCCACACTAGTGGACTTGTACCGTCAGGTCTCGATGGCTACATGTATAAGGATGGACAGAAGAGTGACGTAACGGAGAAAAACTTACGATATTGAACCCGTGGATGCTCTGGACTGCCTCTTACTCTTCAGAGCTCTCAGTTTGTCGCCTTGTGTGAGTCCTCCGCACTCCTCTTCCTCTTCCTCAGTGTGCTAACCAATGAAAAACACAACCTGGTTAACAATCGTAAAAACAAAAACATCTGTTTTGCATCTAAGTGGGCAGTTCTTGGCCATATAATTCAGTAAAGTGCACTAAACATTATGCTGTTAGGCAAAACAGACACCTAAACTGGGATGTGCCAGAATAAATAGATTTACTCACCATTTCAGAGGCCGTTTTCCTCTGTGAGGTGTTCTTGTTTGTACCATTAATGGAAATATCTTCCACTCCAGACAGGATTCCAGCCACTGCCGTTTTACTCGAGCCGTTTTCCTGCTCATTTATTTTTTGCCGGTACAAATCACCTTCTGCCCACAGACTCGCCTGCTTTCTGTTACATTAAGGCATGTATTAATTAGTATTAGGGGTTCTAAAAATCAGAAAATCCCATGCAGATTAGGGATGGGCGATATCTTATCATTTGCGATATACCACGATTTGCGATAAGAATTAGTCTTCCCGCGATAATAACGATAAAGTCTAGTTGTTGACATATTTCTGTGTGTGACATCGCGGAAGGCGGGCGTGAAATTGAGGAGCTTGAGCTCCTTTTACGATCGGGAACTGGTTTGGTCAGGGATGTACAGTGCACAAAAAATCGGTCTGAATAAATGTAGTACAGTAGCATGTGTGCAATACAGTTTTTTTTACAGCAAAGATATCATTTATTGACATGCTTTTTCTCCAAATTAACTTAACATAGTCGAGTGTTTGAATTAACTTCTTTTTGTGACCAGACGTGGTTTTATATTGCAGAATTATAGTATTATAGACAGTGATAAAAGCTATATAAATATACTTTCCTTATAAAAAAATACCCAAGATTGCTTGAACACAGATAAACCATATATTTTGTGCAATCGTATGTTTATTGTCTTCATGTTTCATCAGTTAAAATTTCTCTATCGCCATTGTGCGTTTTATTCAGCGATAACTGATACCTTTGTCCATATTAGGGATTTCCTGGAGCGTCAGTGCTATTACTTCTGCAATGCATGTGTGGAGTTTCTGCGCAAGAGCGCCCTCCGGCTTCCACTATGAATTAAACAGTCATTACATCACGTGCGTGTACTCAGTAATGCTCACGACACCCTATTTTGGGTAAAAATAGGAAAGATAATACTCTTCTCTAAAGAAGCAGGATTCCCTGAATTATCGTCATTGATAAAGTTATCGCAATAAATACCAGGAATTATCGTTATATATTTTTAAGCCCATATCGCCCATCCCTAATGCAGATTGGCACACAAATACATTGCTTTGAATCAAAGTGCGTGTGGAAGACTCACTCATCGATGAAGTTCTGCTGAGGTCCGATGATTGAACCAGGTCTGCAGATCCTGATCCATGCGATGGCTTCAGCTGCAGTCAGTCTGAAGTGTTTCATCATATAACAGCCAATCAGTGTCCCGGTTCGGCCCAGACCGGCTGAAACACACGGTGGTTTGGCCTGTTAGCATCTCTACTTCATGACACTGGAAAAATTAACCTCAACCATATCCACTGATGAACTGAGGTGGATTTGCTGAATCAGGCAATAAAATGAATGCAACAATTATAAGGGGATTTATGCAGAATGGCTTTAAAGTAGGGCTGTCAATTTAACGTGTTGTAATAATTAACGCATTTAACGCAGCGCCCCATCAAGACCTGTCTGTCATCTTACACTGATGCAGTTTCTGATGATGCAGAACGACTGATTGCGTGATTAGAATGCAGTTATATAAGCCTAAAATTCAAGATATAAGCGCGAAAGATAAATTAGCCTCTGATATTTATATCATATGATATAGTTTAGCAATATCACACCAGCAAGAGTGCTGTTTTTCCCCAATATCTGCACGAATGCAACTGAGATATTGATTTTATACAGTTCAATAAACAAGTTAATACTGTTAAATTTTAGACAAGTCAACATAATCTGTTTTTGCTTAATTTTGCAAACTAAAATGGTTCCAATCAAAGCAACAGCAGAACTGTTGAGCGTCTCTAATCAAATCAACACACAGCGGTGATTTGTTACTGAATCAAGTGAGTCAATGATTCAGTGACTCATTCAAAGAGTCACTTGCTTCGTTTCTGAATGAATCAGCCATTTGAACAAATCAGTTGAATGAATTATTCAACGCTTTTCCTTTTTTTAAATATTAATTTCATATTTCAGTACTCAGTTAAAACCCATTTAATATTATTTATGCAATGTAGAATCAAAATATTTCTTTCTGACGCTTTTGTAATGTCTGTTGAATGCTTTTCTCATCCAACACAACAATGACTTTAAATTATTTTTTGGGGGTAATTTCTTAGCCAAAATTGATGTGCGTTTAATTTAAAGCTTAATCATGTAATTAATTAGAATTCAAATTTAAATTGCTTGACAGCCCTGGTTTAAATATACGGGTATCTTATTGGGATGTGCATAAATTTGTGAATAATTGGTGTTCACATGTACAATAAAATGCGGATTACAACAACACATGTAGATGAATCGCTTGTTGTATTCATCATTTCTAAGTCCCTTCTGGATAAAGGTGTATGCTAAATGAATAAATGTGACCCTGCAGCACAAAAGCAGTCATGAGTAGCTTAGGTATATTTTTAGCAATAGCCAACAATACATTGCATGGGTCAAAAATATGTTCCTGTGGCTCAGTGGTAGAGCATTGCGTTAGCAGCGCAAAGGTCGTGGGTTCGATTCCCGGGGAACACACATACTGGTAAAATATATATAGCCTAAATGCACTGTAAGTCGCTTTGGATAAAAACGTCTGCTAAATGCATAAATAAAAAATAAATTAATTAAAATTATCAAATTTTCTTTTAAGCCAAAAATCATTAGAATATTAAGTAAAGATCATGTTCTGTGAAGATATTGTGTAAATGTCCTACCATAAATATCAAAAATTATTGATTATTTTAATTAGTAATATGCATTGCTAAGAACTTAATTTGAACAACTTTAAAGATGATTTTCTCAATATTTAGATTTTTTTGCACCCTCAGATTCCAGATTTTCAAATAGTTGTATCTCGGCCAAATATTGTCCTATCCTAACAAACCATACATCAATGGAAAGCTAATTTATTGATGTATAAATCTCAATTTAAAAAAACTGCCGCTTATGACTGGTTTTGTGGTCCAGGGTCACAAATGTAAAACTTTAACATATGTAGGTGAGAAAACATGCAAGGTTTACATGCAAAATCAGTAAACAACAACACAGGAAAGATTCTGTGCAGGCCTGAGTAACGTAGGCACATCTTTCAAGATATGACGTCGTCACGTGACTATTTTAGGCTTGAAAAACCCGAACCTTTGCAGTGGACAGCAATGCCTCCGTCAGCATTCTCGCAGATGTTCAGGAACTTGGTGACAATGGCGTCGATGGGCGTACTGCCGTCTACAAAGAACAGGTCGTGGTGCTTGAAACCCATGTCTGTGAAACGCTTGGCTTCATACATTTTCTTGTTGAGCCGGATGATGGTGGTGATGTTATGCTTCCTGAAGTAGGGGAAATACGCTTCAGGGGCATGAAGAGGGTATCCTGAAGGGGGAAAAAAAAAGCAGAAATATATATAAATCTGTACATAATTCCAGCTCTCATCTCAGACTAAAGTCAAAGCATTGGTATAATGTGTGAACAAGCCAAACCATATGCACCATTCTCAATTTTGCTTTTTGGATGAGGGCCGCTGAAAGCCAAAAACTTCCCTGGAATTATCCAGTTGAAATCTCCATTTTCTGCTCGCTGGAAAAGACATTAAAGCATCATCGAGTCTGTCAGTGTGTGGCTAAACTCTTTCCCCCGGTTTCA
>NW_015551042.1:306706-306998 GCF_001515605.1 Sinocyclocheilus anshuiensis
CACAGACAAGGCTTAAAGGGGTCATCCGATGCCCATTTTCCACAAGTTGATATGATTCTTTATGGTCTTAATGAAATATCTGTTACATAGTTTGGTTAAAATTTCTCAATGGTAGTGTAAAAAACACCTTTTTTACCCGGTCAAAAACAGCTCTTTTCAGATCAAGCCGTTTTGTAGCATTTTCCTTTAAATGTTAATGAGCTCTGCTGGCCCCGCCCCTCTTTTCCGAGCTGCTCTCAGAGGGACTGTTTACTTTAGCCACATTCATCGTGAAACTTGCTAATTAGCACAT
>NW_015551042.1:307448-319968 GCF_001515605.1 Sinocyclocheilus anshuiensis
TTTTATCATTATAGGGTGGTTGTGTACACACACTGCCAACACACATTTCAGTTCAAACAACTTGTAAAAGTGCATGTAGCATCCTATGACCCCTTTAAGGCTAGTCCCAGACTAAAATGCATGTTTGAACCGTCTCAACTGAAAATATCTTGCTCTGACATATCTTAAAATATGTCAGTGTCGTTGTTCTGTCTCAAGATGCACACCTTTAAAGTTTTCTTCCAAGACATTTTTATAAAAGTTGCGTAAATATCTTAATTTAACTAAGGCCTAGCCCTGGCTTAAGCTAAGCCCCGTCTTTAAGCTTTACCCTTCTATCCACCTTTTTCTTCAACGCGGAAATAGGTGAGACTTCCGGTTCATAGGGAAATAACGAAAAGAATAACAACGTGCAGTAAACTGTAAAACTGTTTGCACTACAAACCAGTGTGTTCATAATTAAGATAATACATTAAAATAATATGGTAAGACTCACCCATTTTCAATATCAAGCAGCAAAACGAGCGGTTTTGTAGTTAAAAATGGGAAGTTAGGGCTATGCCCATTTTTACGCTAAGAAAAAGGTATATATCATGGAAAACTCACCTCATAATGTTCATATTCCTCCACATTAAACTTTGAGAAATCCAGCCAGCCGAACTGCAGAGCCTGAAACACACAACATGCGATCAGCAGGAATAGTGGGCCGGCAAACACGCCAGATGAAGCTTCACAGAGACTCTGGATTACCTTGTGAACGGCCAGCAGACAGTCAAGGATATTCAGATTGTACGTGCAAGCTCCAAAAGATGCATCTCTGTTGAATGCAATGAAAAATTAAGTCGGAGATGAACAGAAATCTAGAAACGGAAAATGAGATTGCTTCCGATTTAAAAGGCTCATAAAATGCACGTAGGGGATAAATTTCAATTACCGAAAAGGAAGATAAGACGCATTTTGAGAGACCAGAAGGCTGTACGCTTCTTCTGGTGTTTTCTGTAGATGCATTACCTACAAAAGAGGACAAACAAGAAGGAAGAACTAGATGCAAAGCTCATGCATATACATGCAAAACCATTAGAAATATATTTGAGCACTCCATCAGGCTGCACTTTCATGAAAGCGAAGCCTTTAGGCTAAAAAAAGCTGGACTGGAAAACTTACAGCATAAGAGCCGATCAAATACGCAGCATTGGCTTGTTTCTTTCGGTCACCACAGGTATAAAACACAATTGTCTTCTTTGCAAGAGCACAAGACTGTTGAGTTAGTAGAGCACAAATTTAAAAACAACACATCTTGCATACAAAACCAAACATTAAAAAAAAATAAAAAAATAAATACATAACATACAATGCATGCATGCAAAGACCGTATTTATTAGAACAGTCAGAGTAATGAAGCGTCATTACCTTCAGCTTTTTGTTGAGTTTGCAACAGAAGCGATAAAACATGGCAAGGTTAAGCGGGCCAAAGTCCGCATAGAAGCTGTTCAAACATAAAAACCGAAGAGGTCATTGATAAAGGTCTGGTACGATCCATAAAAACCATATGCATATTTAACAGACTGTCCTATGGGGAAGAAAACACTAAATACTGAACCTTTAGACAAAATGTGGTTTATAATATTTAATTCATCAGGCGTTTATAGCTCATATAATTTGATACGGTGAGAATACAGAGGCTCAGTTTTATTCAGACTCAAACGGAGCAAAAATATGCAATTTTGTGCAAATGCTGATATTTATACGATGAAATTCTGTTTGCTCGTAATGTAAATCTGAGATCTTTATCAGTACAGCAGCATAAAATGATATAAACGCCACTCTATATCGCCAATAATGTCTTAGTAAGACCAGATTGCAATGCAATCCAATGATGATTGATGTTGACCATTTAGAGGCCTTACATGTATCAAATATGACACTTTATAATATTTAGTGTATTAATGTCCCCAATCATTTGACAGTATTTCATTAGTAATGCACAATTACACTCTTACTTCTCATAGGAAAGCTCTTCATCGATGCAGAAACAGTGTCTGTCAGGAGTGCTCTTAACCTTCTGATGAAGAAGAGCAAAATACAGCTGATCTGAAAAACACAAGACACAAAACTATACTGTAATCCCTCATAATGGCTGCACTTCCTGCAGATTTCACGCAGTCAATGTATTTGAATCAACAGATTTGAATCCGCGTACCGGAAGTGAGTTCTCAGACAAACCGTCAACAACAAAATATGTGCACTATTAAGAAGAAAACACAGAAATATGACACTCACCTTTAATGAACTCGATGCAGTTTGACAGATCGCACGTTTCTATTGTAACGTTGTTCCGGAGCATTATTTAATCTTGGTTTAAGTTAGCTTACTAATAAAAAAAGACTTAACACTAATCTAAAGCCAACACACATTCAACCAAAACGGTCTAATTTCCGTCGACAATTTATGATTTGTATTTTTACAAAAAAAAACGTAAAATAACAATTTTGTTCTTTTTATACAATAAAACCTGCATTTTAAAAAAATTAATTAGAACTATGCCTTAAATTGCGTAAATAAAATAACGCCACACGACACGAGCGATCTTTCTCTAGCCTGAAGTCTGAATAAAGTTCAGCGCAGTTTAAATCCAACGCGACGTTAAACCGTTTCCCGCCGCCTGATTGGCTGACGGTCGCAACACTGACACGTCAATCACACTAAGCCCCTCCCTCCAGAATTTAAATTCAGCGCAGTTTAAATCCAACGCGACGTTAAACCGTTTCCCGCCGCCTGATTGGCTGACGGTCGCAACACTGACACGTCAATCACACTAAGCCCCTCCCTCCAATATTTAAATCGAACAGCAGGCAGCCGTTGCTAGGAGAGACGCGCCGATCAGCCAATAGAATCTCATTTTGCTCTGACTGAACGCTTTGATCCATTTTCGGTGATTTACATCCAGCGAACAGAACAAAGAAAACCGTTCCGTCTTCCACACAGACACCATTAGTAGCTAATAATGCCATTTTAGAGTCATCCTGACCTATAATCAACGCTAATCTCGACATAAACAGCACTTAGTTTGTGTTGTGATCTCATGTTTCATGTTAAAGCGACCATCCAGTGCTATAAACCGCCAAACAAACCCCTGACAGGACTCGCAAGACAGTACTTCATGGCGGTTTAACGCTTTAAGGTCGCTCTGGTCGCGTCTGTAGTTTGTTTACCTGTGATACGAAGGTAAATATCGCTCTTGGACTCCGTCTGATCCCTCAAAGACGCGCAGAGTCTCTTCCTCGACTCGCTCCGTCGCTCGCTTTTGCGCTTCATGCCTCGCTACGCGTGAAAAGACGGCGTTTCAGACGCGAACGTGCGATAGAAGTAGGATTTGCGCTTTAGTTTGCATAGTCCGGCTTCTAACGGCTCCACGCGCTGCAGACCAAAGGTATATTTGAGCCAGTTGTCCTGCCGGTGACGTAGAGAAGGCTAGCTTCTAAAAGCCTTGCGAGTGACGTCACGGCGACACAACATCCGGGCACTTGCGGAACTTTAAACCATGCTCGCGAAATCCCAAAATCGAGAAACGAATTGGTTTTAAGATTATTTGCATTGTTTTCATGTTTAGAACACATGTGTTTTACATTACTGTAATGTTAAAATATATTATTTAAATTGTAAAGTATTTCTGCATTATGGTAATCTGTGCTGTGTAGTCTATCTATAATTTACGCAGATTAAATATATATTTTTTACTGTATTTTTTTTGGGGGGGGGGGGGGGGGTCTCTCCTCAACCACCACCAGTGTGCAGCATGTGTATGTGCACTAGTTCTCATGACTGTGATGTGAAAAAAATTGTTTAGTATTTATGCACAGTGGTAATTATTGTTGTATAATTCTATATAATCTTTTTGTATTCTATTTGTTTTTGTTTTATTTATTTTACAATTAGCTTAGTGTGCTCTATTCTTTCTATTCTATCTGTTTTCTTTTTATTTATTATATAATAAAAAAAAAAAAGTGTTCTAATGGCTGTAATGCATGCATGCATGCAAAAAAAAAAAAGATTAATAATAAACAAAAATATAAAAATAATTGTAAAGTATTTACACATAATACCAGCATTTGTTGTATAGTCTTTAATTTATATAAATATTTATTATAAAAAAATTTTTTTTACTGTTTTAATTTAAACAAATTATAATTAAAAAAAAAACTTAATTGTCCTATAATTTTCTTCATTTTCTTAATGTAAAATAAATTTTTTGAGGATAAAACATAACTTGGACATGTTTATATGAGATTTACACCAAAACAAGTGTTTTATACTCCACTCAATATGATAATGTGTTTCTGGAGAATTTTTGCTGTTTATATATATACACACACACACACTCCGGTCAAAAGTTTGGGATCAGTGAGACTGTAATGTGTTTTAAAGAAGTGTCTTCTGCTCATCAAGGCTGCATTTATTTAAATACAGAAAAAACAGTAATCTTGCAAAATGTTATTAGAATATAAAATAATGATTTCTGTTTTAATATCCTTTAAAATATAATTTATTTTTTTTGTAATGTAACAAATATAATCAAGGGTCACTAGCAGTGGAATGGCTTGTTCCTATCAAACATAAATAATATATAAAAACAATACTATATACAACAACAATAATGAGCCATTATAGAGTTCAAACAAAGACCAGCATTGCATTATAACAGCTACAAGCATCGAGCGCAGTTCCATCATGACTTAACAGCTCCTTTTCCTTTAGATATCAATGATTTTGTGCGACTCGCTGAAGTCCAGCGTTTGAAGGCCAGCTAACTGAAGCAACCAGTTGATGGGCATGTGGTCCAGCCGGTTCATGTCAAAATGGGCAAAATGAACCTCTGGAGCTGGAAAATAAAACACAAAGTGTTCAGATCAAGTCAAGATATGGAAGTAGAAGCAGAATGGGAAAGCGTGTGACCTGGGCCTGCGATCAGAGCTCCGCCTTGCTGCAGCGGATCTCCCTGGAAGTCAAACACAGGGCTGGTCACGGCGCGCCACAAGCTCCTCAGACTCCCGACCAGCACACCAGATTTCACATGTGGACTGCTGCAAGCTACAAATGCACATTAAATCAAACACGTCATTCTTTGGCATTGACATCCAAGCACAAGCAGGAGAAGTGTCTACAATGACAAAATAAGCTTTTATTTCCATGCATCTATTTTAGGCAGTCAATTTAAGATTGAAGAAAGAACATTACGGAATTCTACAACAATCGCACTCTTGCTCCAGAGCAACTATATTTTCCATTTAACACACAAAGCGACTAAATCAAGCACAATACGTGTCTCCATGTATGTCTCTCCTCTTCTCATTCCAAGTTTTTTGTAAATTTGTCTCTCCGGATCAACATATATTTCATGAGAATAGCCTGTCAGGGAGCAGAAAGCCTGCAACAAAGAGATCACAGAATACAAGACAATCTGGAGTAGTTTTGCATCATTAAACAATCAATACTAAAACAATGTTCTCAAGGTGCGAGCATGCTCAGCTTTAGTGCAACTCCATTTCTTTTCTAGTGCTAGATTGGTTTAGAAAACGGAGTCAAATGCATGGCCTAAAATATAAATTTGTCAATTTCCCCCCCTAAGCAATACCGTATAATAATCGTATTAATACTTTTAATACGAGCTCTGAAACAATGCAAATTTAGTGCAGTTGCTCAAACTTGAACCAGCTGGAATCAAAACTACTTGACACACTGTTGCATGTTATATTTATCTTGCTCATATGTTTTTCAAACTGGTAAAAGTTAACAACTATGGAAGCTCATTTCTGCAAGTAACAGTTAGATAAAAAAAAATTGAAAAGGTAATTGCACATTTTTCTCTCTCATAGTTATGGACATTTTTCCTCACAATTCTTAGTTTATATTGAACTGAAATAAAAAGTCAGAATTTGTGAGTTGTAAAATAGGAACTGCGAGATAAAAAGTAGCGATGGCAGAAACGAATCTTTTCGAAGCTTCGAATCAATTGAACCGACATGATTCACTAAGTGATTCGAAGCGTTCGGAACGCCACACGCTGGCGAAACTGTGTAACTACAACACTAACTCAGCTCAAACATGCATTACAAAAGCTTTTACAAACCCACTGCAAATGTCTTTTTGAAATTATGCATTAAATGCATTTAAAGAAAAAAAATCATTATATACCATATATTAAATATAAAGAACACGAACCACCGAAATTCTGAAACGTTGTGTAAAAAGTTGCAGTTACGTTTTTTCAACTTTTGATTCATCAAGAAAAAACAAAACTGCAAGATTAAAGAAAATTAAGAATTGGGAGGAAAAAAAGTACTAACTGTGAATTAAAAATCTCGAACCCCTTTTTTATTATTATTCTATTTTTATTATTATCAAGCAACAGTTTTCTCTTTGACTAAGTTTTCAAACCTTTCATATTTTAACTGTATATTAATAAGCCCATCCTACCTCTATATGACACCACGATGACTGTCCAATCACTACTAATCTGACATTCGATTCCTACATTTGTGAGAGAAGGAAAAAATACGTCGTTCCTTTTTTCACAATTCTGACTTCATATTAATATATTCAACCAAATATTACATTATTACTGACAAAACAGTTTTAACAGCATTTTCCTAATATCATCCTTTCACCTGCAACATTTGCTGAGGTATTTTGCCCAAATCCTCCACATATTCTTTGCATGTGTAGCACAAGAAGTTCTGTAAAATATTAGAAGTCAGAAAGAGCTTTATTGCAAAGTATTGTTTTTAGCTTCCAGTACACAGAGACAACAACACACAGACAATAAGATGTAAAGAAAATACACATGCATAAATAGAAATAAACCACAAAGAATAAATGGTATGTACAGGTGTGCTATAGATAGAATGGGAATGCAATAAAAAAGAAGTATAAAAAGAGAAAACAATATTATTATCTGGAATAGACATAATATAGCCTTGTTTGAAGACTATTTCTTGCAGTGTACAAGAAAAGCATAACTAGACAAACACTGAATGCAAACATAATTAAATTAAAAATCATTTAGAATTAGATATAAAAAGGTCACAGTATCTCTCTTTAAAAAAAAAAAGCAGCACTGTGTAACTTTTGGCGCTCTCTAGTGGTTAATAAACAGAACTGCACACATCCCGCGGAAGAACATTCTAACCGGATCTACTTCTCTAAGTGTATGTCTATCGCGATTCACGCAGGTATGTGTTACTCCGCAGCGGTGACCAGGCTGCAATAGTCCGAATATAAGCACTTATTATAAGTGTACCGGAGTGATTCAGAATAAGACACAAACGCGGTTTGGAAGATGAATGCATGATGTACTCGCTCATTAGATACATTTAGCAAATTTTGAACACAGAAAAAAAGTTACATAGTGCTGCTTTAAACCTTTTTGATACTTTGTAGATAAGGTAAAATCATGCATGATGATCACAAACTTGGAGAAGACAGATCACATACAGAAAACAACATATTACATCACATAATATGAAGAAAAAGCAAATGTTATGGCATGCAAAGTCAAGCCAGATGATCTAGAACTGTCTCGGGATGCAACATGACTCTTACCCTCACGAAAATAATGATGGCTTTGTTGTGTTGAAACAAACTGCTGAAGGTTTTAGAGAGCCCGTGCCGATCAAATATCAGACAGTCACTGAGATCAGAGATGCAGAGATCGTGTGAAGCGCGTTTGCTCTCCTGAACGGAGCGAACGATCTGTCGTGTTATCACCGCAGCCATTGCGTTCACTTCAAGCAGAGTTATTTTAGGAAGTTTAATTACACCCATTCCTGCTGGATCACGGACGAACCCGCCCATATACAGGGATTTATGGCTTTATTTCTGCTTGGGAATATTATTCCTGGACACTAGTAATGACAAATAGTCATATTTATTATGAGTGTCGTTTAAAAAGAATTATGTCGCGGTTCATTGGAATGAATCATCCGAACCGATTCGTTCAAATGAACGCACAAGAAAAACGCTATATAAACAATTCTGACTGTTGACTCGTGATTTTCCACAAGTAAAACTGCCAGGTGGTGATAATAATTATTATCAGGCTATTCCTGGATAATGACAATTGTTTCGCGGTTTAATGGAATGAATGAATCATACGAACCGACTCACAAGCAAACTTGGCTTGACTTTTAGGCAGCTGATGACTTTTTCCACAAGTATAGTTGCGAGGTGGTAACAATAATGGGAACTAATTAAGCTTATTATTACTGACACTGCTAACATTATACAATTCTGTCTTTATGTTTGTTTGAGCGACGTCTGAAAAGAACTGTATCGTGGTTCATTGGAATGAATCATTCGAACCGACTCGCTAAAACGAGCGGACAAGAAAGCGCCATTCCTTTCTCCAAACCTCTCTTTTCTTTATACATATAAGTTGATTTATATATGCAAACTATTAAAAATACTATTAATCCAAAAGCAATAATAACTGTATCTCTTATGTTATTCAACCTTTGTGTCCTTTTGAGATATACATTTTTTTACTTTGTTGTTACTCTGGCAATATAGGCCTGTCTGTCTCTATGTATATATTTTTTTGTATTTTTCCCTTTCTTTTCTTTCTCGTCTCTGTGTAAATGTACTGCTTTTTGCTTTAATGTTACTCTTCAATAAATAAAAAAGGAAAAGAAAGCACTTACTTTAAAAAGTAAGTACTTTACTTGTAAATAGTGACTTTTTCCACAAGTAAAACTGTGAGGCGGTAACAATATTGTGAAAAATTAAAATTATTACACCTGTAACAGAAAATTGTTTTATCTTTATGTTTGAGTGACGTCATAAAATAATTGGATGGTGATTCATTGGAATGAATCATTCGAACCGACTCGCTGAACGCACAAGAAAATAGCACTATAGAAGTAATTCTGACTTGACTTGTAGCCTAACGATGGCTTTTTCACAAGTACAACTGCGAGGTGATAACAATATTGCGAACAATTAATATTATTCTTCATGCACACTGTATCGCGCTTCATTGGAATGAATCATTCGAACCGACTCGCTAAAACGAGTCTTAACTCACGACGCTGCAAACGCGTGTTTGTTTTTTTTGCCTGGAAGGCGTGTAAGGCGTGTAGATGATTTGGACCGATTCATAAACACTCGTTTGCGAAAGTTTGCCGGTGTCCAAAACAAACCCGCTTTCAGAATTCTTAAGTGTTGATGGTTAACAAAGTAACGTAAGATTTAGAGTCCGCTCTGTTACAATGCAAGTATTTATGCATTCGCATTAAGCGTGTTTACAAAACTATAGCCGTATTTAAAGAGTTCCCAAATGATTGGCCATCGTGTCCTTACAGACAGATAATCTGGCCAATGAGCGCCCGCTCTCATCTGGAGCCGTGGGCGGGATTTCCTCTCTTATTTGAAATCCGGAAGTGTTTTGAAACATTGTAGCAGGTTGACACAGCGAGCGTTCGCTTCTGTTTCTGTTTCGCGCGGAGTATGAGAGCGTGGGAAGGAGGTGCCGAGGGCCGCGTGAGCTGGTGAGGATTGGCAGGTTTTATTATGACAGATATTCGCTGTCGCTTCTTTTCTCACGAGGGAGTTTAATGGCGTCGTTCGCCGCTATCACTCAATGAAACACAACAACAACAACACTCAGCGTGTGTAAACAGTGACAGCAGTGTTTGTGAATGTTTATACGGTTCCTACTGAGACATAACAGCAGCACAGAGCATCACTCACACATTATACATGATATCTGAGACATATATAATGCAGCCCTGCTGTTCGAAATACTCATTATCCATGCAAAAAGTACTGTGGAGGTTATACCATGGCTCAGTTATGGTATAGATACTGTATATAGACCATAGTACGAATGGATTACATGTTCATGGTATTTATATGGTTATATTTGTTAACTTAGTAGATGGACATTCAGTATTGATCTTCCTATGCCTCATTCTGGTGCAGTTTATAAAATAATTAGTAAGACTTCTGTGTGTCTAGTTAGTTTAACATCTGAAGAATTTGTTTATAATCTTTGGTCTGTCAGAATGATTTTGAGACACCTGGAGTAACTAAACCACAACACTACAGCCATAAATATACTTTGATATGGTTTTGTGTAACTGAGTCAAAATCTAATTTTAAGTGCGTATTTATTGTTCAGAGCAAAAGACGATTCTTCAGTCTGTTTTTGCAGTAAATGTCACTCATTTAGGAGCAATAATGAAGCTTCCATCAGCCGACGGGTCTGCAGATATCTTCTCATTTCTTTTGTCTCTCTTTTTTTTTTTTTTTGAATTTCCTTTTTATTCGATTTTCAAAACAACAACACAAACAATAAACCAGAACCAAACAAAACAGAGATAAGAAACAAATACTATCAGCACTACCTACATATAATATGAATACTTAGCCTATAAGACATAGTAATACCCTAGATATATCGTCTGTCATTTCTGTCATCAGATCTGCAAAAATAATGACTGTTGCCAAACATGTTTCCCAAACACGCCTCCTGTCTGCCATTGGTCACTCAAACAGATAGCCCCGCCCCAAACTCACTCCACTGGATGATTGAGTCAGAAGTTGACATGTTGTGCTGATCAGTGTTTTAAATGTTACATTCTGTGAACCTATGAACACTTATAGTGATTCTGAACGTTAATTGTTATAGGAAAGTTTTTAAATATTGTATGTTGTACAAATTTGTTCCCTTGCTTATTATGGCCATGCTGTACTTTTAATAAATTGCAGTGACATTGTACTAATTCGTTCCTTCAATTTTAGTAAATTTAGGTTGTGTTGTACTAGCTAATTCCCTCGTTTACTAATTTGTTCACTCGTTTTAATAAATCATGGCTATGTTTTAAATAAATCAAATTAGTGCAACCTAGCCACGATTTACTATAACGAGAGCGCAAATTAATAAGTTTTGGGAACAAATTCTTAATTCTAGGCAACGATAAATATATGTGACTTTGGAGCACAAAACCAGTCGTAAGGGTCCCATTTTTTTGAAATTGAGATTTATACATAATCTGAAAGATGAATAAATAAGCTTTCCATGGATTTGAAGGACAATATTTGGCTGAGATACAACTATTTTAAAATCTGGAATCTGAGGGTGCAAAAAAAAAAAAAATCTAAATATTGAGAAAATCACCTTTAAAGTTGTCCAAACAAAGTTCTTAGCAATTCATATTACTAATCAGAAATTAAGTTTTGATATATTTACGGTAGGAAATTTACAAAATATCTTCATGGAACATTATCTTTACTTAATATCCTAATGATTTTTGGCATAAAAGAAAAATGTATAATTTTGACCCATACAATGTATTGTTGGCTATTGCTACAAATATACCCCAGCGACTTAAGACTGGTTTTGTGATGCAGGGTCACATATTTTTGTCCGCATGTCATGTTGCGATAGTACCAGATCTTTTACTGTTAAAGCCGCTGCTATTTGATTTGTTTTATATAACAAAAATGCAGTGAAAACTTGTAAATATGCTTGTATATGGTCTCATTTTCTGTTTGTAATTTTCCTTTGTTGTTCTCTCGTTCCCCAGAGTCACCGTGAATCATCTATATGGGCCATCTTCTCTCAAAAAATGGTTACGACCTGAAGAAGAAATCACGGAAGCTGCGCAAGAAGAAGAAGAAGAGGAACTGCTTCCTTCAGGGTCCCTGTATGCTGTGCTTCATCGTGCACGGCACCAGCGGGAGCGTCGAGGACGATTGGCCCTTCGAGAGCGCGGCGGTGTCCAAAGTCGCCGAGCGCTGCGTTCCGCTGAACTCGCCCGAGGAGTGCGCCAGGTTCCTCCTCTCTCCGGGAGAGCTGGCCGTTTGGGAGGGCCAGGGTCGGAGTCTGCTCTCCAAACTGATTGGGCCCCCGGCGCTGTTCTGTGCCGTCGTCCCCAACTATTCGGAAATGGTGTGCAAGCGTAAATGTGCTGAGCTGCAGCGGTGTACTCCCCGCAAGCAGCCTCGCTGTGCCTTCCAGGAGGCCATGGAGAACGGAGAGGAGCGAGGAGACAGCCGGTGCCTCCTCCCTTCTCTGCCTTCATCCTCCTCTTCTTCCTCTCCTTCGGAGGAGGACGGCTCCGGCGTGGGGCGACATACAGATGCAGGCAGCGCCTCGACTTCTTCCTCCTCCTCCTGCTGCTGTCAGCCGTCTCAAAACGAAAGCTTGGAGGAGACGAAGAGCGCTGAAAATACAGACATTAACCAGCTGCCCTCCTCTATACTGCTCAAGGTCTGTTTAACGGAGTACTTAAATGAAAATGTGACTCTGGAGCACAAAACCAGTCATAAGGGTCAGTTTTGTGAAATTGAGATTTATATCATCATCTGAATAAAGCTGAGTGAATAAGATGTCACATGGACTGTTTTAACGATGTCCTTGCTACCTTTCTGGGACTGGAAACATTTCAGTTGCATTGCTGTCTATGCAGGGTCAGAGAGCTCTCGGATTTCATCAAAAATATCTTAATTTGTGTTCCGAAGATGAACGAAGGTCTTACGGGTT
>NW_015551042.1:320303-323028 GCF_001515605.1 Sinocyclocheilus anshuiensis
AAAATGTCTTCATGGAACATGATCTTTACTTAATATACTAATGATTTTTGGCATAAAAGAAATCTATAATTTTGACCCATACAATGTATTGTTGGCTATTGCTACAAATATACCTGGTTTTGTGCTCCAGGGTCACATATGTGCTCACCCTCCGGCCATCCAAGATTAGGATGAGTTTGTTTCTTCATCAGTGCCCGTATTCACAAAAGGGTTATTTCACCCCAAAATGAAAATTCTGTCATTAATTACTCACCCTCATGTCGTTCCAAACCCGTAAGACCTTCCTGCTCTGTTAATTAAAAGGCTGTTTAGATGCATATCCACTAATTATGTGAAGAACACAGGCTGACAATTAGCTGAACATGTACTTAATTAGTGGCACTTATCTGCATTTTAAAATATTTGAATGTGGCAACATTTTTATTTTTAAAACTTTATTTGAATATGGCGACATAATATTGCACTCTACAATATTCCTATGAATGAATCTCTGACAGAGACTATCAGCCAATCACTGTGTGCATAGTTAGTAAGCTTGATGACATCATGCATAGCAATGAGCTCAGCCCCGCCCCCTTACTCTGAGCTTAAGACTTCTCTCTATTCCTTAGTACAAGTATGCAACTGAAATGTTCCCAAGTCCAGAAACGTAGTAAGGACATCGTTAAAACAGTCCACGTGACATAAAGTGGCTCAACTTCAATTTTGCGAAGCTATGAGAATACTTTTTGTACGCAAAGAAAATATCACAATGCATACGCACGCTTTAACCTAAGCGTAAACAACGCCGATTACGTTCTGGGGTACTCTCCAAAATGGCAGAAGACGTAACTCGGGGGAGAAGAATTGTTGAATAAAGTCGTTATTTTTGTTTTCATTGCACTCTACAATATTCCTATGAATGAATCTCTGACAGAGACTATCAGCCAATCACTGTGTGCATAGTTAGTAAGCTTGATGACATCATGCATAGCAATGAGCTCAGCCCCGCCCCCTTACTCTGAGCTTAAGACTTCTCTCTATTCCTTAGTACAAGTTTGCAGCTTTGTGAATAGGTTTAAAGAGAAAACTCTTTTTTACTGCTATTTAGGAGAACTCTTAGTGGCAAGATAAAATGTTTTGTGAATATGGGTCCTGATTTGTAGAAATGCAGCATTGCATCAGTGTCTCACTGCAAGTGAATGGGTGCCGTCAGAATGAGAGTCCAAACAGCTGATAAAAACATCACAATAATCCACAAGTAATCCACAGCACTCCAGTCCATCAGTTAACATCTGGAGAAGACAAAAGCTGAAACTAATCCAGCATTAAGACGTTTCTAACTAAAACACCATAGAGTCCATAATCCATAACGCATGATTCACTTTTTCACTGGAGGAAGCGTTATTATGGACTCTATGGTGTTTTATTTAAAAACATCCTGATGGATTTGTTTCTTACAAACACACAGCTTCCGGCATCTCAAGACGTTATCTGATGGACTGGAGTGGTTTGGATTGCTTATGATGTTTTTACATTACTGGCAAAACATTTATTTTTTCATTAATTGGTCAATTTTGAGTTTTTGGGCTGCTTGGCTTTTCATAACATGTTGATTTGGACTAGTGGAACAAAAACCTCCAAAACACACATTTAAGTGTTTATTTTATTGCACTTCTATTATCTATTTGCGTATGTGGATTCCAATCTCAATCCATATCTTTAAAGAGCTTTTTCTCTCACAAACACCCAGTTTCTGATTTATATTCTGGAAATGTATGCAAATGAGTGCCTGTTTAATAAGGTAATGCACGGTTTGCATATTAAGTTTCATAAAACTTACAATACAAACAATGTTTGCAATTCTTCAGCTGGGGAAGCATGGTGGTGTTAATTAGTTATGTGTCTTTGGTTTGAACATCACTGGATATCAATTGGTGACCAACACAAGACCAAAACTGTTTATTGCACAAAAGCAGCATGATCTGCTTTGAGCGTCATATCAAACCTGCAGCTTAAATACTGAGATTAAATATTGTTCAGTTAAAATGACACTGTGTTTGAAGTGATGAACAGTCGATTAACTCGTGTGTAATGTGCTCCCAGGTGTTTTCTCACCTGTCGGTGAAGGAGAGATGTCTGGGCGCGTCTCTGGTCTGTAAATACTGGCGCGATCTCTGCTTAGACTTCCAGTTCTGGAAACAGATCGATCTCAGCGGCCTCCAGCAGGTTTGTGCTCATTCCAAATCATCTCTAAAACTACTTTAGTTATAGAATTATTTTGTGCATGACTGTTAGGGCTGCAAGATCAAGATGATCAAAAGAAAAGCAAAATCGTGCACCAACCATGTTCCCAAACTGCTAATGAAAGAAGCACTTATCCAAAAAACAAACAACGTTTCATGGGCTTCCTGCAGTTTTCAGTCAAAATAATAGTTCAGTGGTTTAATATTGGAAAAAGAAATATTAGAATGGTGATTTTACAGTTGTAAAATAAAATTATTATTTGTATTAGTATTATATTTCTTGGATACTCAATTAGTTTGTATTTTACACTGAAATGTATTACAATAGTATTTTTTTTGTTTATTTAGATATTATTATAAGAAATAATTATAATTTTGGCCAAATTGTGCAGCCCTACAAACAAGTATAGCAAACCTGGATTAAAAAATAAAAATAAATAAATACATTTTTTATCAGAAAAATCACAATTCGATTACCCCCCCCCCCCACACCCACACCC
>NW_015551042.1:323098-344891 GCF_001515605.1 Sinocyclocheilus anshuiensis
CCCAGTCATGCAGCCCTAATAAATATTTACCAAATAGTTTTTCTTGTGCATGTTTTTTATTTATTTATTTTTTTATGAACTATAGCTGAAAGCTTTGTTGGATTTTTATGCATTTGTATAATGGCAGCAATTTTTTTTTAAGTCTTAAGTTATTGTTTGCTAAAACTGATGAAATAATTTTTAGATTTTAATTAAAATAAAGCTGAAATAAAATATAAATATTAGCGCAAAAAAAAAAAATTACTAATGTTTCCTTGGCAGCTAACTGAAATGTAAGTGCAGGTATTAATATTGCTAAAACTGAATAAGAACTAAAGCTGAATGTATAAAAATGACAAAAGCAAAAATCACTAAACATCACAATCACAAAATGACTAAAACATGAACTGAAATTAAAATGAGAAATTAAAAGCTATTTCAAATATGTATAATCCCAAATTTTTCTCAGACATGAAAATATAAAAATGATGTGTCATCAGTAACCCTGAAATAATCAATAATTGTTATTTTTATTGAATTTTTATGGAAAAGTGTGTTTTATGGTTGGTCACAATAATGTGTATACTGAAATTAAATTATTTCTGCATTCATCAAAATTCTTATATATCTCAGCCCAGTTATTAACCCATTGTAAACTGTTTCATCACATTCTATGCTTACTATTATACATAAAAACCCCTTATACAACACTGAATAGGTATACTACTGTTATTATTATATTAACATGTTTACTCATTCTATGTCCAAACCCAACAAAACTGAATATATTTGAATTCATATATCAATACTAGACACCTTAAAGATAACATGTACCAAAAATCTTTAACACACATTGCTATCCTTTTGTTTTGATGCATCCATAATAAACTGCTCTGGTCATGTAACAATTTGCACTAAACACATGAAACTGCACATATTTAATTGAGACCCTTCATATTTGCAGACAATGCACTAAAACACCAGACAGTCCATTTTTAGAGCTTTAGAAATGCAAACCGTCTTTACGCTCACTATTGTGACCGGTGGGATTAAATAGTATCTAATAATATTAACGTGAGATTGATGTGTTGTCTGTTTGAGCGCAGGTTAAAGACGATCTCCTGGTGAAGATCGCGTCCCGGAGGCAGAACGTCACTGAGATCAACATCTCCGACTGCCGTAACGTTCAGGATCACGGCGTTTGCTCTCTGGCGTCTAACTGTCCCGGTCTGATCAAATACACGGCGTACCGCTGTAAGCAGCTCAGCGACGTGTCTCTGTGCACCGTGGCCATCCACTGCCCGCTCCTGCAGAAAGTGCACGCCGGCAACCAGGACAAACTCACGGACCACGCTCTCAAACTGGTGAGCTGTTCCAAACTCACTTGATGGATGCATGTGATAAACGTGTGCTTACGAGTCATCATCAGTGTTTCCATCCACATATGTAAATGGGTCAAAGACAAAAAAGGGTTTAAGCATAAAAAAAATAAGTGTAAAACTGCTTTAAATTGTTGTTGTTTTCTCAAAAAAAATTTAAAAGTTTTCTGTTTAATTTAATTGCAATTTTGTTTTTGTTTTTCCGAGCAAAAAATAAATATCATACATTTCCCCCTGATTTACAGAAGAGAGCCACTAAAATGTCATTAAGTGTAACAATCTTGTCAGGCATATTTACAACAAAAATCAATTTATGACATATTAAAAGACTAATTACTTTCACCCCAAATACTAATTAGTTGTAATTTTACATTTTTAAAACGTGCCAATATCCTAGGATTTGCCCATTGGTCAGTAAGAATTTAAAACACAATCAAATTTAATACGCTCCCTTTTATATATTTTAATGTGTACACGTCAGAATAAGCATGTTGTTTGAATTTGTACATAACTATAAGTGTTACACTGAATGACAACGTAACATTATTTCAACCAAATTTTGACATTTTATTCTCCAAAAACTTATTTGAAACCTTAAAAGTAGAAACTTTACTTATATTTAATGTGCTTTCTATGTCATATAATCACAATCTTAACGTCTTTTGACAAATTTTGGGATATTGCGATAAAAACACTAGATGGAAACTCCAAGATGCAAATTAAGTCTTAAAATGTGGGGAAAAGAGTCACATGCTTTCTTGGTTGCAGCAACTTTTAATAATTTTATTGTATTATATTATGATGCTTTTTCTTAGGAAGTGAAGATTTTGTTCTCCTGAACACATTTGTGATTAAAGCACTGCTTCTTTCCATGTTTTATGTGACATTTCAAGTTTTTTGCTTTATGACTAAATATCGTATCATGGTATGTGTAATTTAATTCAATGTCATAACTGTAAAATAAAGAAAAAATATATATAAAAATTTAAGTTATTAATTTAATAAAAAAAAAATATATATATATATATAAAATCATGTAAAATTGTAATTAATTATATTTATTTAACAGATTTTTTAAATGATTTAAAAATAAAATAAACACCATATTTTATAATAAAAAAATTAAATGTAAAAATATTTGCAAAATGAATGTAAACTAAAATCATTTTAAATAAGAGTAAAAAATATTTTTGAAAATATTTAAAATGGAAAATAAAATAATAAAATATTAAAAATAAAAATACAATTTTAAAAATAAAATATTTTACAAATATTAAAAATAAAAACAAGAAAACACTCAAAATTAATATTTTATTTGTTTACCCGCATGTAATTATTAACTGACCAGGTTTGAAAAGTGCTCGAATTTTTGTTAAAGTGCTTGAAATTGCTTGAAATTGTAATTGCACTGCTTTCATAATAATTCACTCTCTGACTAAACCGTGTGTGTTTTAGATAACAGGATAATATGGTTAGGATGCTTTATATAGCTTGGCTGTAATTACAGAATACTTACAATAGAATACAGAATAATCTGTTAAATTATGTTTACTATATTATGTAATTAGTAATTAATATTGCATAATGTATATTTAAAAAAAAATATCTGAGCAAAACTGTGCAGATCTGCATGTGCATCATCTGATTTAATGTGGAGAAGAATATGTATTTATGCTAATATGTAATTTAACACAACTGTTAGTTGCATGAAAATGCACTGCAAAAATGCTTGAATTTGAATTTGGCAAAGGTGTAAGAGTACCATCAACATACCAATGCATTGCTAAGTTATTAAAATGTTAACTTAAAATTAGTGCTGTCAAATGATTAATTGCGATTAATCGAATCCAAAATAAAAGTTTCTGTTTACATAATATATGTGACCCTGGAGCACAAAAGCAGTCTTAAGTCCTTAAAGGGGTCATAGGATGCTACATGCACTTTTGCAATTTGTTTGAACTGAAATGTGTGTTGGCAGTGTGTGTACACAACCACCCTATAATGATAAAAATCCACCCAGTGTTTTTTAATCTTGGGGGACTTATCTAGTACTGTAGCTCAAAGGAGTTCACTTTGTGAATCCCTTGTGTATCCAGTCATATGGCTGTATTGAACCGAATGCATGTTTGTGTGTTTTTGTGCAGTTGGGTGAACACTGCAAAGAGCTGAAGGACGTGCATTTCGGCCAGTGCTACAGCATCAGTGACGAGGGTCTGGTGGCGCTGGCGCAGGGGTGCAGCAAACTACAGAGGATCTACATGCAGGAGAACAAACTGGTACGTGCATAGACCCTCACGTTACGCGTATGGGGTGTGCAATCAATATCTCAATATTTTCTGGGATTTTATCGATATTATTCAGTGGATTAGAATAATGAGACATTTGGGCTGTTACCGAGCAAATTAAATCAGTATCAATAAAATTCATCTTTGCAATGCAGAGGAAACACAGAAGCTGCGTCTGAAGTGGCGTTTAGATGTGTTTACACACTGTTTATGTAATGCATTTAATCTGCAATTACAAATGCATAAATAATGTTTTGGTATATTAATCATAAAACTTTGAATAGGTACTTTAAATGTGAAATTAAAAACCGCCAGTAGATGGCAGCAAGTCACTGTTAATAAGTGAATCATTGCGATTGAACTGAATAATTTTTAAATGTTTGATTCATTCAGGAACGAATCACTGTCATGTTGCTCAGAGACGCAAAACAGTGCTGTGGCTGTGTTTGGGATTATTTTTGTTGTCGAAAACAGTGTCTAAAACGTAAGTCTCTTAATTAACTTCTAGTTTATTGAACTGTTGTAAAAAAAATCAACATCACATTTATAATCATTAAACATTTTTAAAGAAAAAACGGCACTCTTCGTGTGAAATTCATTAACTATTTGAAGTGGTATAAATTTATATTTAATTTTTTTACCCGCATGTAATTATTAACTGACCAGGGTTCATACGTTGCTGGAACTTCTTGAAAATGCTTGCATTTCTATATATTCAAGGTTTGAAAAGTGCTTGAATTTTTGCTAAAGTGCTTGAAACTGCTTGAAATTGTAATTGCACTGCTTTCATAATAATTCACTCTCGGACTAAACAGTGTGTGTTTTAGATAACAGGATAATATGGTTAGGATGCTTGCGCTTTATATAGCTTGTCTGTAATTACAGAATACTTACAATAGAATACAGAACAATCTGTTAAATTATGTTTACTGTATTGTATAATTAGTAATTAATATTGCATAATGTATATTTAAAAAAAATATCTGAGCAAAACTGTGCAGATCTGCATATGCATCATCTGATTTAATGTGGAGAAGAATATGTATTTATGCTAATATGTAATTTAACACAACTGTTAGTTGCATGAAAATGCACTGCAAAAATGCTTGAATTTGACTTTGGCAAAGGTGTAAGTGAACCATGAATTATTTATGTGCAAGGCATATTATTTGTTGCATTTCTGTCAGTTGATTTATAGGTTTTTGTCCGTGAATTACTAAGTAGTGCATCTGGTTGGTGAATGATGAATCACGCTTAAAACACCCATACGCAAATATAATATATGTTCATATTTTTCCATATGCAAAAAATATTGTTAAAACATATGAATCCTTTTAGAAATTGGAATGATTTCATATCATAGCGTGCATAATTATTAGGCACGTTGATATTCTGATATTGTTTTTCCCAAACACATTTTACCAATTCCAAACCACATCATTCTTAATAACTACTATTGATTTTGTATTTAATCATTTATGAGTGATATATAATTGTCCATGAAGGCTGGAAGTGAAAAACCCTAAAAAAATGACCCTCACTTAATAAGATTAACATGCTGAAGTATTGTGAAATACTGTATATTAAGACTAATTTTTTATAGGCTTTATGGACAGATAAGTTGTGAGTGACTCGTGAAAGAAGTTTTAGGAGCTCATTTTTATTCCGTCTCCTATCCTGAAAAGTCTGTCTTGCAGAGATTAACTAAAAATGATAAGTTTATAAATATTGTTTTCCTCATATTTATGATCCTGTGGAACAGGAAGTCATGGCTGGACAATTTCATGTTCATAATCACCCTGGTGTGCTAAAAAATGTAAATATGAATAGAAATATAGAGATGTTTTACTCATAAGAATTTCTAGGGGTGCCAATAATGGTAGCCAACATGCATTGCAGAAAAAACATTTATTTCATAATCTGAGTTTCCCACCACTTTCAATTGTTTTGCGTCAGTGACAGTTTAGAATTTTGTGAATTTTTCGAATGAAAGATCAAAAAGATAAATGATGCAGATTTATTTTCACAGCCGCCTTTGCTCATATTTACCAAGGGTGCCAATATTACTGTGTTGTTTTAATAAAGTTGCATGTTTAAATAAAATATATATTGTTGGCATATATGGTTGCTGCATGCATATAATACCATATAAAGTAATCATCATTATATGTACATATATAAAATTCCCATATGCATGCATTATAAACTTATGTCTTTATGTACCCGGAGAATGCATGCATGTATGTGAAAATTAGTAACATACAAGCAACATATAAGGCAATACCACTCAATATAGGGCTTTATATTGCATGTCATATATTACATTTCCATATGAGTAATTACATAGTGACTAGTTTATTTTAGAAATGTGCATCTTATGTGTGTAGCAGAGGTGTTCGGGTTTTTATTACACGACTCTGTTCTCTTTCTATATCGTTCTCTTGTCTCTTTGAGTGATTGAGTACATCTGTAGCTCTTTTTGCATTGGTTTTTTTATCAGTATTTATGCATGTATCGGTCTGTCTGAATCTGTGTGAGCTTCATGCATTGTCTGTGAATAAGGGCTGTTATTATCCCATCAATCTCAGCCTTAAAATCACTCAGTCTGCCTTGATTATATTCATCATATATTCAACAAATCTGTCCGTGTGCATTACTAAAATGATTTTTTTAAATAGTGTTTTTGTCTCGTTTTGCTAAAAAAATATGTAAACGTTTAAAACTAGATCAATTTACTTGAAAAACTGAGAAAAATATTTTCAAAAGACTTGTGTGTATATATATTGCATGCACAAATCTGCTTTTTAAGTAAGTATTTAGTTTGAAAGATGTTGAAAAGTGTTGGTGAATGTCTGTCTGCAGCCACTGGAGGTCAGTGTTGTTCCTCTAATGAGAAAATGTCGTGTGGTTTTGTGAGAAGTGCTTTAAAACAGACCTTTGGACATTAATTGTAACAAAACGCAGGCATGTGTGTGTTTGCTGTGCATTAGACCCTGATCGTATCATAACTGTGAGTTTGAGCTCTTCGTTGCTGTCAGATTGAGATTCAAAGAGTTTCTCGTCTGTATAAGTGTTTTTGAGCCACTTCAAGAACAAAAGGACTCCAAATACCTAATAATAATAGTTTCTCTAATTGTGGATCAGATTTCTCAGCAGGCTTTTCCAGATGTGTGATTATTGGAGAGGAACTGATGGTGTGTTGTGTGTTATTTTGAGTGCTCAACCTGTTTTACTTTGTGATCTGATATGCTTCTGAGTGAAACTAGTTATTCAGTAAGGGTGTATTCTCAATTTGGTCCGGACCAAAGCAAGTGAACTAGTAGACTTTCCTGGTGTGAATATACCCTAAGAAAAACAAGATTTTGTCTATTAGTAATTGATTGAGTTGTGAAAACTGGCCGTTTTAAATGGAGCCAGACATGAATGTGATTTTGCAAAAAAAATAATACTTTATTGGTCCATTGGTTGTTAACTTTTAACTTATACCCTGCATTATTAGGCCTCGGTGACGTCAGGAGAAAAGGAAATTCATTTCAGAGTGTTTGTGTGTTTGTTTGTAAATAAAACGTACAAAAAAACAAAAAAAACCCTTACATTATTAACAAAATAAATACATTTAAAAATTAAAATAAAATAAAGATGTGTAAAAAAAAACCACATGTTAAAAATAAAACGTAAAAATACATAAAAAAAATATATATATACATATTAATAAAAATGAAAAAATAAAAAATATGTAAATAAATGTATAAAGGTGTAGAAGAAAAATTTAAATAAGTAAAAATAAATGATGAAATAAAATACATAAAAAATAAAGTAAAATAAAACAAATACAAAATAAAATAAATACATTTAAAAAACACTACATACATTTTTAACACAATATCCCTATAACTGTTCACAATTTTTAATTTGATAAACCAAATTTCTTTCTTTCTTTCTTCCTGTCTCCCTCCCTCCCTTCCTTCCTTTCTTCCAAAGACTTGTATCTTAATAGAAGATTAAAATATTTTATGTTGGTTCTGAAGTTGTTTTGTGTTTTCAAATGTGGCTCATTGGAAGAGGTTTGGCCGCGTCTTTAACAGCACTTCAGGGACTGAATGATGTAAATTATTCAAGTGTGAGAAACGGAGACCTTCTCCACAGGTTCATAGATTTTAAATCGGTTAACCAGTGACTGAAGTTATAAACCAAACATCTATTAAACTACTAGAGCGTGATTTGAATGAAATATCAAGTATGATGCATGCACGAGTCTCTTTATGTGGGTCAGTCGTGATGTTTCCTCACTATAATGCTGAAGCGGATCGCCGGCGATTCTGAAACCTAAGCATGCTTTCCTTCCCCTCGAGAGCGAGATACGGCTCCGCTCCGTCTCCTCGTGACATCTGAGTCCTCTCTCTCCTGATGCTTTCGGTGACAGATCGCACAATTGTGGCCCTCATTTACAATAAAGGGCCTTCTGCTAATGGAGTAAAGCGATCCCGCGTCTGTCTCTCCCAATCAATGATGAATAGGGCTGATCCGCTCGTCCTCACACAGATAATTGAATAATTAAAAAGCTGGAAGTCGTTTCTGTGCGGTCAGAGCTCCTCCTCCTTTAAATACTGGACTCTTCTGGAAATGTTTAGGATTGAGTATGTTTGTCATTTCAAACTAGTTTCAATTCTTCAAAGTTTCAACATTTCAAAATCATATTTTTACCTTTTGATGCAATTTTCATATTTGCGTGCATCGTGTCTTTAAGATGCTTTGTTCCAGAAATGCATGTTCAAACAAGCCTTTTGCATTGCATTTCCATCCTGTGTTTGTGTCCTTTTAAGCATAAACATTACCGAATAAAACAGTTTTATAATATAATCTCTGAAATCAAGCCTTAACATACACACACTTATACTTGAGGAGCAGATTTATCTTGTTTTAAAGAAGTTGCATATCATATTCAGGATTTATATCCCTTTTTTCACCTCTTTTAATCTGTATTTGTCACCATTTATGCTTAAAAGAAGATGCAGTCAATAATCAATAAATAAAAATGAACACTTTTGTAATACATTTCAGTGTATATTCTCCGAAAGCAATATTCTTTTTTAGGTGAACTGTTTCTTTAAGACTCTATTTTGCTCAGGATCCATGAATGCATCAACACATTTTTGAATTGCATTTCTGTCATCTTTTAAACTATATTTGTGTCTATTTAGGCATAAACCACAGACATGTGTTGACAGATAATAAGCAGTTTTCTAATAAATTACAAGGTTTATGTTCTGAAAGCAAGTCTCGACAGACTCTAATCTGCTTCTCAAGTAAATGCATCTTGTGTTAAACGTTAAATCTCATGCCATTTCAAACCCTGTATCATATTCAGGCATGTTTTTGACCTTTTGTGTGATGCAACGATTTTCATATTTGTGTGAACCGTTTCTTTAAGACGCTTTTACGCTCAGGTGCCAGAAACAAGCCAAAAAATGTTTTTAATGCATTTCAATCTTCTTCTAATCTGTGTTTGCATCTTGATTTAAGCAAACCTGCTTCTCAAGTAAGTGTATCTTGTTTTAAAGTGTTCACTCAAACACGTATTGGGGTCAGAAGTTTAGTCTTTGTGCTTTGTGATGACAACATTTAAATTTTTAGGTGAACTGTTACTTTAAGACGCTTTTATGCTCCCTTCCAGAAAGAAACGTTGAACAAATGTTTTGAATTTCATTTCTATCCCGTTTTAATCTGTATTTGTGTCTTTTTAAGCATACACATTATTAAAATGTTGATAGATTATGCTGACAAAGATAAACCATTTAAAATAAACAGTTTTATAATAAATTTCCAAATATATTCTATAATATAAGCAAGTCTAAACATACTAAAATGTTTCTTAATAAAGAATATATTGTCTTAAAGATAATGAATCTCATGTCAGCATAAATCTACCCACAATTCAGTAAGGTTTATGCTTAAAACGAGACACAAATACAGATTAAAACAGGATAGAAATGCACTGAAGATGTTTTTATTCAACTTGAGCGTAATAGAATCTTAAAGAAACATTTGACCTAAAAATTTAAATTGTATCATCATCGCGAAACGCAAAAGGTAAAAATCTAGCCTTAATATGATACAGTTTTGAAATGAAACGAGATTCAACATGTTTAAAAGAAGATGCACTTATTTAAGAAGCAGATTTGAGTACTTTAAGACTTTTAGAGAGTATATCTTGAAATGTATTATAATGATCAAGCATAATTGTCGAGTAAAAAAAATAGCCAAAAAAAAAAAAGGAAATTAAATACAATTTTTTAAATTATTTAGCACATTGATCAAAATTGACCGCATAAAACTAACATACTTAAATCTGCTGCTCAAGTAAGTGCATCTTGTTTTGAAGCCGTTGAAGCTCAAGTTATTTCAAAACCTGTTTCATATTCAAGTCAAGATCTTTGCTTTTTGTGTTGCGTGATGCTTCTTTAAGACTCCTTTACGCTCAGGTTCCAGAATCACGTCAAACAGAGGTGTTTCAATCCTCTTTTAATCTGTATCTGTGACCATGAACCACAAAACCAGTCATAAGGGGCAGTTTTGTGAAATTGAGATTTATATCATCATCTGAATAAAGCTGAATAAATAAGCTTTCCATTGATGTATGGTTTGTTAGGATAGCACAATATTTGAAAATCTGGAATCTGAGGGTGCAAAAAAATCTAAATATTGAGAAAATCATCTTTAAAGTTGTTCAAATGAAGTTCTTAGCAATGCATATTACTCATCAAAAATGAAGTTTTGATATATTTACGGTAGGAAACTTACAAAATATCTTCATGGAACATGATCTTTACTTAATATCCTAATGATTTTTGGCATAAAAGAGAAATGGATCATTTTGACCCATACAATGTATTGTTGGCTATTGCTACAAATATACCCCAACGACTTAAGACTGCTTTTGTGCTCCAGGCTCACATTTGGTTGTGTTTCCTGTGATTAGCTTGGGCTTTATGCATGGCCTGCTGTTTTAATGATCCAGCTGCGATTATGGCCTAAATCCAATTTTCACCTACATTCAGATTTACGGAGTATCCCGTGCTCTTGCCCCCACATTCTATGGCCAAGTAGCCGGAGAACTAAAAGCAATTATGCAGCGCGTTTAGCCTATTTCCCGGCTTGTGATGGTCTCCAAATCAAATCTGTAGTTTTAAGGCCAGGTTTGCTCCGCTAAAGAGCCGGCGCTCTTAAATTGGGCCACTTGTCTCCTTGTCAGGTCTGAACTAGTGAACTGCGGGAGTCGAGCTCCATCTGCGTCCAGCTCTTTTAATGTCTCTGAGCTGAAGGCCAGCCTGTGGGAGTCGTTTTATTTAGCGTAGCTTTAGATCGGCGCTTCTCACAGCTTTCAGGCCAAGCATTACCTTTGATCGCATCAGAACATCCAAGTGCCACAAAGTTGCCTGTAATATTTTCTGTATTCCTTTGATGTTTTTGTCAGTCTTTGTGAGTGCAAGCAGGCGGGTCTCAGAAATGTCTTCCAGAATGTAGGCCTAGACGAACAGAATAACATTTTACCTTTTTGCATGGACCAAAACCATATCACACAGCTGTGTTATTGTAAAATAAATCAGAAATAATAAAATAAAAAAAAAAATGTATGTATGAATAAATAAATAAAAAAAATCTATGAACCACGTTTGCAATGTTTTGGTTCTGTAAGATTTTAAAAAAATTAATTAATGAAATTCATTAAACTAATAAATTAAATGTACAAAATTAAAGTCTCTTGTGCTTAACAATGCAGCACTTATTGACAAAAAATACAAATATTGTGAAATATTATTACAATTTAAAATAAATGTTTTCTCTGTGAATATTTTGTAAAATGTAACTTATTTCTGTGATGCAAAGCTGAAGTTTCACTTTTTATCAGCATTTTTTTTGTGCTTTTTTTGCTACTCTATAAATAATTGTTCTTTCGAATGGTAGTGTAATTTTAGTTATTTACATTTTTTATATTTAATATCCAGGTGTTTTGTTTTGTTTTTTGCTTTGCTTTGTTTTGTTTTGCTCTGCTTTGCTTTTTTTTGACAGCAGAGGTATATTTAATTTAATCCTAATTTTGCATGAAAGGCTTGCTCTTTGTTTTAATTGTACTGTATATTAAATTTTTTTTTTTGTAGTTTTTAATATTTAATTTCCTTTTTCTCTCTCTCTCTCTCTCTCTATATATATATATATATATATATATGTATGTATGTATATATATTTATGTGTATATGTGTGTATATGTGTATGCATATATATATGTGTAATATAATATAATTTTTTTTTTTTTTCTTTTATTGGATAGCTATAAATGAGACTCACTTGTCAGATGGCAGCAGAAGTATGTTTAATTTAATCTTAATTTTGCATGAAAGGCTTGTTCTCTTCCTTTTGCCCGACACTTTTCTCGAAGTGCAGGATTTTAATTTTCCAGCAGCTCTGATATGCCAGAAACTATCAGCGTCTGTCTTTAGAGACGTGCACATGTGCCCCGATCACGCACGCGTCCATCTGATTAGCTTGAGTTTTAATTAGCCTAAATGTCTACTGTAAATGGAATTGTTGATGACCTAAAATAGATTAGAGAGCCCTCAATTTGCCTTTAATTACGTGTGTGCGGGATGTCGAATGTGCCGACAGCATCATTGGCAGATGATTAAATATCAAATATCACTTTATGGGTTTATTTGGCTTTTTGAAGAGGCATCTAAGGAATAATAAGGAGCAGTGCGGTGAAAAGTTTAGCATTAAATTGAGGCAACGAGAGCGGAGGATGTAATGACTGCTGTCAATTACAGATGCTCGTCTTCTGACAGATTGAATGTGACGAGAGACGAGGGCAATATTGCTCTCTGGAAACGTGTCGTGAGAACATCCTGCAATTATGTTTAAATAGAAGCGACCTTCTGTAAAGAAAGAGTGCAGTCTGCATCCCGCTTAGCACCTGGATAAAACGGTACCTGGTTTTCTCATAAGAGAAACAAATGTCAGGAACTGCATTACTCCTTATATAAATGGCCTTAAAGGAATAGTTCATTCAAAATGAAAATCAGCTGTGAATGTGCTCACCCTCAGATCATCCGAGATTAGGATGAGTTTGTTTCTTCATCAGGTTTGTAGAAATGTAGCATTGCATCAGTGTCTCAGCAATGGATGCTCTGCAGTGAATGGGTGCCGTCAGAATGAGAGTCCAAACAGCTGATAAAAACATCACAATAATCCACAAGTAATCCACAGCACTCCAGTCCATCAATTAACATCTGGAGAAGACAAAAGCTGAAACACATCCAGCATTAAGACGTTTTTAAAGAGGTCATCGGATGCTACATGCACTTTTACAAGTTGTTTGAACTGAAATGTGTGTTGGCAGTGTGTGCAGTGAAAAGCCATAATCCAGTGAAAAAGTGTTCTGGTGTGAATCAGGAGAGAAATCTGCACAGATCAAGCAGCGTTTAAACAGCTCTAAACACATATGTGGCTGGATTTTGATGTGAGAGACAACAGCAGATGCACTTTTTCACTGGAGGAAGTGTTATGGATTATAGACTCTATGGTGTTTTAGTTAGAAACGTCTTAATGCTGGATGTGTTTCAGCTTTTGTCTTCTCCAGATGTTAACTGATGGACTGGAGTGCTGTGCATTATTGTTATTTTTTATCAGCTGTTTGGACTCTCATTCTGACGGCACCCATTCACTGCAGAGCATCCATTGCTGAGACACTGATGCAGTGCTACATTTCTCCAGATCTGATGAAAAAACACACTCATCCTCATCTCGGATGATCCTGAGGGGGAGCACACTTTCAGCAAATTTAGATTTTTAGGTAAACTATTCCTTTAAACGCTGATTAAATGTAAAACTTTGTACACTTCCAAACATTTGGAAGATTAAGATTTTTTAGAAGTGTTTTTGAAAGATGTCTCTTCTGCTCACCAAGGCTGCATTTATTCGATCAAAAATTTAAAACCGCTGTTTTCTAACTGTAATGTATTTCTGAGATCAAAGCTGAATTTTCAGCATCATTACTCCAGTCTTCAGTGTCACATGATCCTTCAGAAATCATTCTAATGTGAAATCAGAAATCTTAATTTTCAGAAACACAAAAAAGTAACTTTTGAACCAGAAGTGTGTCCTGTTTTTCTGTTCTTGCTGCCAGTTGCATGAATGGCCTCTTTAGATCCCAGGAAATGGGCAGGTTGTGTTTCCTCTCTGCGTTTAGTGTGAGTGTGTGAGTGTGTGAGTGTGCTGACTTGTAATGTGGAATCAAATAAAGTATATAAAATGTGTGAGTCAGTGTGTGTGTGGCCACTTTGAGCATCACCGATCGATAGAGAGGGAAAAGCTTTCAACTTTCTGGTGGCATCGAGACCCTTTTTGGGGTTTTGGTCACTTTTCAGGAGGAAGCGATCACGTTCATCGATGAGGAGAGCATCACCTTTCGTGACTCGCCGGCGTGACAGAAAGCAGCGCTGCGGTTTCTAAATGTCACGTCTGTGTGTGATATGAGAGTCAGCGAGCCGTTCTTTAAGCTTCTTGTGTGGGACTACACCTTGAAAATCCCCGCTGGACAAAAAGAGGTGTGTGAAAAGGTCCCGGCGTATCGTGTGTGTGAGGATGGGCAGAAAATATGAAATCTAATTTAATATATTAACAATGTCGATGATACTAAAATAATACAGATTTTAGGCTGTCAGTAGGTGTGGATAACTTTATTCATATTTATTTATTTAGTAGCAGTTTAAACATATTTTACTATATTTTTATTTTTTATTTTGTAAAGGTGCATCTTATATATGAATGTCTCGGTTATTATAGTTATATCAAATAAAACCATAAAAAGGCAACGTTTCACATTTTCTTTTAGTTTGACTTGATGTACTAAATGAACTAAAACTGAAATAAAATTAAATAAATAAAAAAATTAAACCATGATTATATTTACAAACAACAAAAACGAATAAAATGACAAAAAACAGCAAAATTACTAAAACTTGAAAAGTCAGATGAAAGCGGAAAAAGAATAAAATCTAAGTCAAAATATAATAGTATCTCACTGATGCTAAAATAACACTGATCTTTCTGAATAGTAGAATAGTATTGCAATCGGATTAAAATGCTCACTAATGAAGTCTTACTAAGTTTGAGTAGTACAGTTAATGACATATTAGAAAAGTACATTACACTCTTAAAAATAAAGGTTGTTTATTGACAACGATGGTGAAGACGGTTAACTTCCATGGAACCTTTCCATTGCATTATTTACTTTTATGCCAAAAATCATTAGGATATTAAGTAAAGATCATGTTCCATGAAGATATTTAGTACATTTCCTACCGTAAATACATCAAAACGTAATTTTTGATTAGTAATATGCATTGCTAAGAACTTCATTTGGACAACTTTAAAGATGATTTTCTCAATATTTAGATTTTTTTGCACCCTCAGATTCCAGATTTTCAAATAGTTATATCTCAGCCAAATATTGTCCGATCCTAACAAACCATACATCAATGCAAAGCTTATTTATTCAGCTTTCAGATGATGTATAAATCTCAATTTAAAAAAATTGCCCCTTATGACTGGTTTTGTGCTCCAGGGTCACATATGGCTCTTCACTGTGAATACACACATTTGCAACCTTTATTTTAAAGAGAGAGCACACAAATCTGTATGCATGCATGTGTGCATATAATGGGGAAAATGCATGCATTTATGGGTTTGTGTCAGGTATGACGTTAAATGATGGCTGTATTCTCATGCGGCCCATAGGAGGCGCTCTAAGATAGTGTTTTTTGTCAGCAGCTGTGGATGGTTTTAGATGAAGTTCACTGTGCTTCTACAGATGAAAAAAGGACGACTCATTGATATGCAGCTCTGCTTTAGTAATATCTGTACAGTTTGATTTGATAATTGTTACTCTAACCTTTAGAGCAGGGGTGTCCAAACTCGGTCCTGGAGGGCCGGTGTCCTGAAGAGTTTAGCTCCAACCCCAATTAAACACACCTGAACCAGCTAATCAAGCTCTTACTAGGCATACTAGAAACTTAAAGGCAGGTGTGTTGGGGCAAGTTGGAGCTAAGCTCTGCAGGACACTGGCCCTCCAGGACCGAGTTTGGGCACCCCTGCTTTAGAGGTTCTCTGCGTATTAGTGTGCACTTCTGAGTGTGTGCTCGCTCCCTGTGTGTTCTCAGTGGGTTTTAATCGTCTAGATGCTCTTATTTACTGCAGTGTGTGTTCATTTTCAGGAATTGGTCATATAGTGGTCTGCCATGCATCGTAAAGAATTTATTCATTCTTCTTCAGTAATTGAATGAGCTGATGGGATGCGAGGGCTTTCTGGAGGAATGAAAGTGTTTTCCCGCTGGCTTTTGGGATGGACAGGAAGTGCTTTGATTTGAAATGATTAGAGGAAATGACATCAGCAGCAGCAGCAGCAGGCATGAGTGACATAGAAGCTGTTAATTGTAATGTTAGTGAATGACAAATGTCAGATAAGGTATTTTTAACTGGACTTTTTCATGTATTTTTGCTCACTTTAAGACGTTTATTGTCGTGTTTGTCAAAGTTTGCACTCCTCGTGTGTGTGGTTTTAATTTTAAGGCAGATAAATGATCATGGAAAAGCTACATTGACTCATTTTTAGTGGGGAAACAAAATAATAAATAATAAAAATGACCTCTTTAAACTGTCCTGTCATCAGTGCCCTGATCATCCATCTCTGTTGTCCGAAATACACCAGAAACAGATAGTGCATGTCTTCAGATAATTGTTTGTTAATATGTATCACAGTTACTTTCCACAAAAACATCGTGCAGCACAACTGTTTTCAACATTGATAACAATCAGAAATGCAATTTATTTAGTTATAATTATATTATATTTCATTATATTTTGACTATGTTTTGTTTGTTATGAGCAGCCGGTGACATGAAAACTTGTTTGAAGTGATGGTTGTTTTTGTGTTTTTGTTTGGCGAGTCGATCTCACAGATCTCAGATCAGAGCCACTCACACATCACCGGCCTTAACATACATATTAATATTTATCAGCTATTTACATACAGTAAGTGAGCTAGAAGTGTTTTATGTTGTGTAGTTTGAGTGCATCATATTGGATCATGTTTTCATCGTTTGAGGTTTCAGCTCAGTGCGTCTTTGTCCATGAATGCTACAGACTTGGAGAAGTTGCTCAAAGTCACTTCCCAAAATCAGCAGAGAATGAGTGAAGGACGCTGTCAGACCACTGCGCCGCATGCGGAAACAATGAGGAAGTAATGTTATTTTTTTAGTTTTATTTTAAGTAAAACAAATTTGATGTAAATACAATTTATTTAAAAATTATTTTTAAATGAAATATTAATTAGGCCAATACAAGATTATGATTTTTAATTTTTTTTATTTATTTTTTTTACTTTTAACTAGTAAAGACATGATTCAAGCAACATTCTTTTAAATAATGATTCTAATATCATAATAAAATGATTTTAATATCCTTTCAAATATAATTTATTTCTGTGATGCAGCGCTGAATTTCCATCATCATTAAAATAAAAAGTTAAAAAGAACACCATTTATTCAAAAATATAAATCTTTAATAACAAGCGTTTATTTAAAATAGAAATCTTTTCTAGCAATATACACTACCGTTCAAAAGTTTGGGGTCGGTACATTTATATTCTTTCTTTTTTTTTAAAGAAATTAAAACTTTTATTCAGCAAGGATGTGTTAAATTGATAAGAAGTGATAGCAAAGATTTATATTGTTATTAAAGATTTATATTTTGAATAAATGCTGTTCTTTTTAACTTTTTATTCATCAAAGAATCCTGAAAAAAGTATCAGTTTCCAAAAAACACAACTGTTGCAACATTGATAATTCTAATAATAAGTCAGCATATTAGAATGATTTCTGAAGATCATGTGACACTTTATACTGGAGTAATGATGATGGAAATACAGCGCTGCATCACAGAAATAAATTATATTTTAAAGGATATTAAAATAGAGACCATTATTTTATATTGTAATAACATTTTTCAAGATTACTGTTTTTTTCTGTATTTTTGATCAAATAAATGCAGCCTTGATGAGCATAAGACACTTCTTTAAAAACATTACAGTCTCACTGATTCCAAACTTTTGAACAGCAGTGTATATATATATATGCATTTTTGGTCATCTTTCATCATCTGTTCATGTATTGGTAAATGTTGAAACTAACATTAAGATGAATAAATTCATGTTCATGTTAAATGCATGCAAACCTATGATTTAATTGATTGGTAAATCATCAAATTAACATTTGCTAAGATTAATAATTGCTGTAGAGGTAATTTTCTTTATAAGTTCATGTTAACTTGTGTAGTTAACTAATTTTAACAAATAAAACTGTGACGTGTTACCATTTAGTGTTTAGAGTCACTGTAAGTCATTATTCAGTTGACTCCTATGAAAAATATATTATCATTATTATATATTCTATTATATATATTATGTTTAAAAAAAAATAATATACATTTTTTTTTTATTATATATGTAAATATAAATTATATTTAGAGAACACATTTTTCCCCCAAAGATCTCCTACAACATGTATTAAAAAAAAAAAAGAAAAAAAAAATATATATAAATACTATAAGTCAACAATATGTATTTAATTTATTTTATATAATATTAATAATTCTCTATATATATATAATTATTTTTTTATTAATAAATATATTAATATAAGCATTTTAAAAAATATTTAGTGATTTATTTTTTTAATAAAAAAAGAAGAAAAAAATAGAATGTAACTACAATGTGATTCAAGTGACATTCTTTGTATTAAAAATTTGTTACAGTTTAATGTTTATAGTCACTATAAATCATTGGTCATTTTTATTTGGTGGAGTCCTATAACAATATATATTTTTAATGTATAAATATTAAAAAATGTACTATATTTGTTATTAATTAGAATGTATTTTTACATTTTTATTAAAAGTAATAAACATATTTAAATATGTTTTTTTTTTTTTTTTTTTTAAAAAGAAAATTTTAAAAACTACATGATTCAAGTAATATTCTCTTTATTAAAAACATACAGACCATCTGGTTAAAGAGGGTTTTATTCAAAGTGCAACACATGAAGTTCAACATGGTGTAAAACCACGATTGCTCAATTTAAAAAATAAAATAGTGGAAAAACATTACATTTGAATTCATTAATTAAACCAGAAAAATGGCCCAGCCCTACTTTATGGTTGAACTGAGCCATAATATGGCTCTTATATAAGGGCTATGAACTGGTGCTGGTTAATTCAGCTTTGGCTCGAGTGATGCTCTGATGTTTGAGTGTTAATGTCCTGCTGCGCTTGATTGATTATCTAATGGGTCGTTACCGCAGCCGGGATAAAAACAGCATTTCAAGACCACAAATATCAGTTTACTTCAAACACTGTGTGGAGTCTGAAGTCTATTTAAAGGGATTTCATCATTCTGTCATCATTTACTCACACTCGTGTTGCTCCAAACCTTTTTGACGTTCTTATACTGTGGAAGATGTTTAGTAAAACGTTTTTCTTATTAAAGCGATGAAAGCAGACGGTGAGCAGAGCTGTCAGATTTCAAAAAGGACATGAAAATGAAATGTTATGATGTTTTTATGAACACGAAGTCATATGAAGTTATATGATAACTTTGAGCTCATTCAGATTAGGATTCAATTATGATTTTTTAATGCCACATTTGAAGAACTAGTGATCGACCGATATTGGTTTTTTATAACCGATACCGATACCAATTATTTGCATGTTTATGTGCCCGATAACCGATATTTATTTACTGTTATAAAGTAAATAAATGACTGAGTGAAGTAAGTCCATACTTTACCTTGGTTTTTCCTCCTTTCAGTCATCTTTTAAAAAAAAAAGTGTTGAAAATTAGCAGTCTTTCATGTTAAATGTAATCTTCTTATTCCAACAATAAAAAACATTTTATTTATAAAAAGCATCAGCAGCAACACTAATATTAACAATAAGCAAAATAAATGTAGAATGTCTAATGTTTTCAAATGGAGAAAATAAATAAAGGACAGGAGTCATATCAACTTAATTTTAAACTACAGATTTAGTAGGTTTATAAGCTGTTTAATAGCTACAGAGTCAAGAATAATTCACTGGATAATATTCTCTGTAATATTGGAATATAACAAGAAAAACATTGTATTTTATTGCATTTCTCAACTGGCATGTTATATCAGAATTACTAATAATGTTTTTGTCCTTCTAGATTATGAAATGCCTGCTAACAGAGCGGTTTATCTATGCAGTTACACAGATCTATACTCAAACTGCGATCGCTCGCGGAGATAATAAATAATTCATTTCCATAGAGATGTATTTATTTAGATGTTTATTAGTTAAATAATGGTTATATAGTAAATGTTAATGCAATTAAGGGTGTTTTAAACAAGTGAATCTTGTTAAAAGTTACATGCGGTGGCCGTGCTGGGGCATTTCCTGAGCATCAACCCGGTGAGTGAACAGCAATATGAAAGCGGCTTCACGAGACTAATGATGAGCAAATATACAACAGAGAGAGAATTCAATTCAGCGCTTTTATTTCCAACATGCGCTCATTGATGGCTGTATTATTTAAAGGGGTCATATGATGCTTTTTTTAAAGATCATTATTTGGTGTATTTGGTGTAACAGAATATGTTGACATGCAAGATACTGTATATATATCTTAATTTTTGACATGTTGAGATCACATAGCCAGTCAAATACTACTCACTTTATATACGACTGGCCATTTAATTAATTCATCTTATAGTGCATTTCTACCAGTGTTCTTTTAGTATAATTGATTATAATTATAATTTTTTTTTTATTATAAGGTTTTTGAATTAGGTTTTTATTTTTATGCTTTCTGTCTTTATTTTAATTTTAGTTAATGTTTAATAATGTTGTGTTTTTGTCATTATATCATAAGATATTTATCATTTAAAAAAATATGTATCTTTTACTAATTTCGATTTCAGTTTTGTTACACTCTTTTTTTTCTTTTATTTAGTTTATTTTAGTTTTTTTTGTTATTTTGTGAAACTAAGCAAAAATGAGAATTGCTGCCTTGGCAACTCAATTAAATAAAATAGTAAATTTTTCAAAATTATTTTTATTTCAGTTTAAGTTCTTATTTCAAGAATCAATTTTTTTTCTGACTTTAGTTTTAGTTAATTATAATACCCTTGATTTCATGACAAAAAAAAATGCTTTAGTTACTTGAAATAAAATAAACTTTAACTGAAATAAAAAAAATATTTAAAAAAACCTTAAAATTATTTTATTTCCAAGTTTCCAAGACGACATTTGTCATTTTTTCCTGGATGTACTAAAATAACCAAAACTGAAATAAAAATGAATAAGTATATACACTTTTTTTAAACTAACAAAAACGAAGAATAACAAAAAAATGACTGTATCTTTAACTAAAATTAAAATAAAAACAGAAAATACACAAAAAAATGTAAAAACGTAAGCTGCCTTAATTTTTAAGCATTTAAAGGGGTCATATGATGCTATTTTAAAGATCATTATTTTGTGTATTTGGTGTAACAAAATATGTTGACATGCTTTAATGTTCAAAAAACACATTATTTTTCAAATACTGTACATTATTGTAGGTCCTCTATGCCCCGCCTCTCTCAAACGCTTCGTTTTCTACAAAGCCCCCTCCTTTGACAAGCGCAGTGTGCTCTGATTGGCCAGCTGACCCAGTGCATTGTGATTGGCCGAACACCACAAGCATGCGTCGGAAATGTAACGCCCCTTACCATAATTGCGAGCGTCAGCTTTCAAAGTAAATATCAAGACAGTTAATAATGTCGTTAGTTTTACCATCAGTTCAAGCCCGAAAGGGCAACAGAGTTGCGTGACAGACACAGTGATGATGCAGTACACAAGCCACGGTTAAGACAGCTGACATGCTATGATTTCAGACAGGCAGTTCACTCTCCTGTGATGTGACCCTGTTCCCCTCACACACACACACGACGCGTTACTCTGTGCTGCGCAAAACTCCGCATTTGAACAGTCAATAGCAAATACTTAAACTAATAACAAAACAGTAGCTGATTCAGAAGC
>NW_015551042.1:345155-348894 GCF_001515605.1 Sinocyclocheilus anshuiensis
TTCCACGATTTAGGCCTACTAAAACTAGGGAATGAACGAATTAATGAACGAATGAATTCGTGCCAGTTAAGTCTAAACAAGAGAACGAATACTTAATTCGTGGCCATAATTTAGACTAAACTAACAAATTAATTCTTAATTCGTGGCCATAATGTAGTCCTAGCATAAAAGAGAACTAGCCTATTCTAAATTCGTGGCCGTGATTTTGTCTGCATGTCATGATCGGGGCTCCGTACAACCGAATATAACCTTAGCCTACCTGTTTATTCATTTATTATGGTATGTAACTAGCTCACCTTTTGCTACACCATGTTTGCGTAGCACATCCTCGTGCTTTCTGGCAATGTGCCGCTTCAGATTCCAATATGAATCTGTACTAACTTTAACAGTCTCCCCGCACTCCCTCTCAGTTTCTTCTCCCTGCTCATTCTTAACTTTGATTTTTACTTTACATTTATGTATAAGGCTTGCAACTTCGTTGAAACAATATCTGAACTCCATAACTGCTCTACTATTCTCGATCTCTACAGATTCTCGATCTCGAACAAGCAAATCACCAAACGGCATTCTGGGTTGAGCAAGTGGCGCTGAGCGTATTGAGCGAGCGGAGCGGAATCTTCAGAAAGGCGCTCTGCGCTCTTAAGGAAATATTACCACTCCGCTCCCCGCTCCGCTCCGCTCACATGCTCTGTATGACATTAAACTGACTTAAATCAAGTTTAATTAATTTCATATAACTTATAAGAAAAAGTTTTAATTGCTCGACATATTTTGATGAATTGCCATGACTTACCGATCATATAATTTTTATAGTGCATAAAAATAAAATTGAAAATATGAACAGAAATGATAATAGTTTCTCTTAACGTTGCTGTGAAGTTGCATCAGGAAAGTTTTTCCGTCTTCACTGCCGCTCTCCGGTGGCCGTAACAGTAATGCTGCTTTTGCGGTTTATGACTTGTTTTGATTCGAGCGGCCTGTGTTTTATTATGTCTCATAAGCTCGTACGTTTGTCCCTGCGGCGTGATGGCCGTGGACTGGTTTCTCCGTCGTTAGTTGGGGTGAGGAATGGCCTTCATTAGCACAGACTCACACAGACTCATCAGCGCTCTTGTTTTTGACCCACTGAGTCTTTGAGCCCAAACCTCGCTGATTGTTTCCTTTGAGCGGATAAAGAGAAGGAGATGGTTTAAAGAGTTTGCTTCTGGATATCATCGTACATTCACTGCTTCACTGGCTCTGTCTGTTTCAGATAAAATCATAAATGTTGAGGCACTTTTGGATACTAGACTGTACTTTACATGTGCAGGGCTGTTAATACAATAGAACTGAATGACTACCGTATTCATACCGTGGTACTTTTTGTAGTGCTGCTGATTGAGTAACCTTGTTCTTGAGTTTAAAGTCAACATGAAATCAATTAACCGTGTGTTTCTGGTCTAATGATTGGTTCATCCCTGCACATTATTCTGTAGAAAATTAGTAAAAACAATAATATTGTGAAATATTATCACCAACACACACACACACACACACACATATACCGTATTGACCCGAATATAAGACGATGTTTTTTTCTTGGAAATACATCTGAAAAAACGCGGTCCTCTTATATTCAGGGTCTAGACTTTGACATGTCAATAATACACAAAAAGGGGGGTCGTCCTATAATCAGGGTCGTCTTATATTTGGGCCAATACGGTGTATATATATATATATATATATATACGACTAAATAATAATAATAATAGTAATAATAATAAATTACTGCTACTGCTAAACATAAAAAAAAAAACGAAATAAAAACAAAGTAAGAAATTACTATTGGATTTCACTTAATCGTTTTATTTTTTATTTATTTTGTAATAATTTCATTGAAAAATTGCATTTCATTTTATATAATTAGTTTAAAAAAATCTAAATCCTAAATTAAAATCCTATTTAATTTTGATTTATTTTTTTATTTTTTATTTCCAGGAATAAATGGTGAAAAATTGTTTTTATTTTCAATTAGTGGTCGACCGATATTGTTTTTTTTGACAGCCGATACGATATCTTGGAAAGCAGGGTGGCCGATATAAAGCCGATATAATTGTATTTATGAAAAAGTCAACATTGTAACCAACAGGGCACTCAGTATTCTGGGAAGTTTGTGTGCATTGGGAATCATATTTTTTCAAATAAAGCCAATGTACCACTCATTTTACATACAGCACACAGTGAAAATGACATGAATATGACAGTGGGCAAATGGATAAAGCACTGCATAATTTGAAATCACAAGTTTAAATTTTGTCGATCGCGCATCTCCAGTGAAGCTGAACTCTCCACCTGTCAGCATTCAATTTGCACGGATCGACCATCACGCAGAGAACACGCGATCATGCAGGATACACATGCACACCTCACAAGATCTCAACTGGATTTGACTAAGTTTGCAAGTTAAATGTTCATTAATAGAGACATTCAAAGATTTGTTCAAATGATTTAAATGCGTATTTGCTGAATGCTGACGGCAAACGAGACAGTATTATAATGTTTGCTTTTCTATTACTAATACTATAAAAGCAATCATTATAATACTTTTTTGTATACATTTTAATACCTTTGTTAGACAGACTTCTTCAATCCAGAACTGTTAATGACGACAGCGAACAAGAGGGAGAATGTGAGCACTGTGTGCTCAGGCGCTGCCGTTCTCATCGCCGTCAAAATGAAAGTCCCAAAAGAAAAATGCCAAATATCGTCCGATATATCGGTCGGCCACTATTTTCAATAGTCTCAGACTTTTGGACGCCACTGTATAATATAATTTAATGTTAGCAAATTAGAAGCATACAAAACTGCTGAATTGAACGAATGCTTAGACTACCATTAAAAAGTTTGTTGAACCGTAAGATAAAAAAACAAACAAAAAAAAGTTTTTGAGGCTGCATTTATTTGATTCAAAATACAGAAAATGTGAAATATTATTACAATTTAAAATAGCTGTTTTCTATGTTTATATCTGTTAAAATGTAATTTATTTCTGTGATCAAAGCTGAATATTTAGCATCATTACTTTAGTCTTCAGTGTCACATGATCTTCAGAAATCATTCTAATATGCCGATTTGCTGCTCAAGAAACATTTCTGATTTTTATTAAAGCTGAAAACAGTTGTGCTGCACAATATTTTTGTGGAGACTATGATGTATTTTCTCTATAGCTAATTCTTGTTGCTGTTTTTGCATTGTCTGTCTGTGTTGTACAGTAATGGTTTACACAGTGAGAGTTTGACCGGTGTAAACACAGATAGCAGGCCTGTTTACTCTCTGACAGAATGAAGTGAAAGTGCAGATGTTGCTCAGGAAATAGATTTATTTTAAATGAGGGTCACTGGCTCGTTTGAGGCTCATTAGATGTGAACTGATGAAGCTAATCATTGATTAAGTGCTCAGACTCTGCTGGACCAGCACACATACACTCACTTATAAGTAGGGTTGGGTATCGTTTGGGTTTTTTTCGATACCGGTGCCAGATCGATACTTTTAAAACAGTTCCGGGAGCAGGCGGCAATGGTCAGAGATTCAGTGGGAGTGGAATTAAGAAAACAGCCGAATCCCGGACATTTTGGGCAATTAGGAACTCCCGGCCGGATGCTTTTTTTTAGGTCCAAAAAGAGTACATGTCCGGGGAAAAGAGGACGTATGGTCACCCTAATTTATAATCTATTGCTAATCGATGTATTCTTTTTAAAGT
>NW_015551042.1:349143-349540 GCF_001515605.1 Sinocyclocheilus anshuiensis
AAGAAGCCACATCAGATCACAAAAGGAAGCATTTGACTGGTGTTGTGGAGTAAAAAGGTTATAATTAGAGCCCGACCGATATGGGTTTTTTGGGGACGATACCGATATTAGGGAATAAAAAAACCGATATATCGGCCGATATTCTTTGTGTATAATTATAGTACAGTACCAGTCAAAAGTTTGGACACTTTCCCATTCGTGTGTCCAAACATTTGACTGGTAGTATATATAGAATACAGTATATACATACTGTATCTATCTGTATTTATGTTCTACTGTTAGTGTTATCTGTATTCCCCAAGGGTCTGAGAGTAACGCAATTTCAATTCTCTGTGTGTATGTACTGTACATGTGGAAGAATTGACAATAAAGCAGACTTGACTTGACTTATTATTTG
>NW_015551042.1:349550-349743 GCF_001515605.1 Sinocyclocheilus anshuiensis
CATTTAACAAATAAACTTTACTATCCAAAATGAGTCTGACATCGGTGCACTGAACAATAAAGTTGAAGTTTGAAGTTTATTAATTAAATTCAATTCCATTCAACTTTATTCCGTTTAAGTTTTTCACTTCGCAACATTCATTCACGGATTTGCACTAGTCTTCACACACAGATGAAACTTACTAGAGAAGTGT
>NW_015551042.1:350774-358543 GCF_001515605.1 Sinocyclocheilus anshuiensis
CGGATTCGGTTCTAGTACATACCGGTTACATAGGTACCAGTGCCATATTGGTACCGGGTTTCGGTACCCAACCTTACTTATAAGTAGAGCCCGACCGATATATTGTTTTGCCGATATGAGCCTGTCGCAGATATATTTGTATCGGTGAATATGCCACCGATATGAAAATGTTTTGTTTTACAGAACATATAACGCAGATTAAATGCTTCTGAATGGTGTAGTTACTTAGTTTGTCCAGCAGAGCGCGCTCCATTGTTTGCTACTGGCGACCCAGGTCAGTGTAGTGTAGAGATGCGCGGATGAGCTCAAACTTCACCCGAATCCGCTGCTTCAAATTATCTGCCCGCCACCCACCCGCACCGATATTTGATCGTCACATTACAATGATTCTAATTCTTAGTTTTGCATGATGATATGATGAATGGATGGTTCATTTTTAACAGCAGATTCAGTGACGTTAGAGACTAGAGCTGATCTGCGCATCATGGCACACATCTGCGGTGCATTAAAGCCTGTGTTACGGCCACCGGAGCTGATCGCGGACACTCAGTCAGTGCTGGTGTTTATACCGGCCGCGCCGCGGCCCAGAACTCATGCTTATCACATCGGTCACATCACATCGCTCGGCTCGCGTCCGGTGTAGAATAGAACCTTACACTGGATGCGAGCGTACAGTGCCATTAAAGTGCAGCAAAATAATCACAAAACACAGAAAAAGTGAAAAACACAGAATAAGACGGCTTTCAGAATGTGACAGTACTTTAGTTTCACTGTAGATTTGTTACTTTATAACTATAGAGTTATAGAGATTAATTTCAATGATTACATCATTTTTTAACTGATTAAAATTGTTATTAAAATGCAATTAAAGTAAATATGCCTATACAATAATAATAATAATACATAAAGTAAAATATATAACAAATATGTGACCCTGGAGCACAAAACGTCGCTGGGGTATATTCGTAGCAATAGCAAAAAATACATTGTATGGGTCAAAATGATTGATTTTTCTTTTATGCCAAAAATCATTCGGATATTAAGTAAAGATCATGTTCCATGAAGATATTTTGTAAATTTCCTACCGTAAATATATCGAAACTTAATTTTTGATTAGTAATATGCATTGCTAAGAACTTCATTTGGACAACTTTAAAGATGATTTTCTCAATATTTAGATTTTTTTGCACCCTCAGATTCCAGATTTTAAAATATTGTCCGATCCTAACAAACCATACATCAATGGAAAGCTTATTTATGCAGATGATGTATAAATCTCAATTTCACAAAATTGACCCTTATGACTGGTTTTGTGGTCCGGGGTCAATAAATATTATTCAAATTTCACTTTAAAATAAATCATTTTTATTTCATTTAAATAATTAAATTTATATTTTTATCTGCTAAAATTGCAATTGTGTTTAAACAATTATGAACAATAATGCTTGTTTGTAGGGATTTTGTGATTGTATGCATAAAAAAATAAATATTAATAAGTAAATATAATAATTAAAAAGAATACTTAAAATAATAATAAAAAACTATAAAACTAAATTAATATTATTATAATTTTTTTTTTTACTTATTACCTTTTAATTATTATTGTAATTTCATTTTAAAATAAACAAAAACACAGTGCTGGTGTCTGAGCTTCATTTTCACTTCAGATTTTTTCCTATAACTCAGAACTGGCAGCTTGAACTCTCTCTGTATGAACTCTATGTATGGAGTACATTCTTCTGAAATTTCTTGTGCCATTATAGCAGAATAAATCCTGAAAGCTGGTCCTGCATCACCATAAAGAGGCTTATATTGCAATTAGGGATGCACGATATATCGGCCACCATATCGGTATCGGCCGATAAATGCTAATTTTTTCTGTTATTGCTTATGTTGAAGTGTTTGGGATGTGGGTTTTAATGATGAGACCTTTTTTGTAATCAGGCTCTCAAAAAGTATATAAAAATTTGGATATAGATTTATCGGCCAACATATCGGTTATCAGCTTTCAAAAATAAAGAATTATCGGTTATCGGTATCGGCCAAAATTTTCATATCGGTGCATCCCTAATTGCAATAATGAACAGCTGACTGTTGATTTGAGTTGAAGTGATTTTATTAATTGAGAAGAACACAGGAACACTATCAAAATATTTTTAAGCTTTCTTATTTAAAAAATTTAAAAGTTGCACTATATGGCAATCATTATTCAGAAATATTATATTAAAAATAATATAAAAATTATATGAAAAAAGTATAACTGCACAGCTTAGATAAGTTTAAGTTTTATGTTTTGAAGTTTAATAAATAATCTGAGTAGTTGTATTTTATTTATTTTTTTTAATAACTAAATAATAGTTTAATAAATAAGCCTAAAATTATTTTATTTACTTATCAAATAAATAAATAAGCCTAAGAACTTTTTTATTGATTGTTTTTATTTGCTTATTATTAAATAAAAAAATAAATACATACATGCATAGAAACTGCTTTAATAAGCCTAATAATTATTTTATTTATTGATTCATTGATTTAATTTCCTTCTTAAATATTGTTTATAAATAAATAAGTCTAAAAATTATTTTATTTATTGATTGATTTCATTTACTTATTAAATAAAACATATATATATATACATACATTATTTATTGTAATTTTTTATTTATTGTTTTTAATTACTTATAAATACACACATAAACAATGGTTTAATAAATAAGCCTATGAATGATAGAATGAATGAATGAACGAACAAAGGTTTAAAAATAAGTTTAAAAATAATTGTATTTATTTACTTACTGTATTTATTCATATGTACTGTAAATAAATAAATAAATAAATCTGTTTATCCTAAGAATTATATTATGTTATACTTTCTTGTTGACATAATTTCATCATTTCTAAATGATAATCGTGTTAGTCGTTAAATAAGTCAATGAATGAATGAACAAACAAACAAAGTAAAAAAAAAAAAAGCTTAATTTTTAAAAATTTACTTACTGTATTTATTCATACTTACTGTAAGTAAATAAATAAATAAATCTGTTTATCTTAAGAATTGTTATACTTGTTGACATATAATTTAATCATTTCTAAATGTTAACCGTGTGTTAGTCGTAACTGTATTGTTCAGTTGTCCGCAGGTTTGATCATATGCAGCTTTACTGAGTGTCTCAAACTCTCCGTCGTTGTTTAATCTCAGCGATATGTTCGTTTTTCCGAGGCCTCGTTCCTTCAGTTAGGCCTGTTGCTATAATCAATATATCGACTTATCACGCAATATATGCACATGAGCTCAATACTTTTTGGTGACGCAATATATCGCCCATTATATTTACTTAAAAATTAATGTCAGCATGTTTTGTACATTCCACTTGCGCCTGTGTCTTCTGCAGCTTCTCGTGCATAACGCGGTGTAGTCATGAGGTGCTCGTTCACATTAAACAATGCTTTCATCTGCAGATATGGTCTTGTTTAGGGATATGTGTCTTTGTGCATACGGACATCTGACTGCTGAGTAGTGATTGTGTTTTTCAGTAATAGTGTGCACCCTTAATTTACAGAGAAAAGGGAAAAATCTGTAGATGGAAAAATCTCCATACAAGTTCTTTGTGCATTTTCTTTTTTTCTACTTGTTACTTTGCACTTTTTGTTAGAAAATGTTTATTTACTATGTATTCAGGTTTTTAACGGTATCTAATATTTTGATACTTAATTTCCATGATCTAAATATTCTTAAAAATTAAAAGCTTGGAAGTGTGTAGGTCTTCTTGCGTTATTATGCTGTTGCATTATGATTATATATTCAGTGGCATTACACGGTCTTTAAAATGACAATAATATCGCTTATCGCAATTATTTCTGGGGCAGTATATCGCACAACAAAAAGTTGTTATCGTGACAGGCCTAGCTTCAGTGCAGTGTAGATGTACAGCAGTCTGAGCTTGTTATGGAGAGACGCAGGGATCATAAAGCTTTGTCCTGCGGGATGGCATGCACGGCTGATTGAACACTTCCTTTATTATATAAAGACATCGGTTCAGGACAGCGTCTCTGTATTACTGTGCTGGGAATCCACAGCTCTGCTGGCAGAAAATATTACAGAGATCATTTATTAGAAAGTTAGACTTCGAGATAAACCGCGTTATTTATCCGTTCTGCCTGCCGCTCATGTTATTAGACGTCTCCGGATCCGGTCTCGTTTGGATACTTTCGCTCACGCTGCTCAGATTGAATTGTGCCGAAGCTGCTTTTGCTCAATTAGACGTGATTTGTGTCGTCGGCGCGACTCTGATTGCATGGACTTATGTGAGGGAAGAGTTTCGAACTCTCTGAACTCGTACTTCAAGCACATCTTTGTGATATTTCAAGAGTGCAAGCATATGCAATGGATGTTTGGCATCAGTTTACCTTGCTTACCTGTCAAACAGTCCAAAAATAGTCTGAAAGTTTGGCATCCGTGAGAAATTAATACTGTTATTTATTAAATATGCATTAAACTGATCAAAAGTGACCTTAATGGCATTTATAATGTTACAAAAGATTTCTATTTCAAATAAATGCTGTTCTTTTGAACTTTCTGTTCATCTGTGAATCCTGAAAAATAAAATGTATGAAGATTTCCACACAAATATTGTGCAGCACAACTGTGTTCAACATTGATAATAATCAGAAATGTTTCTCGAGCAGCAAATCAGCATATTAGAATGATAACTGAAGATCATGTGACACTGAAGACTGGAGTAATGATGCTGAAAATATAGCTGCGCATCACAGAAATACATTACAGTTTAACAGATATTGACATAGAAACCAGCTAGTTTAAAATATAATAATATTTTGAGAGTTTAACTGATTTTACTGTTTGTTTGTTTTTTTATTAAAATAAATGCTGCCTTGGTGAGCAGGAAAATCTTCTTTTAAAACCATTTTTAAAAAATCATATTGACTCCAAACTTTTGAACCATACTGTCAAAATGATTAGATTTATCTATTTTTATTAAACAAATAAATAAAATATTTAAACAAATTAATAATTTTTTTTTTTATATATATATTGCCCATATTTCTTGCTGATTCCAAGCTTAAAGTCTAGTGCAATCAGCCCTTTAGGCCATGACATATTTTTAAATGATTTCATGATATTTGTGTCTTTGGTTCTCATGGTGCTTTTCCAGATTGTGGTATATATATTTTTCATACTTTAGACATCTTATATTTTTTCAATCATTCCTGTACTTTTGATTGATTTAGATAATATATTTGTTGAGTTGAAAAACACCTGGTCAAAGTTTTAAGTTTTGTTGACTGATGTAGCAAAATGAGTAGATGGTACAATTTGAATACTTTTATTTTATTTTTTTAATTTTATTTAAGATAAAGTAAAATAAAAATAAAATATATATATTTTTTTAATAAATCAATTTATTTCTCCATTTTATTTTATTTTACTTAAGATAAAGTAAAATAAAATTTATTTCATTTTATTTTAATTTAAGATAAAGTAATTTTTTAACATTTATTTTAAGTTAATTTTGTATTTTATTTTACCATTTTATTTTGTTTTACTTACGATAAAGTAAAATAAAAATCAAATCAAATGTAATTTTTAAATAAATTATTATTATTTTACCATTTTATTTTATTTTACTTTGCACTAGTTTTATTTTATTTTATTTTTTACATTTAATTTAATTTAATTTAATTTAAGATAAAGTAAAATGTGAGTGGTATAGGAGCAGTAATAATTTGGTTGATATATCTGAGTTGAACACAGAGCAGTTTCCCGTCTGAGGTTCATCATCACAGTGTTTCTGGTGGGATTCTTCACAGCGCGTCTCATTGACGGTTAATGTTTTGACCTAACAAGCCCTCTGATTCTTTTGCCCAAGCAGCTTTGGAAAAAGTGTCTCTGGAATTTGCTAAATGTCCGCGCAGGCTTTTGTTTTGCTGGGATAAAGGGATATAAAGGGATGCTTGCCAGTCGCTGTGTTTTCTCCTCTATTGTAGTGCAGTGTCGGGCGAGGAGAGGTTATAAGGGTCGCGACGCTCCAGACGAGCTGGAAGTGCTCTAATCCCTGAACAATAGCCTTTATCCCGGCTGACAGCGCGGATGTGAACGACTCTCCTCATGAATCCAGGTGTCAGATCAGCGCTGATCAAACCCCGCACAGATTTACAGGACAAAGAAGCCAGACGTTTTGTGTTTTGGAGACTTTCTTAGAGTGTTTTGTTTGAAGCACAGCTGGGTTAGATGGCTAGAGAAATACATTTCAACCTTTTGACAATCATAAATGTATAAATAATTCTGAATTACATTTTCATATTTGCTCTGGATGTTTTTTCATTGAGAGGAATCAGATCAAAAAAGTCAGCAAGTAAAAAAAAATAATGTTTCCTCGTTTTCAGTAAATAAACCAGGAACAATCATACATATATTTATTTATTTATAATTTATATATTTTATTTTATATTTAATCCTTCATTTATTCAATTAAGTTATTTAAATTCATTATAATTTATTTATAATTTATGTATTTTATTTTTAGTCATTCATTTGTTTGTTTAAGTTTTGGTTTTAATTATTTATTTAAATATATAAAACAAAATATATAAGCACAAAAAAACGACAGTTTATTTGTAATTTATATATTTTATATTATTAGTCATTATTATTATTATTATTATTTAAATTTTGCCTTTTTTAACTGTTTAAAAACAAATAAAAGTCGATAACGACAAACAGGTTTATTGCATTTGAAATTAACATTCTGTTGCAAATAATTAAAATAATGGCCAGTAATGTAAACAAAGGTTTGTTTTTGTCCTGTAAACATCTTAATTTAAATACAGTAACTCCTTATTATGATAAGTAGTATAATAATTAGACAAAAGTCAGACTATTGCTGAACATGGAAACAGCTCATGTTTATTGTAGACATGAATAAGACACGCTTTACATTTAAAACTGAGATGCCATGACACTGTTTGGCGTTATGAAGGTCTGCTGTGACCGCAGTCATCCTCTCGCCGTATCAGGACACGTTTGCATGCGCTGTTGCCTTCTTTAGTCGGCGTTTATGGACTTGTTTCGCAGAAAACACACAGTAGAAACTGTGGCCTGAATCACAGCAGTCTGTGTAAATATGACAGGCTTGCGTGTTTAAATGAGAGTTTAGTCAAAGGTTCAGGGAAAGATGTCCAGCCTCCTGCACTGATAATAGCAGAGAGTTAGCAAGCTGCAGCGAGTTACTCGTCCACTTCGTAGGGCGCAAAGGCTTGACTTTATTTTCTCTGAACACAAACTTCAGAATCAGCTAAACATTTAGTTTTATATGAGGGAGATCAGCTGCTCTGAATCAAAGGTAAGAAAAGCAGTTCACGTTGGCGCAAAATATATTTATATAAAATATTCAGTAAAATGATTATTTATTCATTCATTCATTCAGTTTTATGTATAAAATATATTACCTAAATAATTTATTATAAGTATATTTTTATTATTATATAGTTTAAAAAAATATTAATTAATATATTTATTTAATTAATATTATTTTTCAATTAATTCATTTATATTAAATTTAGTTTAATATATAAAATATATAATGAAATATATGAGTATAATAATTTATTATAATATATTTAATTTAGATATTTTATATATAACTTATATAATTTATGCATTCATTCATTTTAAATTAATTTTATTTCTATATATAAAATATATTATAAAATATAGCAAAATTTAAAATTAAATTTAAGTCAAATTATTA
>NW_015551042.1:358553-360803 GCF_001515605.1 Sinocyclocheilus anshuiensis
ATTTGATTTGTATGTATAAAATATATAACCAAATATATTAGTAATATTATTTATTGTAATTTATGACTTATATGTATTATATAAATCTTTATAAATGATTAATTCATTCATTTTTAATACAGTTTTAATTTTATTTTTATGTATGAAATATATCATAAAATATATTAGCAAAAGTGAAATGATATTTAACTTAAATTATAAGATTTAATGTCGTTTGTGTGCTGAACGCTTCTCACTAAATGTTGTTGATTTATGAGAGTATTTGTATGAAGCAGACACCCGATGCTGGTTATCATAGTGCATTCAGTTATACTGATTTTCTTGTTTTTGCTGATGCTGACTGGTTATCCTGTGCTGTATTGGTGATGTGGTGATTTCTAGCAGTTCCTGCATCACTTCAGCGGCTGCTCTCTTTTCCTCCATGGAAGAGTGAGAATGAAATGGATTTCTGTAATTGCTGTCCCATTAACGAGCTAATTAAACAAGGAGTGTTGCAACCCGAGGTGTTATTGAAATGACTCGTTCACGCTCGAGTGGAGCCCTTAATAGAGCTCAGGTACGAGCCGAGGGTTCAGACGTTCGTGTGTGTGTGATGATATGGATGTTAAAGCAGATGCAGATCTGCTGTTTCTTCAGTATAAGTGTGTGACACAATGCAGCTCATTATGATTCTCTTCAGACTGTGATTGAGCAGCTGGTGGAAACTCTTATGCGATGAATTGTGGTCTTGAGACTCAAAATTGAGCTCTTGAAGTGTTTGCATTCATGCACTTGGTTTTAAAAGGCATTTAATATTCTGTAATGTTAATGATTTGACTGCACTGACGTAGGGCTGGACAATAATTCAATATCAATATGTATCGCGATATAATTTTTTTCAATAAGATATTAAACCGAATTGATCTGAATAATGACACTGTTGACTTTTTTTAAGAGCTGCTTTACATCTGAAATTGGAGTCATTTCATAATTGAATTTTGCAGCACTGACAATGTTATTGAAATAAACTGAATCAGTATTAAACCGAATTGATCTTAATAATGACACTGTTGTCTTCTGTAGAGCTGCAATTTAATTTGTTTCATAACTGATGAATTTTGCAGCATTGACACTGTTATTGAACTGAATTGAATCAACATTGAATCTGAATTGAGCTGAATAATTAAGTTCTTGTGAAATCTGTTATTGCTTCCCAAATTCCATTTTCCATTCAATTCCATCCTGTTTTATTCAGTTTTAGTTTTTCTGGACTTCATTTTAATGGTTAAATTAAAATTTCGTAATATTACAAAAAACCATGTCTAATTGATTGCAATTATAAAACTTGTTTTTAAAACTTGTTTAAGGCCCTATGAAATGGTTTTATGTTTTTGTTTTCTCAAATTCTGTTTTATTTCCCAAATTGTCTGCCTTCCGTTTTAATTTTTTGATTCCATGTTAATGGTTTATTTAAATTTTAATAATCAAAAAGCATGTCTAATTAAGTTGAAATTTTAAAACTTTAACAACTTAATTATTTATAAAAAATACTTATTTATTTACTGGATTTAAACTAGCAGTCAAAAGTTTTTAGACAGTAAGATGTTTAATGTTTTTTTTTAAGAATTCTCTTCTGCTCACCAAGCCTGCAATACAAATTAATTAATTATTATTATTAATTATTAATTATTATCAAAAACAGTGGTAATCAAACGAAGGCATAAAACATTAGCAGTGTTTTCAGCATTAACAATTAAATAAAAAAATTGACAATTTTATTTTTTATTTTTTTGGCAGGTTTACAGTTCAAATAAAGGTTAATAATAATAATAATTATTATTATTAATGATGTAATGAATGAATGAATGAATTAATTAATTTTACTTTGAGAGGCCTACTTTGTATAATAGTAATATTTATATATCACAATTTCTCCAAGTTAAACTAAACTTTTATTTTGTCCTGAAGTTTCTCTGTGTATATGATGTAATGGTAAAATGTTCATAAAGTGACAGAACAGCTCTGGAGAATTCAACTGAATCAGCATTAAATCTGAATTTATGTATATAATAATTTTTATTTTATATATAATAAATTGAACTCATTTCATTATTGATGAATTTTTACAACATCAGCACTGTTATTTTATCACTGTGCAGCTGCTTTGAAACAATCTGTACTGTATAAAGCACTGTAGAAATAAATGTGACTTGTGTAGAGTATTTTAGGCTTTACAGTTGTGTGTGTGTGTGTGTGTGTGTGTGTGTGTGT
>NW_015551042.1:363346-375114 GCF_001515605.1 Sinocyclocheilus anshuiensis
GAATTGATCTGAATAATGACACTGTTGTATTTTTTAAGAGCTGCTTTACAGCTGAAATTGAAGTCACTTCATAATTGAATTTTGCAACATTGACACTGTTATTGAACTGAACTGAATCAATATTGAACTGAATTGATCTGAATAATGACACTGTTGTATTTTTTAAGAGCTGCTTTACAGCTGAAATTGAAGTCACTTCATAATTGAATTTTGCAACATTGACACTGTTATTGAACTGAACTGAATCAATATTAATCCGAATTGATCTGAATAATGACACTGTTGTATTTTTTAAGAGCTGCTTTACAGCTGAAATTGAAGTCATTTCATAATTGAATTTTGCAACATTGACACTGTTATTGAACTGAACTGAATCGATATTAAACCGAATTGATCTGAATAATGACACTGTTGACTTTTTTTAAGAGCTGCTTTACATCTGAAATTGGAGTCATTTCATAATTGAATTTTGCAGCACTGACAATGTTATTGAAATAAACTGAATCAGTATTAAACCGAATTGATCTTAATAATGACACTGTTGTCTTCTGTAGAGCTGCAATTTAATTTGTTTCATAACTGATGAATTTTGCAGCATTGATACTGTTATTGAACTGAATTGAATCAACATTGAATCTGAATTGAGCTGAATAATTAAGTTCTTGTGAAATCTGTTATTGCTTCCCAAATTCCATTTTCCATTCAATTCCATCCTGTTTTATTCAGTTTTAGTTTTTCTGGACTTCATTTTAATGGTTAAATTAAAATTTCGTAATATTACAAAAAACCATGTCTAATTGATTGCAATTATAAAACTTGTTTTTAAAACTTGTTTAAGGCCCTATGAAATGGTTTTATGTTTTTGTTTTCTCAAATTCTGTTTTATTTCCCAAATTGTCTGCCTTCCGTTTTAATTTTTTGATTCCATGTTAATGGTTTATTTAAATTTTAATAATCAAAAAGCATGTCTAATTAAGTTGAAATTTTAAAACTTTAACAACTTAATTATTTATAAAAAATACTTATTTATTTACTGGATTTAAACTAGCAGTCAAAAGTTTTTAGACAGTAAGATGTTTAATGTTTTTTTTTAAGAATTCTCTTCTGCTCACCAAGCCTGCAATACAAATTAATTAATTATTATTATTAATTATTAATTATTATCAAAAACAGTGGTAATCAAACGAAGGCATAAAACATTAGCAGTGTTTTCAGCATTAACAATTAAATAAAAAAATTGACAATTTTATTTTTTATTTTTTTGGCAGGTTTACAGTTCAAATAAAGGTTAATAATAATAATAATTATTATTATTAATGATGTAATGAATGAATGAATGAATTAATTAATTTTACTTTGAGAGGCCTACTTTGTATAATAGTAATATTTATATATCACAATTTCTCCAAGTTAAACTAAACTTTTATTTTGTCCTGAAGTTTCTCTGTGTATATGATGTAATGGTAAAATGTTCATAAAGTGACAGAACAGCTCTGGAGAATTCAACTGAATCAGCATTAAATCTGAATTTATGTATATAATAATTTTTATTTTATATATAATAAATTGAACTCATTTCATTATTGATGAATTTTTACAACATCAGCACTGTTATTTTATCACTGTGCAGCTGCTTTGAAACAATCTGTACTGTATAAAGCACTGTAGAAATAAATGTGACTTGTGTAGAGTATTTTAGGCTTTACAGTTGTGTGTGTGTGTGTGTGTGTGTGTGTGTGTGTGTTTGTTCCTCGTTTTGCCTGAATAGTTAAAGCAAGTCTATCAGTTGGTTTTGGGATTAATTCTTATATTCTTAAAAATTAAAAAGTGGGCAAAAAAAAGTCAATGAAGTTATGTAAATGAGGCATAAGTGGCTGTTTGAAGTGTGTTAAATTGTTTACCCTGTGTTAAATGTGGGCCGTATGTAAATGCAGACGCTGTGAACTGAAATTCAATAGAGTTTGATGCTCATGTGTGTGAGTGTGTGTGTGTGAGTGTGTGTGTGACAGCGGGTGGATGTGTGTCTGCTGGATAATGACAGGTGTGTTTGATGGAGTTCACCTTCCTCCAGGCGTCTCGACAGGAGCGACACACGGCTCTTTTAGCACTGTTACCTCGGCCCTCTTCAGTTCAGTCCCCTGCACTTCTGAGCCTCTTTTGTTCTATGCGACTGATGATTTTGTGGGTGTTTTTGTTTATGTATTTATAATAGCTGACACTGGTATCTAGACAGCAGGCGCCTGATACAAGGCAGATGTATGCATAAATTCATATATAATATAATATAATTATATAATATCATTAGAATTATTCAATAGTTGATCATCATTGTCCAAAAACAGTTTATTATTATATTATATTATATTGCATTGTATTGTATTGTACTACTTTACTATTCCATATTTGAAAAAATTCAAAATTGCCCCAAAACAAAAGTTGTGTTATTTACTGACAAGACTGGGAGATTTCATTCGTTCGTTCGTTCATTAATAAAGACTCTACAATTGTTATTTGGTTGTTAAATGGATAACTTGGCAGATTAATCAGTCTGAGCACTACATCAGCCAATCATTGCATTTCTTTTGGTCGTTTAATTGAAGTTAACATTTCTCCAAAGAAAATATTAGTTTCTTATGGAATAAATGGCGGAGCAGAAATGAAAGCGTTAAAGTCGATGCATTGGTCAGTTCAGTCTGATCTCAAGCATCATTGATCGTGTTTAACATCTCTATTCTTAATGTTTTCATCAAATCATAAATATCACCATGCACGATTTTTAATGTTGCTCTAGGAAAAGGAAATAAATGGTTATTATGCAAGATGAATGGATTTTATTCCTTCAGAAATAGAAACATGCTGTTTGTTGGAACCGTATTTCTCCGCTCGCGCTGATTAGTATTAAATGGGAATTGATTCGTTCATTTAAGCACAGATACACACTCTTACTCAAACACATGACGAGCTCGAGCAGGATTTCTTCAGTCCGCGCCGTGAATAACCAGCTAGAATAACAGGTTTCTGTACTAACGTGATTTTCAAAGACTCTGAAGGTTTTAAACATTTGAATTAGAATATTCATGAGCTGCTTGCTGTTGTTCTGGTAGTTTCTGCTCCCGCAGCTTTGTTTGTTTGTTGCATTGAGCTCTGTGATCATGTTGCTTTTGTGTGTATAATGCAGAAAGTGCAGCTCAAACACATAACACATACAGGTCAGATCTTACACATCAAATAATTTAAGATCTCTTCATGATCTTCATTCATTCTTGATGATGGTGCGAATCTCAGAGGAGCTTCAGGAATCCAGAGCTGCATTAGCGATTTAGCTTTCTGGAGTATAAATGGAAAATAATTCCCATCTGTAAATGATATGAAAATTATTTTCACAACATTAACAGAAAGTATGTGAGAAAGAGAGAGCGTTGCCTGAAATTCAGACTTTTGGTTTTATCTGAATTATTTGATAAATTGTTAAATTTTTTATTAGTATTTTTCCTGCACTTTTTATTCTTTAACTCCATGAATTGTTATATTACATACAAAAAAGTGTTTACATATTTTTATAAAAATGAATTTTTTTAATAATATTGGAATAAAATTTATAATGTAATTTTTCCTTGCAATTCTGCATTTACATCTCTCAGTCAATAACTCGCAATTGTGAGTTTATAACTCGAAACTATGATATAGAAACACAAAATTGCAGAATATAACCTCTCAATTCTGAGAACAAAAGTCTGAATTGTAAGATATAAATGTGCAATTGAGAGGAAAAAAGTCAGAATTGTGAGATAAAAAGTCACAATCACCTTTATTTTTTTTTATTTTTGTAGCAGAAAAAACAGAATTGTGAGATGTAAACATGGAATTACGAGAAAATAAAATAAGTTTGAATTTATATCTTGCAGTTCTTTTTTTAAATAGAAACCGTTAAATAAGAATCACTCAGAAAATGACATTATAAACGGATTTTTCAGATGATCAAAAGCAGTGGTCAACCGATATATCGGCCGATATTTGCCATTTAAAAAAAAAAAAGTTTTTCTGTTTGACTGATTTGTCAGAAGCTGGACTTTTATTTTGACAGCATTGAGAATGTCAGTGTTGAGACATTCGCTGTCTTCATTAGTTTACAGTCTCAGCTTAACATTTCAATCTGTACATATTTTTAACAGTTCCTTTATTTGTGAAAAATAGGATTACAATGTAGGATTTGTTTTACAAATGTATTTTTTTTAATATATTTTTGTAATTTATTATACATTATTATAATCATAATTGTTCTTATTATGTAATTAAATAATTTTTATTTTGCTTATTTTATTTCATGTAATTCAATTTCAAATGATTTATTTCTAATTTCTAAAAAAATATAATTATAAATATTTTACCAATTGTCATGTGTCTGTTTTTACTATTTTTAATTTAAATAGTATGATATCATATATATTGCTAATGGATATATATATATATATATATATATATCGGCTTCATATCGGTATATCGGCATCCTGCTCCTAAGATATCGGCATCGCCCAGAAAAATATCAATATCGGTTGACTACTACTTACAAGATTGAGGTGCATTAAAATCATAGTACCATGCATGATGCATGATGGGATGTGTTAAAGTTAGCCTACATGAAAAGACAAAGCCGACGTTCCTCTCTTGGTTTTGCATGCATTAATGCAGCGGCTGATTGATTCTCACGGGACGCACTGACTAAATGAAAAGCCTCACTTTGCTGAACCTGGAAGAGGGCAAGTTTCTCATTAACTATCAGTCATCAGATGCTCACATTATACAGCACACCCTGTTTAACCTCATTTTCAGTGTGTTTGTTCATGCTGTGCTCAATTACCTCAAACTTCACCCGGTCAGAGCTTTTCACCTCCGTCTGTGAACGCTTTCACTGTTTCACTCTCTTCTCTGCCAGTGTCAGATGTGAACAGTCATAAATTGGTGTCACTCCACAACAGCTTTATATTTAGACAGCTTGTTTTTTCATTGCACTCGCTCGTTCTCTTTTGCATATAGCTCTTTTAATCATGTGGATGAATTTGTTAACGTTTAGTGCAGTATTTATGGGCTCGATGCTGTGCATCCGGGATAATGTTCCTGATGGGACGCTTGCTTTGTGTCAGCAAATCCAGAGGATTTTAATGCACTTTTATTCAGCACTTTCCTCAATGGTTCTCAGGAGTGAGGAGGTTTTATATGCATGAATAATTCAGCACAACTTTCTCTGCAAACCCGCATTTTACCTTAATAATATTAATAATAATGGCCTTCTAGCTTTCCATAAGGTGCTTGTAGACTCTATGAGGCTTTTCATTGTTTTTCTGTCTAATAAGCGCTTTATTTTCACAGATAAATGTGCTTTGTTGTGGTTTTAATATATTACTGCTTACTTTTACTCAGACTGGTACAATATACATGTCTTTGGATAAAAAAAACAAACATCTGCTATATGCATAAATGTAAAGTGAAGCACAGATAATAAGTTTGACTGATATTGATAGCTGATTAATTTTTTTTATTATTATTTTTTTTATGACCAGTAAGCATATAGCAGATATTGTAAATATTATTAAGTGGACAAAAATCCAAATTCCGTTATTATGTTTTACTTTATCAAATCAATCAGTGGACTTGAAATGATATAGAACTATTTGACTGCAGAATGCTGTCAATGACCAATCACAATCAGATATTCATTTATATTAGCATTTATATTGACAATAATTCATTTAGCAGATGCTTTTTTCCAGAGTGACTTAGAAATGAAGAATGCCACAAGCATTTTATCATAAGAGTCACAGTATTTGATGCACACAGTGGCAAAAATAAATTGATAAAAAATATAAAAATATTTTATTTTACAATTTTTGTTTTATTAAATAAATTTTTTTATCATTTAATGAATCAAACAAAAACTAATAAATAAATACTAAAACATTAATAATCAATAGCAAACAAATAAATAATCAAAATATTTTTGATTGACTATTATTTTTTATTAGATTTTTAATTAATTATTTTATTTAATAAATCAAACAAAAACAACAAATAAATTTATACTAAAAAGCAAACAAATACTGAAAATAATTTCCATTTATTACATTTTTTTTGGATTTTTAAAAAATTATTTTGATTTTGAATTAAATAATTTTAATTTATTTTTTTGATTGATTATTAATTGATTTGTTTTTGATGTATTTATTTTTCAATGTAATTACTTATAAAAACGATATTTACTTTATCACATTATTTATGTGTAGTTATGGCTGTGGTTTGGTTGAAGGGCAGCTCCTCAGGTCTGTGTTTGTCTGTGGGGATGAATGCAAATATGCAAACCATCTCAGTGAGCTCTTTAAAGGGGTCATATGATGCTTTTTTAAAGATCATTATTTTGTGTATTTGGTGTAACAGAATATGTTGACATGCTTTAATGTTCAAAAAACACATTATTTTTCAAATACTGTACATTATTGTAGGTCCTCTATGCCACGCCTCTCTCAAACGCTTCGTTTTCTACAAAGTCCCTCCTTCCGACAAGCGCAGTCTGCTCTGATTGGCCAGCTGACCCAGTGCATTGTGATTGGCCGAACACCGCAAGCACTCGTCGGAAATGTAACGCCCCTTACCATAATCGCGAGCTTCATCTTTCAAAATAAATGTAAAGACAGAGCCCGAAAGGGGAACAGAGTCGCGGGACAGTAACACTCCAAAGAGAAAGGAAAACTTGAAATCGCATCATATGACCCCTTTAAAAGAGGACAGTTCCTGCAGCAGATAACTGTTCTTTACCGTGGTGAAACAGTCATAATATTTTATGCTGCACTCAGATGCATTGTGTGAGTCAGGAGTTTGAAGTCCATCTGAAGTGCTCTTAAGATCTCTGTTTGCTAATGGACTCTAAAACTGGTTGATCGTTACTTTTAGACACACACATGGATTCTGGTAAATTTAAACATGGAAATATTAATAGTTACTAATTTAAACAAAAAAAAAAAAATCTAATTTTGCATGATTAATAGCCACCGTCTTGAAACAGAATTTGAATGGAAGCCAATGGAGAAGATGCTTCAGTCACTGAAATACTTATTACTTGATTTAAAATTTAAGTAGAAAAAAATGTGTGTCAGTTAGGAGTTATTTTTGGTATTATATTTCTAAACATTATAAACCTTGGAAACCATTTAGCATCTACATTTGATTTCATTAGGAATAATCAGTCTGGATAATTTATTGTAAATTATAAATACTGCACTGTAATTATTTACCATAGTTGTTTAATAGAAGATAAAAAATGTGACAAGAATATAGATGTGCATGTAAATTAAATTGCACTAATTATGTATCCCAGTACATTTATTTCAGTAATTAGTATCTTAGTAATTGCCCAGGTCCTGAAGCTTAGTAACTGAAGCATCAGTGAGATTTTTAAATGTTTTTTTTTTTTAAAGAACTCTCTTCTGCTCACCACGGCTGCATTTAGTTCATTCAAAAAGACTGTAAAATAGTGAAATATTATTAGAATTTAAAACAGCTGTTTTCTATGTGAGTATCTGTTTAAATGTAATTTATTTCTGTGATCAAATCTGTATTTTCAGCATCATTACTCCAGTCTTCAGTGTCACATGATCTTCAGAAATCATAATAATATGCTGATTTGCTGCTCAAGAAACATTTCTGATTATTATCAATGTTCAAAACAGTTGTGCTGCACAATATTTTTGTGGAAACTGATGCATTTTATTTTTCAGGATTCACAGATGAATAGAAAGTTCAAAAGAACAGCATTTATTTGAAATGGAAATCTACTGTAATTAGACATTATACATGTCTTTACCGTCACTTTTGATCAATTTAATGCATCTGTGATGAATAAAATTATTAATTTCTTTGATATTTAAAATTATAATTATTTATAAAAAATATTATACTTATATATTTATTAAAATGTATTATTCTATTGTTTTGTATTATTATTAGTATTATTTTATATATATTTTTAGAATTTATATTATTATTATTTTATTTTTCTATCACTTTATTTAGGTGTTAATTATGGGTAGTAATGGCTTTGGTTTGTGTGTGTGTGTGACTATATATATATATATATATATATATATATGTATGTATATACTGTATGTATGTATGTGTGTATATACTGTATGTATGTATGTATGTATGTGTGTATATACTGCATGTATGTATGTATGTATATGGTGAGTATAGTTACTGAAGGGTTTTGTAGGAATGGTTTTATAAAGAATCGAGCGATGTAAGGTATCTGTTTCTTGTTAATCTCAGTTTTTGTAGTCTTAATGTTTGTTGTTTGTATTCCTGTGGTTCTCCGGTTGCTTGTAGATCGTCTCTCATGAAGCGTGGTGTTTCCCGTGAGCCGTGATTAAGAGCGAGGTTTACTGCAGCTGGATCTCTCCGTCTCACCTGAGAGCACAGCGATGAAGCTGAAGGCTAATCTCTCCGTCTGAAGTCAGCTTCTGTTCATCTCCTGTTAAAGATTCATGCGGCTCGCCTGCAGCGTCGCTCGCAGCACTTTGGCCTCAATTTTTAATGGAGCAATTATAAAGGTTACTGAGCTCATCGATTAGCCGCTGTTGTTTCATCCACTCCTTCCTGCTCTTATAATGCTCTTCCTGTGTTTCTGTGGCTTTGATCTGAATCCTTTTAAAAGGAGAGAATAAAGAGCGGCTGAATGAATACGTGTGAATAATAATTCGCATGTTTTAGATTCACCTGCAGAAAAGGTGCCATGACCCTTTAAGATGTGTGAGATATTGTGAATGTGTGATAAATGTTTATATTTTCGCTTGTCTTTTTTGGTGGATGTTTATTGAGTGACGAGTTTGTCATTAGTGATGCTAACTAACCCGTCCTGCAGACAAGAATGAGACATTTTATTGTATTACCAGTTACCAGAGGTGTAAAGTATTGGAGTAAATGTAATTAGTTACTGTACTTGAGTATCTTTTCGGGTACTTTGTAGTTGTACTGAGTATCAAAGATAGCTTACCAGTTTTTGTAACCAACACGCAGTGTAGTTCGTTCGTTCGTTTGTTCGTTTGTTCGTTCGTTCGTTCATTCATTCATTCATTCATTCATTCATTCATTCAAATTAAATAATTTGAAATTATTTAAAAATGCAAAATTTAGAGAAAAGGTTGCCAAAGGTACATTTCACTTGCTTAATTGCTTAATTTTCACTAGTTAGTTTGGGACCTAATGTTTCTGGATTATTATTAAATATGAAGAGTTAATTTGCAAAAACAGATAACTCCGTTTTTAACAATTCTCAGAAATCATGTTTTTTCATTGTGCATTCCAATTAATCTCAATCAAACTTTAGTTGGGTTATTTTGATTAGGTTATAAAAATAACTAAAAATTACAGCTAACTAACACAATAAAACACAATAAAAACATGATTACATTAAAAAAAACATGAATTTTGAAAATGACAGAAAACAAAGTTATCGGTTTTTGCAAATACACTTTTTCATATATACTTTAGACATAATAAAGAAATATATATTTTTTTACATTGTGTCACTAATTTTACTTACAACTAAAAGAAGATTGCATTAGAAGAAAAAAAAATTCTAAGGCTGTACGGAAATCTAATTTTGCATGATTTAATTTTTAAAATTAAAATATCTATTTAATTTGTATTTAAAAAAGAAACAAATAAATTAAGTAATAATTTAAATAATCTAATAATTTAACACTTTGAAAATACAAGTTTACTACAATTTATGCAATTTTGTTAACAAAATAAAATATAAGAGTCTACATTTCTGCATTTTTAAATGTTAAACCATCAAACTTTTATTTTGACATAAACCACGTGTGTAAATGAACACAGTGCCACACGTCACTCTGAAACACGCAGTGCATATATTTATTTAAATAAATTGCAATGCTTGTATTTGCTTATATTATTTGGTTCCCATCACTGATGTGTCCTTTGTGTTGGTTTGAGCTTTGAGACGGGTTTGATGCAGCAGTGAAGAGCCCTTGATTAATCTCTGCTGTGTTTTTGTGTTTTGGTGTCCTCCAGCATTTGAGCTTCAGCTTTTCTCCTCATGTCTCTCACCTGCTCAGCTTTTTATTACGTTCGGAGCGAGTGATTAAAGCAGCGGAGCTGGGAAATGCCCTTGTCATGTAACACTCGCGACAATAGACACTCGCGAGCTTACAGTGCTAATTTCTCTCTCTTTGAATGCATCTTTCTCTTTTCTCAGCACTAGGCGACGTCTTCACTTTCTGAACAAGCCGCGTGTCGTATGATAATCATATATCAACGCTGATAATTACGTGCCGCTGTCCTTTCATCCCTCACACTGTCTTTGCTCAAAATGTAACTGAAACTCTTTTATTTTATTGTATTTATTTTTTTTTATTAATTTCTAAATGTATTTAAAAATTCAGTGGGCCCGGTGACGTTTTGCTTGACTCCAAAAGAGTTTATTAGCTAAATCCTGCATTAAATGTATATTTTGACCTCACTATTCTGTGTGATCTTTTTTTTCTTTTGTAATAATGTTAGTTTTTTTAAAATCGGTGAACGTTAAAATAAAATATATATTTTATTAAAATAAATATGAAATCATGAAAGTAATTAAAACAAACTAAATGTAATTTTTTTTAATGACTTCTTGGTGCTTTACCTTCAGTCTGTCCAATTCAAAATGTCAAAATCTTTTCAAATATATATATTTTTTGTTTTTGTTTTTATCAGTGAACTTTACAATAAAATAGATATTTTAATGGCCAAATGAGTAACAGGGTTGCCAGATTTAAACTGTAACTAGTACTAGTTATTTTGGGACCAAATATAGTTTAGTTATAATTTATTTTTCAGCTTGTAGTTCAGAAAAAAAGAAAGATAAATATTTGATTATGTTTTACCTTTTGCCATTTATTTTACTTGCAACTTTGGTGACTGCATTTTAAAAGAAAAGTCTAATAGAAGAAAAAGTTTATAACTTTTAAATTTAGCATGTACATTTCTGATAAAAATGGGGTTTAAAATGCTATTTGAAAAATCCTGGTTTGCGGTTCTTCTTTGTAAGGTTGTACAATTTGGCTAAATTATTTTCTGTGTGTGTATATTCATTTATATATATATATATAGAGAGAGAGAGAGAGAGAGAAAGAGAGAGAGATAGATAGATAGATAGATAGATAGATAGAGATGATGGATGGATGGATAGATAGATAGATATAGATGGATGGATGGATGGATGGATGGATAGATAGATAGATAGAGATGATGGATGGATGGATAGATAGATGGATAGATAGATGGATGGATAGATGGATGGATATAGATGGATGGATGGATGGATGGATGGATAGATAGATAGATAGAGATGATGGATGGATGGATGGATAGATGATGGATGGATGGATAGATAAAGATAGAGATCGATAGATAGATAGACAGATAGATGGATAGATAAAGATAGAGATAGAGAGATAGATAGATAGAAAGATGGATAGATAAAGAGATAGATAGATAGATAGATAGATAGATAGATAGATAGATGGATGGATGGATGGATGGATGGGTATTCATCGCACAGACCAGTTTTTCCGTAGCACGTGCGACATATATGTCGCACTGTACAGCCCTGGATATAGATGATAGATGGATGGATGGATGGATAGATAGATGGATAGATAAAGATAGAGATAGATAGATAGATAGATAGATAGATAGATAGATAGATAGATAAAGAT
>NW_015551042.1:375241-375357 GCF_001515605.1 Sinocyclocheilus anshuiensis
AGAGATGATGGATGGATGGATGGATGGTGGATGGATAAGATAGATGGATAGATGGATAGATGGATAGATAGATATAGATGGATGGATGGATGGATGGTGGATGGAATGGATAGATG
>NW_015551042.1:375414-375634 GCF_001515605.1 Sinocyclocheilus anshuiensis
CGATTATTACTATTATATTATCTTTTATAGTTATATTTAATGGGTCACACTATTGTTTAATGTGAGCACCAAACCAAATCTTTAAACTTACATGCATCCCTGTTTAGATAGATGGATGGATAGACGGATGGATGGATGGAAGATAGATAGATGGATGGATGGATGGATAGATAGATGGATAGATGGATAGATAGATGGATAGATGATAGAGATGATAGAT
>NW_015551042.1:381695-389220 GCF_001515605.1 Sinocyclocheilus anshuiensis
TGTTTTCAACATTGATAATAATCAGAAATGTTTCTTGAGCAGCAAATCAGCATATTAGAATGATTTCTGAAGATCATGTGACACTGAAGACTGGAGTAATGATGCTGAAAATACAGCTGCGCATCACAGAAATAAATTACAGTTTAACAGATATTCACATAGAAAACAGCTAGTTTGAATAGTAATAATATTTCACATTTTTACTGTATTTTTGATCAAATAAATGCAGCTTTGTTGAGCAGAAGAGACTTCTTTCAGAAACAATAAAAAAACGTTTGAATAGTAGTGTGCTTATAAAATATATAAAATTGTGCTTTTCATTCCAGTTTTTTTGGGCAGGTTTGCTCTTAAAATGTACTATAACACAGTGGTGCAACTGCATGCATAGGATGGATAGATGCAGCGTTGGTGTTTATTTGAAGCGTGTTGTGAGACGCAGAGGTGTGCCAGTCGTCCTCCTGTGTTCAGCTCTCGTTCTGCGTTTGTTAAGCAGCTCCTGAAGGCATCAGGTCTGCTGCGGCTCCGTATCGATCCGTATCTGTGCGTAATGCAGTTGGGTACGGACAAACAGGCCAGTGTAAAAGCAGAAGGAACCTATGGCACTGAGAGGAGCTGAGTAAAAAATGACTCTCGCTGGTTTTTAGCCGTGTGTTAGCAGGTGCTTTCGTCTAAATCCACTTCCACAAACCTGCATCACGTCCTCCACAGTCAGTCCACATCAGATCTCCTCGAAGCAGGGCACTTGTGACAGAGCTAGTGCACACTAGAGTACCCAGTGTCAGACTGAGTGTGTTTGGTTTGTCTGATAGCGCTGGTTGTCTGGACTCATGCACGGCATGGAAGTGCCAGGAACTTGTGAAAGCGAAACACACCATTTGTGTGTAGCATTTTAAAAGATATTGTGGTATAAAGCATGTCTCATTGCTGATCATCTCTGCAGATGTTGCTTAATTAAGCAGCACTCTGCACATCTCTTGAAATGCATCTTTTCTTAAATATGTATTTCTCTTTTCTCTCTCTTTTCCTCCTTCCACACTCTGCTTTTTACATACAGTGTGAATTTAAATACATACTGAATACAGATATACACACGTTCAAGACAACCACACACCCACACTTTATATATATATATATATATAAATAAATAAACGTTTTTGTTTACATAATATATATATGTGTACTGTGTATATTTATTATGTATATATAAATACACATGCATGTATATATTTTGAAAATATTTACATGTATTTACATGCATATATGTATATTCATATAATTCATATTATTTATAAATATATTTAATATAAACATAACATTTTTCTTAAATATATACATGCATGTGTTTGTATTTATATATACAGAATAAATATACACAGTACACACACATATATTATGTAAACAAAAACTTAATTTGAATGTGATTAATCGCGATGAATCGTTTCACAGCACTAATATATATATATATATATATAATGAATAAAATTGTGATTCCATTTTCAAGAACTGGATGTTCTACTAAGTTTTTTTTCTTCTATTTATTTATTTTTCCCCAGTTTCTCATGAGTTATTGTATAAGAATTTCCAAAAATATATAATTTTAAATAATGTTTTATAATATAATAGTAGAATGTCTTGTCTGACACCTATTTTCACAATTTCTACCAAATAAATTATGATTTATTTTAGAGCTTGGCATAAATAGAAAAATTGTCACTTTTTGATTTTCAGCATTTGTATTCATTTTCTAGAAATGATTTTTAAAATTAGGCAACAGGCTCATTCACACTGAGAACAATTAGTGTAAATATAACTATAATAACTACTGTGTATTATAATGATAAAATGCTAAATATATTAGTGTATATTAACTGCGTTTAATGTTTATTCAGTTTAGACAATCAAACGACATTTTGTTAAGAGTTACTTTTTGTTAACTCATTTTTGTTACGAAAACAAAAATGTTAAGAAAGTGATTACATCCTCTGTGTCATTATCGTTAATGTTGTGGTGTGGACTTTTGCTATTCTCACAGAATTATGATTATTAAAACTTTATTTTTACATTTATGTGTTTGGCAGATGCTTTTATCCGAAGCAAAGTACAACAGAAGAATAAAATGGTTATCTATACAGCTGCCTTAGTTATTTCCAAGACTGTGGAAGTTCTGGTTCCTCAAAGAAAATCTTAAGTTTGATCTGTTTTTTGCAGATTTTAAAGCTTGTTTTGTCTTGTTTTAAACAAATTGAGATCAGTTCAGGTCATTTTGATGATTGTGCAAAGCCCTGGACTCCAGTTTGAGTTTAAGGTTTAATAGTAAAACCAAACAGACATAGATGTGAATGGAATAGTGAACTAGTTTTCTGGTGACCAGCACTAGTACTCTGGTGATGCTCGTGTTAAAGGAGTAAATCTGTGAAGGTGGAGGTTTCTGACGTATCACTGAATATCAGGTGCTCTGAGATCCAGGCCCCACAGATGATTTTCAGGGATATTTGCGTCTGTTCTCCTGCTGTTCTGCACACATGATGCCTCTAGACGCCTTTGAATTTTGAGAAGGATAAACAAAAACACGCTGCCAGTCTGGAGCTCCAGCGAATGAACCTGTGCAGACGTGTGCTGTTTTAACAATGCGCTGATCTGCGAGTGTGTGTGTGTGTGTGTGTGTGTGCTTCCCTCCAGTAGCATCAAAGCGGACACAGGGGCCGTATCAAAGTCTTAACCACGCTCCATTAATAATGTGCTGTAAATAAATCAGGGCCTCTGAGCCAACTGAAGATCTCCTTCGCCGCTCCAATCAGCAGAAAAGCCTGCTTAATAATAAATCTGCCTCCTCCAGGCGCATGTTCTGGATTCCTTCCTTTAACAGATGCTCGTACGGTTCAGAGTTACTGTGAGACACGAGCTCGCCGATGCTTCTGTGGTGTGCACTGTAAAAAATGACTGTGAATTTAACGGTAAAAGACTGTAAAAATGCTACAGTAAAACACTGGTTAACGCAGTAACTTCCCCTACTGTATATAGTGAAAAATTGTACTGGACATTACATGTAATTTTACGGTAGTATACCGTTTTTGCAAGTGAAAAAGAACGTATAATTTACAGTGAATAACCATAAATTGACGTTTCACATTTCATGTTTTTTTGTTGAAATAACTATGTTTCTTAGTTTTTTCTTATCAGTTTTGTATATTAGGGTTGTATGTTACATCTAATGTTGTTAAATTATTGTTTATTGTATTATTTCAGTTTCATATGTGTTACCATGATGGTGTTTAGTGTTTGTGTGAATGACACTGTGCACTTCTATATATGTTAGTATCATGTGACTTATATTAGCATTATATCAGTTAATGAAATTACGGTATTTTAATGTAAATTTAAGTTACATCTGTAAAACCTAAAATGTTGCTACCGTATTTTTTACAGTAAAATTCTGGCAACCACAGCTGCCGTTTTTTGTAACTAAATTTTACTCTTTTTTTTTTACACTGTGTGTGTGTGTGTGTGTGTGTGTGTGTGTGTGTGTGTGTTTGAGTGTGTGTGGATGAACGTAATGAGGATGGATGCTTGGGATGGTGGTTCTGACGTCATGAACTAGAAGTTAAAATAAATCTATACACAATCGTAGGTTTTGTTGAATCTGTGCTGTTTGGATGCAGTCGTATGGCCTTCACACCAACTTGACATTTGATATTGATATAATATTTATATATTATATGTATTTGCTATTATGTGTGTGTGTGTATATACAGATGATTTTTTAAAAACATGATACTATTATATTTTTTATTTTGTTATAAATTGTCTAATCTATTAGTAAATGTATTATTGTTAGATGTAATTTAAAACATTTTAATTTCAGATTAAAGTTTGAAAATCTCAGTATTCCAATTTTTTAAAATGTGATACTTTTAAATTTTAATTTATAATTACAGTTTGAAAATCTTCTGCCGATTCCATGTTCCGATTTTTAAAAATGTGTCACTTTTAAATTTAATTAAAGTTTAAATATCGTCTGTTGACTCAGTGTTCAATTTCTGTTTTAAACAGGATACGTTTAAGATCTAATTTTACATTTGAATTGTTTCTTTAAATTTCAATTTAAGATTGAAGTTTGAAAATGTGCTTTTGTTGACTTAGCAAATACATTTTTAAAAAGTGATACTTTGTTATAATTATGCATAAAATAAATGTATCTTTTTTAATGTTTATATTTTTAAATAAAATATTACAAAACAGATCATGAGGAATCACTGGGTGAACTCACTGAATCGGATCCGTTTCTGAATCAGCATATGACTCACTGACCTGCCCTTAATTACTTTGACTTGAAATAAGATGTCTTGTGTACTTAATGTTGGTATATTTATGACACTTTTAAAGTGTAATTATAAAAACAAACATGTCAGTAATGCTTCATGAATTAGAAACAATAACTTGCAGTTCAAATATGAGTGTAAGTGAATCAGATGTTGATTCAGTGATTCATCCAGGGAAAAATGTATAAGACTGATTTCAAATCAGCCCTTGTGAACAATCAAATAACTCTACACTGCTTGTTTTTGCACTCAGTCTTGCCTTCACTGTATTTTTGCTGTGGCTCTTTAGATTCGAAGGTCCTTTTCTAGTTTTGTCTGACATGAATGTCTCTCTCAGACCGAAGCGACTGTGAGTTTCTCTCTCTGTGAGCGACTGAGCTCTGATTTAACCTCTTGTCCAGCTGATGTTTTGTTATCTCTGGTGCCTCAGCTCTGCAGATAGCGTCCCGTTTACCCCAGCAGACGATTCTTCAGCAGCGTTTGGCCTCATTGAATGAAAACTGAGCGTTTGCTCAGGCGTCCGCCTCATTCTCAGCATCTTCGGTCAGATGATGCTCTCCTACACGGCGCTCACTCTTCACAGCTGGTGGCAGCGTTTGCCAGCCCAAAACTCACAATCTCCTACCTGCCAAATCACACACAGCAGATCTCTATTCATACCAGATGATAATGATGATGATCATTTTGAAAGCCCTTCGATATTGAGCTTCACAGCGAGCAGTGCCTCAAAATCAAAACTGTAGAGTTCAGCGGAAGGACGGCCGATGCTTTCGAGACCGTTGTGTTATGGCTCCGGACATAATATTGATGGACAGACATACAGCTAACAGATTTAATGCAGATGCATCGTTAGATGAGACATTTTTACACGTTCATGTTCACACACATTGATCTTATTGCAGCGCTTGCAAAGCAGCATCAAATTAAAATCTATTACTTTTTATCCCAGTTCCATTTTATTATTTAAAATTCATAGCAAGCTAAGAAAAACATACAAACTTTTTTTATATTGTTTTTAAGTGATACCTTTAAGATTAAAATAGAAAATATTCTATTCACTCTGCATGCATTAAAAAAAAAAGTGATACTTTCAAATTTAAGATTTAATTTAAAACATTTAGATTTGAATATCTTCTGTAGCTTTCAGACATGATACTTTTGAATGTAAATTCTTTAGCTGACTTCAGTAGTCATTCAAATTTTAAAAAATGTGTTGCTTATACATTTATTTTATTTTGTAATAAACTATAATGATTATATTATTATTATTATTATTATTATTATTAGGTTTAATTTTAAAACTTTAAATTTAGGGTTGAAGTTTAGAAATCTTTATTTGACTGTATTCCAATAATAATAATAATAAAAAAAACATGGTACTTTTAATTTTGAGATTTAATAAAAAAAAAAAAAAAAATCAAGATTAAAGGTTGTTTCTGTTGACCCAGCATTCAAATATTTAAAAACAGGAAGCTTTAAATTTAAGATTTAATTGTAAAAATTTAAATTTAACAGTAATGTTTAAAAATCTTTTGACTCTTGACTTTCAAATTTTACTCTTCAGCAATGATGTCATTGTTATATTTACATACTGAATTGCATTTACATAATGTTTATAACTTAAAAATATATAAATATTAATTTATCTATACCAATGCAAATGTAGTTTTTTTTTTATCCTCTACTGAAAGAGTGATGCTTTATATTTAGACTAGTTCAAGTAAAATAAAGATTACTGGAGTATTTTTTAGAAGAAAATACCATTTAGGTTTTTCAGTTTTACCATTAAATTAAATGTGTTACTTGCTTATGTAGCTGTCTGTGATATTTACGAGTGAAAACTGTTTCTTCACATTTTTTCCAGTGTAAGATCATGTGGTTTCAGCCGTTCACATGCGGCATTATTTGTGTTTTAGAGGGTCGGCCGTTTGTGTGCTGGAGTCTTTTGAAGCGTCAGGGTTTTCCTCAGACATGTCAGTATTCATTGACCCGCTCCTCAATGTACTTCGCAGCTGCGCCGTCCTTTCACAGCGCTCTGACAGTAAAGACATGGCCGCTGCCAAATCTCTTCCTTTCTGCTCATGTTTTGACCCTTGTTCTTTGTGTCTCGCTTTTGAAAGCGGAACGTCACTTTCCCATTTGGTGAGTGTGAACGATCCCCAGCCGCCCTCCTGCCAATAAAAGCCCTTCTCATGGCATGAATTAGAGCATCTAGACGTGAACCTGGCTCTCCTCCAGGCCCTCGAGCCCCCGATCTGCTCATGAGAATGCCTGATGTTGGGCGTCCATCGCAGAAGCGTTTCAATGAGACCTGCGGGAGTTTGTGTTTCATGAGTTCATAAGATCTGCAGAGGCTTTTCTGATAGCATTTCTAAAATAGGATATTAAACATCAAATCGGCTGCTGTGTTGTGGAGAAATGTAAGCATTTTGCTCTTGATCTTGATTCCTTTAACACTAGAGTCATTAGTCTCATTCAGATTGTCTGTTTAAGACTGTCTGGGAGTCTTTTTGAATGATTCATTACAAGGAATCGATTAGAGAGTCATTTGTTCATGAATCAAACTCCACTGTTCACACTGCAGTCATTAGAGGGATTCAAATTGTGAGTTTGAGACTGTTTTTGAGTCTTTTTGACTGATTCATTACAAGGAATCGGTTAGAGAGTCATTTGTTCATGAATCAAACTCAACTGTTCACATTGCAGTCATTAGAGGGATTCAAATTGTGAGTTTGAGACTGTTTTTGAGTCTTTTTGACTGATTCATTACGAGGAATCGGTTAGAGAGTCATTTGTTCATGAGTCAGACTCCACTGATCACAGTGTATTCATTAGACTGATTCAAATGGTGAGTTTGAGACTGTTTGTGAGTCTTTTTGACTGATTCATTACAAGGAATCGGTTAGAGAGTCATTTGTTCATTAATCAAACTCCACTGTTCACATTGCAGTCATTAGAGGGATTCAAATGGTGAGTTTGAGACTGTTTTTGAGTCTTTTTGAATGATTCATTACGAGGAATCGGTTAGAGAGTTATTTGTTTGTTCATGAGACTTTTTGACGGATTCAGACTCCACTGATCACAGTGTATTCATTAGAGGGATTCAAATGGTGAGTTTGAGACTGTCTGGAAGTCTTTTTGACTGATTCATTACAAGGAATCGATTAGAGAGTCATTTGTTCATGAATCAAACTCCACTGTTCACA
>NW_015551042.1:389230-393678 GCF_001515605.1 Sinocyclocheilus anshuiensis
GTATCAATTTGTACTGATTTAATTTGTGAGTTTGAGACTGTTTGTGTGTCTGTTTGAAAGATTTGTTACATGAAATCAGTTAGTCATTTGTTCATTCAAATTGTGAGTTTGAAGCGGTTCATGAGACTTTTTGATGGATTCAGACTCCACTGATCACAGTGTATTCATTAGACTGATTCAAATTGTGAGTTTGACACTGTTTGTGAATCTTTTTCGCTGATTCATTACAAGGAATCAGTTAATCATTTGTTCACTACAAAGGAATCGGTTAGAGAGTCATTTGTCCATGTGTCAGACTCCAATGTTCACACTGTAGTCATTAGACTGATTCAAATTGTGAGTTTGACACTGTTTGTGAATCTTTTTGTCTGTCGGTTCATGAGACTTTTTGATGGATTCAGACTCCACTGATCACAGTGTATTCATTAGACTGATTCAAATTGTGAGTTTGACACTGTTTGTGAATCTTTTTGTCTGTCTTATTATCCGTGAGCTTCTTTAAATGAGAGTGAATCCTGATGTCTCAGTAAGTGTTTTAATGTGGCAGTGAGTGACCTGTGTGTGGATGTGATCGCAGCCGCAATGAGCTCCGTCCATGTGTGCGCTCACTTTAAATACCATTTATCCTCCCTAATTGGGGAGCAATTGCTGTTGAGCAATGAGACGAAAGCACTGGGGCTGAACGTTGTTCAAGCGCTAATATCCTGCAGTCGCTGCTATTAAAGAGAACAGAGATCTTTTATCAGACTGATGCAAACCCACAGACCAGATGAGATCAGCTCAGTTTAATCATAATGACAGCAGAGTAATTAGTAAATGACTGTTCACACTCTCATTACTGTCACACTTATACTGGCAGACTGTCAGAATGCAGAGTAAAGCAATAGTTGAGAAATCTATGTATTTAATCTATGTATTTCAGGTCATATGATGGTTTGTCTTTGATAAATAATTATTTATTATTGAGTTATTATAAAATTATAAGGATTCTTTCTTTCTTCTTTTTGAACCGTATTTTTTCTTTTTTTTTCATAATTTCTCATATATGTATATGTATAAAGCATTTAAAGCAAAGTAGTATTTTTTTCAAGCTGTAAATATATGCATCCTGCTGATCAAAGCTGATTTATTATTATGTTGATAATGTGATGGTTTGTGTTCTGATAAACGATGTTGAGTTTTCATTAGTTATTCCTTTTAAAATATAAAGATACAAAGATCATGCAAATGCAATATTTGTGCAATATTTTGCACATTATCCGACAGGATTTTTTTTAGGGTTCATTTGGAAATATTTGAATAATATGTATTTTTAAAACTTTTCAACTCTTTTAAAGTTTTTATATATTATATTATATTATATTATATTATATTATATTATATTATATTATATCCATTCAAAACAAAACAAAAAAACAACAGACATATAATCGATAATTTAAAGAGTCCAGTCAAATAGGAGAGAAAGAGAAAAAAACAATATAAAACAAGTCATTCCTTTATATAATTGAGTATAATTGAACTAGCAAATATACCTGTGCTAGTCATGACTGCTTTTGTACTCCAGAGTCACATATTGTATCGGTTGTGTAGTGTTTGTTGTAGTGTTAGTGTTGGAGTGTCGGGGTGTTCTTGTGTTCTCTCAGAGCTCGACTGATGCTGCGCTGATCGTGGCTCATGAAAGCGTCTCTGCTGTCCCGCGGAGGCGAGGATCTCACCTGGCCCTCAGCTCGCCCGCGGGGCCAGTCATTAAGGGCTGTCAGAGGGCTCCATCACCCCCGGGCCGCTGCATAATCACACCCAATATATCCCACTGCTTTTTGGGGCAACGCATCTGATTTTGGAGTAGTATTGTGTGGGGATGTGCGATATTGACAAAAAATGTATCAACTTACTGTTATTGTGCTGGTATCTTAAGGACTGCTGACTCCTACAGTTTTTGATATTCTTTATATTCTGTGTGGTGGTCAGTTCACAGCATTGGTAGAAATGAATCTTTTCCAATAAATTTAAATTGATTTTTACCTTTTATGGGCATTTTTACCTTTATAAAGCGTGCATCATCACCTTATAAAATGTGCATCATCTTTTGAGTCAAATTCTTAAATTGAATCAGTCAGTTACAATAATAAGATTTTTGGGCTGTTACTGAGCAAATTAAATCAGTATCAATAAAATTCATCTTTGCAATGCAGAGGAAACGCAGAAGCTGCGTCTGAAGTGGCGTTCAGATGTGTTTACACACTGTTTATGTAATGCATTTAATCTGCAATTACAAATGCATAAATAATGTTTTGATATATTATGCTTAAAAGGTTGAATACTGATAATTGAAATTATAAAAAAAACAATGAAAGTATAATTTAAATGTGAAATTAAAACCACCAGTAGGTGGCAGCAAGTCACTGTTAATAAGTGAGTCATTGCGATTGAACCGAATAATTTTTAAACGGTTGATTCATTCAGGAACGAAAGACCGTCATGTTGCTCAGAGATGCAAAACAGTGCTGTGGCTGTGCTTGGAATTATTTTTGTTGTCGAAATAGTGCAAAAACAAGCAATATTGTGTCTAAAACGTAAGTCTCCTAATTAACTTCTAGTTTATTGAACTGTTGTAAAAAATCAACATCACATTTGTAATCATGTTAATTCTTGGAGAGAAAAAAAACGGCACGCTTCGTGTGAAATTGATTAACAATATGAAATTATAAATATACATTTTCTGTCCCCATGCATTTTGACATACAGAATCATGCAGTGAAAGAACACACTGTAAATGCACTCTAGTCTAACCAACTAGACTTCTGTAGATGTGTTTTGTTTGGTTTTTGCGATAAACTCGATAATGTCAAATTGCACATTGTTAAAACAACAATTACGATATTATCGCAGACGCTATATATCGCACACCCCTAGTATTTTGTGCTGGTTTACACACGTTTTGCACTCATTCAGGAGCTATTTGAGGCAGAAATGAAAGCGGTCATCATTTACTCACCCTCATCATGTTCCTAAACATGCCGTTTTGTGCTTCACAGGAGATATAATGTCCAAGCATCTGTTTCCAATATCAGGACAGTGATTTACACTGTCAAGCTCCAAAAAGTGGTCATAAAAGAAACAAATGAAAGAGAGATTTGAGAGCGGCAGCCAAGAGGAACTACTGTACTTTTATCATTTATGCATTTTTATCATTCTTTTTTGTCCTTTTAATTTTTAAACGGTTGATTCATTCAGGAACAAAAGACCGTCATGTTGCTCAGAGATGCAAAACAGTGCTGTGGCTGTGCTTGGAATTATTTTTGTTGTCGAAATAGTGCAAAAACAAGCAATATTGTGTCTAAAACGTAAGTCTCCTAATTAACTTCTAGTTTATTGAACTGTTGTAAAAAATCAACATCACATTTGTAATCATGTTAATTCTTGGAGAGAAAAAAAACGGCACGCTTCGTGTGAAATTGATTAACAATATGAAATTATAAATATACATTTTCTGTCCCCATGCATTTTGACATACAGAATCATGCAGTGAAAGAACACACTGTAAATGCACTCTAGTCTAACCAACTAGACTTCTGTAGATGTGTTTTGTTTGGTTTTTGCGATAAACTCGATAATGTCAAATTGCACATTGTTAAAACAACAATTACGATATTATCGCAGACGCTATATATCGCACACCCCTAGTATTTTGTGCTGGTTTACACACGTTTTGCACTCATTCAGGAGCTATTTGAGGCAGAAATGAAAGCGGTCATCATTTACTCACCCTCATCATGTTCCTAAACATGCCGTTTTGTGCTTCACAGGAGATATAATGTCCAAGCATCTGTTTCCAATATCAGGACAGTGATTTACACTGTCAAGCTCCAAAAAGTGGTCATAAAAGAAACAAATGAAAGAGAGATTTGAGAGCGGCAGCCAAGAGGAACTACTGTACTTTTATCATTTATGCATTTTTATCATTCTTTTTTGTCCTTTTTTGAGCTTGACCGTATAAATCACCATCCAGAAGAGCAGCGCAGACATTCTGCTTAACATCTCTGTGTTTTACTGAAAGATAAAAATAAGGCATGAGGGTGAATAAATGTTGACACAACTTTCAGTTTTGTATGAAATCAGTGTTATTTCTTTCCCAAATTTAATTTTTTTAAGATTGTGTGTTTTCTATTTTTAATTTGTCTGGATTCCGTTTTAATGGGTTAGTTGTTAATAATCAAAAAGCATGTCTAATCAATTGATTTTATAAAACTTCAGTCAGTCTTTTAAAATGTAATCAACTGAAAACATAACCCTGCATATCTGTTTCAAATTGCATTTTTTGTCAAATAAAATGTTTAACAACAACGTTTCTAATGTATTTTTACAGGGCTAAAGGCGCCTTTGATATTATTTTCATCTAAACCACTAGATGGCACAAAAACGTGGCGTAGCACTTTCCAAAACAT
>NW_015551042.1:393933-395200 GCF_001515605.1 Sinocyclocheilus anshuiensis
GTGGCGTAGCACTTTCCAAAACATTCGCTTTTCAAGATGCACATGTGTATTTGTCTGAACCTTGATGCGATCTTTGATTCTGTGCTTACTTGATCTAATATTTTATGTTTTTTTAAAATGTTGTAGATTTAAGTAGCAAATTAGAATCGCTAAAATTAATGCATATATTTTGAGACAAAGGTCGTCTTAACAATTTTCAGTTTTGTTTAAGATAATTAAAGCAACAGTTTTTAAATAACGAAAGAATATGTAAAAGTATGGCTTTTGGGGTAAAAAGTGCCCCTGCTGTTGGGGCTAAAGGTGCAGTAATTAACATGATAATTAATAGATAATTAATAGACTTTTCCATTTGTTGACATTCAGATGGTAAATATAATATATTATGTTGGGTGTCCGTATTAAAGATAATCACCATGTTTAGAATGAAACCATCATACTTAAAAACATGATCATATAATAAAATATCATTTGTTGTTACAACTGTAAATCTATATTCAATTATTATTGGATCTCCTTCAATGCTTTCAGAATCTTTAGTTATTAAAATTATTTTGTTTCTGTATTGTAAAATATATTTTTTATATTAACATATTTTAATTACAGTATACGGCGGGGAAAATAAGTATTGAACACGTCACAGTTTTTCTCAGTAAATATATTTCTAAAGGTGCTGTTGACATGAAATTTTCACCAGATGTCGGTAACAACCCAAGTAACACATGCATGCAAAGAAAACAATACAAACAAGTTCAGAAATTAAGTTCTGTGTAATAAAATGGAATGACGCAGGAAAAAGTATTTGCTTTTACCCATCATGCAATGTTTCTTGTGTGACACGTTGGTAATAAGACACCTTTTTATAGGCCATCATTTGAGACTGAACCAGCTAATATGAATTTCCACTGACTTTCTAATTACTGGTAGATTTCTGCTGGTGTCTTGGCTTTCCATGCCTTTTTGCACCTTCCTTTCTTCATGCGTTCAATACTTTTTTCCCCTGTGTCATTCTACTTTATTACACAGAACTTAATTTCTGAACTTGTTTGTTTTGTTTTCTTTGTATGTATGGATTACTTAGGTTGTTACCGACATCTGGTGAAAATTTCATGCCAACAGCACCTTTAGAAATATATTCACATGTTCAATACTTATTTTACCCGCTGTATTTATTGAACAAAAATTAATTCTTTTATTTTCAAAATAAGCAGAAAATAGTACAAACTTTGCTAAAGTGATTGTTTTGAACAAGTATTAACTTAGACATTAC
>NW_015551042.1:412796-418234 GCF_001515605.1 Sinocyclocheilus anshuiensis
TGTGTGTGTGTGTGTGTGTGTGTTTTTAAAGTAAAGCAGCATGCATTCACTCAGCCATTGAATCAACAGCACTGGAAATTGAAAACACGGCCGTATGCTTCAGTGCTCAGAGCGGACAATTTTTACTTCCGCTAGTGTCTGCAGCTTAAGTCTCACCAACAATATATATTAGAGGCCATGAACGCTCCTCGCAATTCACCTCTGTAATCCACAGTAAGAGTAGAGACATATACACATGCAATGCTTTTCGTTTGACTTCACGTGATTCATGTTTTGAATAGATGGGATTCAATATCTGAACCCACACGACCAGCTCTGAATTCAACATTTCACATGTAGTTTGAGTAAAACTCAAATAATAAATGGTTTGTCGGCATTTTGACATGTCTTTTGTGGAAATGATTGTGAAATTGTTAATTTTTATATTATTTAGAATAAATTTAGCTTTTATGAGCTCATATTAAGTACACTCAAGTGTGGATTTTATAAATTAATTTATCACCCTGCTGGACCATTTAAATATTATATTGAATATTAAGCTAAACTAAACAATAGCATTAAATTAAACTTAAGTGTATATAAAGTGTACGTTAAATTAAGTGTAAATAAATTTCATAAATTAAAAATGCAATTAAAAGTAAGTTAAAAATAAAATAAAAAATTTAAATAAAATAAATTAAGTATATATTACATTAAAGTGTACATTAAATTAAGCATACATAAATTATATTAAAATTAAAAAGTAAATAAAATAAAGTAAATTTTTAAATAGAAAGAAATGAAGTGTACATTAAATTAAATGTAATGTTAAGTGCAAATAAATAGTTAAATTAAAAATAAATAAAACTCAATAAATTAAATAATAAAATTAAGTAAAATTAAAAATGAAATATTTAAAATGAGATTAAAACAAAATAAAATGACTATTAAATTAAATTTAAATAAAATTAAGTGTACATTAAATTAGTTATAGGCCTACATTAAATTAAATGAAGTGTACATTATAATAAAAATTTAATAAAATTAAAAAAACGCAGCCATACTGAGATAGTTATTGCATGACGCGTTTGATCTGTGTGAATATTATATGCAGTCAAACCTAAATTTATCCAGACACCTTCAACATTTCTCACATTATCACAGTTTATTCGTTTTAGTTTAGAAATTGGTAATAAAATATGAGAAGAACTCCGAGTGAAACTGAATAAACTGTGATAATGTCAGATAACTTTGATAGAAAGGTATGTAACGAATTCGGTTGAATAGCTGTAATTAGATAAAACCAATTTAGCTCAACTAATTACCAAGCAATGCTTCATTTTGTTCAGTCTGTGGAGTAAAAAGATCACATTAGCAATTAAAGAAAAAACACTTCAGCAAAACATGCTCAGCTCAAAGTGTCTGAATCATTTTTGTCCCAAATTTTTATCAGTTTTACTGGTAGACCACTGTATGAATAATTGTTGGGTATAATACAGTATGTCACAGTTCACTTTATTTTGCTGTCCTCACTTACATAAATGAACTATAGTGTCCTGCACCCACTACTAAAAAAATATAAAAAATGATATCTAGCGTCTGAATAATATTTGGTTTGTCTGTACTTCAGCTGTGATTTTCTCCCGCAGAACTCGCTGTAAAGTCAGGAGGTTAAGCAGGTAATCAAAGACGTCACAGTCTGACAGAAATTAAATCAATCGAGTCGCTTGCGCTCTGTCCTGCACCCACTACTAAAAAAATATCAAAAATGATATCTAGCGTCTGAATAATATTTGGTTTGTTTGTACTTCAGCTGTGATTTTCTCCCGCAGAACTCGCTGTAAAGTCAGGAGGTTAAGCAGGTAATCAAAGACGTCACAGTCTGACAGAAATTAAATCAATCGAGTCGCTTGCGCTCTGCCATACTGAGCCTTTCCAACTGAAATGAATTAAGTTATTAAAAAGACATGACAATCAAACAATAGGCGCTCCAATAACCCGGTCAAACAATCCGGAGATTAAATGTAGTTTTCATTGGCCATGACAGCATTTTATTACTCCTCCTTCCTCAGACTAACCGTCCGTCTCGAGTGCCTTCAGTCTGATCCAAATCAAGCCCTTGTTTATGTGAAGCAGCAGAATACATCACTTTATGCAAGTGATGGACAGCGATCTGAAGCAGCACAATAAGAGTTAATAAGAGTCAAAAACACAAGCACAAACTATAGAGGGATTGCATTGGGATGCCACGCAAATCTTGCTGGTTGCTCCATACAGCCAGGGTTGCCAGGTCTGCGTGACAAAACGAACCCATTCCAGTCAAAAACAGCCCAAAGTAGTGCAATAACCATATCTCAAATAGCAAAACTCAAAATATGGAATTTCCATACCTAAAATACATATTTTACAGTCACTGTTTTGCACATCGATCATAAACACAGCTCAAAGGCTTCCTACCAGTGGCCCGCCTTCACAAAACGTAACATCTAGTGCAGTTTAATCATAGGTAGAACGCAAAATGTATCAATCCAAGCATTTCAGAAATTCAATTTATGCAATATTTTAAACCTTTAATCCACAGGGGAAAACAAAACCCACAGCAACAGTTTAAAAGTAGCCCAATTCCGTTGAAAAAACACAGACTTGGCAACCCTGCATCCAGCACGAGCTGCAGGAGTCGGATTTTATTTTTTAAATATAATAAAATGGAAAATGAAATATAACAAAAATAAAATTAAAAAAATTGATTTAATATATTATTTAAATAATGGGGTGAATGTGATGGCAGGTGAAACAGATATTGAAATAAATAAAATTAAAATATTTTATTAATAAATACAATAAAATAATATTATAAATAAAATGAAAAGAAATTAAATAAAAATGTAAAACATGAAAAAATAAATAAAATAAAAATTATAAAATATAAATGATATAATAGTTGCGATTAATCGCATCCAAAATATACGTTTTTGTTTACATAATATATGTGTGTATACTGTGTATAATTATTATGTATATATAAATACAAACACATGCATGTATATATTTAAGAAAAATATGTTATGTTTATTTATATATTAAATATATTTAAATATAAGAATATAAATGTATAAATGTATATACATGTAAATATTTTCAAAATATATACTGTATGTCTGTCTATTTATATATACACATAATAAATATACACAGTACACATACATATATCATGTAAACAAAAACTTTTATTTTGGATGCGATTAATCATTTGACAGCACTAATAATAATTTCTAACCTAAAATCTTGCTGTTGATATAATAATTCCATTTGTTCAGTTTTGACGATGGTTAACCGTGGAGTGAATGTGATGGAGAGTGAAACAGATGTAAAATTAATTTAAAAAGTAAGTTAATTTAAATTAAAAGTTAAAAATAAATATAATAAAAAGTTAAAATAAAATAAAAAGCTATAATATATTTAATAAATAATACATTATGGCCTGGTTTCACAGACAGGGCTTAGACTAAACCAGGATTAGGCCGAAGTTCAATTAAGACATTTAAGCAATTTTTTATAAACGTGCCCTAGAAAAAACATTGCTAGTGTGCATCTTGAGACAAAATAAAGGCACTGAAATATTTGAAGATCAGTCAGTGCAAGTTTCTTTCAGTTGAAACATCTCAGACTTACATTTAGGCTTAAGCCTTGTCTGTGAAACCGGGGTAAATCTTAGTGTTATAATAAGTGCATTTGTGCTGTTTTGGCGTTGATTAACGGTGAAGTGAATGTGACGGAGAGTGAAACAGATGTTTTAGTCATGAGTAACTCGTTACACCCTTAAAATTAAAGCCAGACGGTCCCCATAAGCGCCAAACGCAATTAATTACCGTCAGTTTAACACAGCGGAAAACTTCACTGTGCTCCTGAAATATAATTGTCACTCATTAAAATATTAGTACATATTCTGTAACACTGCTGTCTGCTTAACCAGCGGTTTGGATGAAATATGATGATAAATGATTCTACCCAAAATGATTCTGTCCTGATTTACAACTTGTGTAAATTTCTTTCTTACGTGTTGTAGATTTTAATAAAGAGTTTTTATGATTCTTTCTATGTTTTCAGAGCTGTTAGAATCATTCTTCACTTTTCATATTTGGGAAGGAGAAGCTGCTGCTGTGGATTCAGATGCTCTTATTAATAACGTTTATCACATTAATATTATCACCCAGACGGCCGGGTGTCTGCCGATATCATATCATTCCAGAAACATCTGATTCTGTTTGGGTTCAGTCCTCCTGATTTATGAATCATGAATCAAAGGCATTTATGATTCAAAATGAATTCAGAATAAGAAGCTATAAAAATGTATTTTAGATAATGTTCAGCTGTAGTCATGTGATCTGTAGGTCGTTTCATACAAGAATCAGCTATAGTTATTTACTTAACATTATAATTATATTTAATTAAATGATAATAATAATTATTATAGTTATATTGGGGTATACATTACTGAAATAGTTATATATTATTGCTATTGTACAATAAAATGTACTTCTCTAATAATAATAATAATAATAATAATAATAATATTAAAACTTTAAGGAATATCATTCAATTTTCTTCTATATTTTTATATTTTTTATAATTTATTTTATTTTTGTAAACTTCTGTTGTGTAGCACTTTCTTTGCCAAAAATGAAAGAGATTCTACAAATGTAATTAGTGTTTTGTAACTTCATTTGATTACCACATTTTTTGTTAATACATTTGCATTAAATCAAAACCAGGAAAAAATAAAACACACAACAGAGAATGTATGAAAAATGAATTATAATATCAGTCAGTCAGTCAATCAATCAATCAATCAATCAATCTTCATAGAGCACTATTATTGTAAAAATGTTAATAAATTATTAAATTGATTAGATGTGCCTTTTGACTTTTAACATTTAAACTATTAAAACAGAATACAGAAATAATACATTTAAAGATCAAAATAAGGATTTTTTGTTCCCCATTGACTTAAAAGATGTAAATCCCTGAAGAGTTGTGTTTGTGGTGAGTAAACGCTTGTGTCCCGCTCACAATTACACGCCTGATTAAAATGATTAAAATGCTACTCTGTTTTAATGCCTAATGTTTATTCAAACGCTTTTATTCTGCTTTGCTAAATATATATCTATATATATTTTTTCGAAATAACTCTCCATAATCAGCGCATGTTGAAGGTCAGTGGCTCGGCGCTGTGCCGGAGAGACGCTCTGAATGCTGAGTGTGTTAATTAGCGCTGCGCTGTTAATTGATAAATATTTCCCTCGGGAGTGTGTGGGTGTTTGCGCTCGGGTGACACGCGTGATGCTGACGGGAGAGACACACAGCAGACTAATGAGACGCTCTCGCACACTTCACACTGACCTCTGCATTCACACACACACACACACACACACACTCGCTCACTCACTCACTCACTAACA
>NW_015551042.1:421356-427895 GCF_001515605.1 Sinocyclocheilus anshuiensis
TAATAATAATAATAATAATAATAATAATAAAAATATTAAAACTTTAAGGAATATCATTCAATTTTCTTCTATATTTTTATATTTTTTATAATTTATTTTATTTTTGTAAACTTCTGTTGTGTAGCACTTTCTTTGCCAAAAATGAAAGAGATTCTACAAATGTAATTAGTGTTTTGTAACTTAATTTGATTACCACATTTTTTGTTAATACATTTGCATTAAATCAAAACCAGGAAAAAATAAAACACACAACAGAGAATGTATGAAAAATGAATTATAATATCAGTCAGTCAGTCAATCAATCAATCAATCAATCAATCTTCATAGAGCACTATTATTGTAAAAATGTTAATAAATTATTAAATTGATTAGATGTGCCTTTTGACTTTTAACATTTAAACTATTAAAACAGAATACAGAAATAATACATTTAAAGATCAAAATAAGGATTTTTTGTTCCCCATTGACTTAAAAGATGTAAATTGTGACATTTGTAATTAGTTGTTGTTAGATTGTATAAGTTTCATTAAATTAAAATGGAAAAAAAAAGAAATAAAACTAATTTCAAGCCAGTTTTCCCAGCAGGGCCCTGAAGAGTTCAGCTCTTTGTGTTTGTGGTGAGTAAACGCTTGTGTCCCGCTCACAATTACACGCCTGATTAAAATGCTCAGCGGTCGACTCTGTTTTAATGCCTAATGTTTATTCAAACGCTTTTATTCTGCTTTGCTGACTGTATATCTATATTTTTTTTTAAATAACTCTCCATAATCAGAACATGTTGAAGGTCAGTGGCTCGGCACTCTGAATGTGAAGCGTGTTAATTAGCGCTGCTCTGTTAATGTGCACATGCACACATGCACACTATATGTTTAAAGTTTTCCGTTTTAGTTTGTCATCAACTCATGAACCCCAGCTATGCTGCTATAACCTACATTTTTTTTTTACATTTTGTATTTCATACTGATGTTCATTAACATGCATTGTCCCTGTTAAGTAAACAAACAAACTAATAAAACAAGTGTGTAGAGAAGAAGGTTAAGCGCTCAGAAGTGTCCGTCTGTATTCACGCAGGTCTGTTTGAGGAAGCGTATCAGTGATAATGACTCAACATGCAGCAAGTGCACTAGTTTGACTCTTTTTGGGGTCATTATAGGTTTCCCTGCGTTTCCCCATCAGTCTTGTAAATGACACCGGCTCGCTGGGCTTGTAAACACCTGCATCTCTCCGATGGACGCAGCACAATTAGCCTGATAGATGAGCGTCCCGCTGACCCGCATCACACACACACAGAAACACATACATACACACTCACACTCACTCACTCACTCACTCACATGCACACATGCACACATATACACACACACATACACACATACACACAGAAACACAAATACATACATACACACACTCACACTCACTCACTCACTCACTCACCCACTCACTCACATGCACACATGCACACATACACACACCATCAGTCTTGTAAATGACACCGGCTCGCTGGGCTTGTAAACACCTGCATCTCTCCGATGGACGCAGCACAATTAGCCTGATAGATGAGCGTCCCGCTGACCCGCATCCATCTCATTGATAAATTTATTCCCACCTCCCAGAATGCCTTTCTGCATGGTGGGTGGCGATATGAAGTGCAGCCGAAAACGGATGATCAGCACTTTTGACGGCTGCTGCGACGCTTTGAGACGCACATTTGCGGCAGTAAATTGGCTGTTAGAATGGCTGCGTTATGAGCCCAAATAAAGTAATGAGAATGAATGGGTGGTGTGCTTCTGTAATCTATTCCTCGTCTGATGGGAAGAAGCATCGTCAGAGGAGCCGTTTGTGTGTCTGTGAGCGGATCGTTCTGTCGGTCGATGTCTTGCGCTCTTATGACCGCGTGTGCAATATTCAGATTCTGGAGACTGCCGTTGTTTTGTAGATGGATGGTGTGCTGTCCGATGGTTTAAGCCGCTCTTTAACGTCTGAATGAGGGGCAGATGTTTTACTGTTGCTTTCAGTGTGTGCATATTTGTCTGAGTGAGGGGCAGATGTTTTACTGTTGCTTTCAGTGTGTGCATATTTACAGAGACACGGACACCTGCTTTTTCTGCCGTTTTTGTCCCTTTTTTAGCTGTTTATTTCTTTTCTTTTGTAAACCTCTCTGCTTGAGTGTGTTTTCTTTGTGCTGAGTGCTGCGACTCGCACAAAACCTGCCAAGAAATGTCACCCCAAAATCAAAAGGACGAAATAATGAATTATATTTTGCATAAAGAAAATTAAGCCTTTATTTGGGATAATTTATCATTTGCGTTGTTGCATGATTTTAGTGATTGTTAAAAATACATTCTCATCACCGTAATGCAAACTCAAAACAAATTCTTATTAATGTAATGCATCAGTGTTTAGATAGATAGATAAATAAATACATTGCAAAATATTTATACAGCATGCATACAACATTGCAGTATGTGATTTATTAATTTAGGCTAATTTCAATTAATCATAATGAAAATCATATGAAAATAATGATAGTAATAATAATTTAAACAATAATGTTATAATGCACCAATGCAGATATTCTTAATAATGCTAAGTCTTCATTTTTTTTTGTAAAATATAACTTCTTATTTTTGCTTTTCTTTTGTTCTGAAGAGTTTCATAAATCTCACCAAACCTGTAAAGAAATGTCACCAAAATCAAGAGATAAATTAGATGCATTAAAAAATTAAACCAATATTTCGTTTTTTTTTTTTGCATTTATATTATTTTCATGGCATTTAAAAATATTTCCCTCTAATTCTAATTCGCAGTAATGCAAAAAAAAAAAAAAGCCTCTTATTTAATGTAAGATGTAATCTAATGTAAATGAATTGGAATGATATAACTATAATATTAAAAGCAATTCAACTCAAAATGCAAGTATTCTTAACATTGCTAAGGCGTCTTTCCCTTTTAGGGTCACTGATAATTGAGTTTTTTTTTTGTTTTGCATTGATTGTGTTATTTTCATGATGATTAAGCATATTTCCCTCTGATTCTCATTTATCAAAATGCAAAATGCAAAAAAAAAAAAAAACTAATTAATTGCATAAAAAGTTGTTGCAATTTAAAAAGCAATTTAAGCATGCAATGAAGTGTTCATTAATTTATGCTAATTTATTACCGAAACATAACACAGTGAAAATGATATAGCTATAATATTCAAAGCAAAAAAAACCTTTCTTTTCTTTTGCTTGTTGGGGTGAAATACGACCTGAACATGTTTCCAATCATTCAGTCACAAAACAAATGATGATTGTCATGATTTAGGAATTTTGATGAGTGGAAATAAAGGTGCGTGAACAGTTAAAGTGAATGAATTATGGCTGTGACTCGCTGAACACTTGTTCACTTCTCTGTTCTTCACCATCCAAAGCTTTAAAAGCAGGAGGACTGACCACAGCCAGACCCACTGCTGTTGTACTGAGTTCACCGTGTTAAAGAGAAGACGACGAGCTGCCAAACACTGTGAGCTGCGTTCTCCATTTGAATCGAATCTCATATTGATGAACCCGTCCTTAAATCCAAAGCTGTTTTCAGTCGATGCATGAACAAAACTTAACCAAACATTGCTATAATGTAGCACTTCCTGTCCGATAATCACAATAACAGTTGTGCATTTTTACTTGTGATATGAAACAATGTTTCAGCTTTTCAAATTCTGTCAGTGTTATAATGAAAATAAAAACAGCTTGAGATCAATGTCACATTTACCTCAGAAATCACATTCAATGTCCATAAACTTGATAGTCAGCTAGAAAAAAATAACTCTAGAAAGGAGCATTATGATAAATATATGCACTATATTACACTATATGTCAGCCCAAAATCAAAAGAAATAAGAAATATGTTGCATAAACAAAATATATTGTAGTGTTTATTTGTAGTATTAAGGATAATTGATCATTTAGATTTTTTTGCATTGTTTTGCATAATTTCCATGATGATAAAACACATTTCCTACCAATTCTTATTGCCATAATGCAATTAAATAAATAACATAAAATAAAATTAATTAATTAATTAATGCAATGCATCAATGATCAGTAAAATTCTTGTTTATTTATTTATTTATTTATTGGCAAAATATTAACATTAACAATGCAGTATGTGATTTAATAATTTATGCTGATTTAAATGAATCATAATGAAAATTGTATGAAAATAATAATAGTAGTAGTAATAAAAAATGATACCATATAATGATAGAAATAACAATCATAGATAATGTAGATTTGCATTGCAGTGTTTTGCACATTTCCATCAAAGTCTCTTTGCCATAATGAAAGAAAAAGTCATTTATGTAATGCATCAGTAAACTTTTATTTGCTTATTTGTTTATTTGCTGGTGAAATATTCATGAACCATGCATATAATAAACCTGCCACGAAATGTCACAAGAAATAAGAAATGATATGTTAAAGCTAAAATGTCGTTTTTTTTTTGCATTATTTTAAAACATTTCCCTGTAATTCTCATTTACAGTAATGCAAAACGTCACGATATACTAATATATGCATCATGAAAAAAATGCACCAATGCAATTGAATCGAATTGCGTGCTTGTGAATGGAAATGGGTCTGAATGGTGAAATTTGTCTGGATAACCAGTCCCAGTCCTGAGTGTGTTTGTAGAGTCAGGGGTGGAGAGATGGATGCATGTCCTGCAGAGGTCACTGAGATCTTCTAGGAGCTTCACATTCCCCTGATGTCTTCAGATGGATGAGCTGCTCTCTCTCGTTCGCTCGGATGAGCTTTAAGCTACAGGCAGCAGAAGCCGCGTGATATACGGACTGAAACACCAGTCTGTTTTCACATCAGAGTGCTGTGTAAATAAAGCGCGCCAGAATCCTCGTCGTGAAGCGCTCAGGTGAATGTGACGGGTGGCGCTTGACCTCTGACCCTGCCGGGTGACGGAGAGGTCGCTTCTCTTATTGAGTTTGTTCAGCCATTAGTTGCATCAGCACAGATTCGATTTGTTTCTGTATCGCCGGGGGAATTTGATTAAATGCATCTTCCTTTTGCATAAAGTCAGAGCCAGAGGTCAAAGTGAGGAGACCAGCTGATTGGAGGCAAGATTAAAAATTCCATGAAAGTTCTTATATGCGTTTAATAAATCAGTGCAATATTCTACTCTACTCTACTCTACTCTATTATTCTATTCTATTCTATTCTGAACATTGATTATATAATTCTAATATTACAATATTGCAACTATAACAAATATTAGAACTTCCAATACATTGTTAAAAAGTTATAATGGTTTAATTATTCAATGCTATAATAATATAATAAATATAATATAATATAATATAAATATGCATAATATTAAAATATGCTATAATTACAATATTATAAATATTATTGCAATTATTACAATTTTTACCTAAATTGTAATCTAAATATTAAATACTTATGTCTATTAACGTCCAAAAGATGTTTAAAAAGATATTGGTTTAGTTATTCAGTGCAATATTTTAAATAATATGGTTTATAATATAATATAATATAATTATGCATAATATTAAAGTATGCTGTAATTACAATATTATACATTTAATTGCAATTATTAAAATTTTTATCTAAATTTTAATATAAATATTGAATATTTAAGTCTATTAAAGTCCAAAAGATGTTAAAAAAGATATTGGTTTAGTTATTCAGTGCAATATTTTAAATATGGTTTATAATATAATATAATATATGCAATTTTAATGTAAATATTATAGCTTAAGTCTATTAAATTGACTATTTAAGTTCATAATTCATGTTTCTGATCTTAATGTGATTCTAATTGTTATCAGTGCATGTTATTGCGCCTTTCATTAAAATAATAATAATAATATCTTACTCTGCCTCTGAAATGATTTTTCATTTCTGTTGATGTAATCAAGGCTGCACATCATGGAAAAGTAATGTTAACCATTAATATTTTAGCAAATGTTTCACGTTTCAATCAAACTCCACTGAATAAAAAAAATGTTAAATGTGTTTGTGAGTGTTTCTGACATGCATATGTTTATGTCTGTGTAATGGTTTTATGACATTCCTGTATGAACTTTAATAGAATGAACATGCTCAGCTGTACTGAGGTAGAAATAAACACAATAAAAAAATCACAGCAACAACCTGACAGAAGATACTAATGTTCTGTAAATTATTATTTTTATGTTTAATGACAGTGAGAGCCTGATATCTCTGTGATATGCAGATGCAGCTCATTAATATTTAATTAAACGGAGCTGTGTCTCATTTTGGTCAGCTTATCATCTCTCCTTCTTCGTGTTTGTGTGTGTGTGTCTGTCTGTGTGTGTGTGTGTGTGTGTGTGTCTGTCTGTCTGTCTGTCTCTGTGTGTGTGTGTGTGTGTGTGTGTGTTGTCTCTGTGTTTGTTTGTGTGTGTGTGTCTGTCTCTGTGTGTGTGTTTGTGTGTGTGCGCATGTGTGTGTGAGTGTGTCTGTCTCTGTGTGATTGTGTGTGTGTGTGTGTCTGTCTGTCTGTCTCTG
>NW_015551042.1:428786-433190 GCF_001515605.1 Sinocyclocheilus anshuiensis
TGACTGAGTGTTACAATAACATATATGCAAAGTTGAACCATTTAATTCATTACTGTGACCATAATTCTCCCATTCATTCCAAAGCAGAATTTTCAAGTAATTTTCAAGTAAATCAGTTAACTGTAAATTGTGTTTCATTAATTCTGTATGTTTGTCTGATATGATGTCCTTCTCTGTGTGATTGTGTGTGTGTGTGTGTGTGTGTTCAGGAATTTCAATAATGATTGTCATCATTGTCCAAAACATTCAGAAGTGAATCATTGATGAACAGAAAACATATTTCAGTGTGTTTGAAGTGAAATGAATGCCGAACAGGTTTCTGCATTTGAACATCTTTGTCACATTTGTCAAAAGTTATTTGTGTATCTGTTTTTTATTCATCAGTACATTTTGTGCTTCATTTAACACAATCTTTATTAATTTCAGAAATATTAGAGCTAAAGATCAATACAAATGATCAAAGTAAATTTGCTCTTTACACTCACCAAAAGAAAAAATACGAAGTTTTTATTAATATTTTGTAATTTTTTTATCTTTATAGTTTTTCATTTCTTTTTGTTTTTAATATTTTTGTGCTTTCATTTTAAATTCATTTTAAAAATTTATATTTTGCTTTATTTTTAGTAATATTAATATTTCAACAGTTTTTAATTTCTGTTTAAGTTTTTAATCATCTATTTTTTAACTTCTGAGCTGTGTGTGTATCATTTGACTTATTTACACATTTTTCATCTAATATTTATATTTTGATAAATTTCTGAGCTGTTTATATGTGTGTATTATTTGATTTCATTTGTTTTATATATAATTTCCTAATTGTTTCCTTATACATATATAATATATACAATTTCATTCATTCATTTGACATCTCCTGTATTGCTTGTTTGAAATTAGGGCTTTTTTTCACCAGAACTGGTTCAAGTACAAGTTACAGGGAAAACATAATGCATGCAATGTTTATCAGATTGTGTCTCATTGTTTTGAGGTGTTTATTCCTCTGTGTTTGTCAGGTGACGGATAAGTCGGTGCAGGCGTTTGCGGAGAACTGTCCGGATCTGCAGTTCGTGGGCTTCATGGGCTGCTCTGTGACGTCTCAGGGCGTCATTCACCTCACCCGGGTAAGAGCCAATCGTTACGTTTGAAGCGACTCACCTGCTAATGATTCAAACACGTCCCTCCAACTTCACAAAGACAAGTTATTTTTTATTTTGCCTTCACTTTTAAATCTCATTAATGTGTAATGAGGTGAGTCATAAAATGTTGAAGATCCAGCGCACCCTGCTGTTTGCACATTAGCATGCTAATGAGAGAAAGTTATCTTCAGCTCACCGGCGCAGCAGCAGAAGAGCGGCTGTAATTGCCTGCATGGAAATTATTAGGTAATGATATTCTTGCTTTTTGGCCCAATTTTTCCTCACCGGCTTCTTCTGGAGACACAAACTAGGCCATCAGGAACCTAAAATTCAGAAGATCAGAAAGTTATATCCAACATGCTTCTGTCATATATATAATGATAAAATCAATATATATACAGCATACAATATTGAATATTAAACATTATAACTCAAAGTCCAAATGTTATGTTGGTTTAATTATTTGTGCAGTATTTTAAATATGTTATAATAAATATAATAGTTATATCTTTTGAAATCTGCTGAAAAGCACAATTAATTTTATGTGCTTTTTTCTTTTTATGTTTTTTTTATTATTTTTATTTGTTTGTTTGTTATTGTACAATTTCTATTTAAACATTCTAATTTATTTTAATTTTACTTTGAGTAATTTTAGTGCTTTGATTAAGGTTTAAGTAATTTTATTTTGTGCTTTTCTCTTTTGTATAGTTTTTTTGTGATTTATATTTAGCTTTATTTTTTTCAGTTTTGGTTTTAATTTTAGCTTCAGCTTTAAGTTTTTAAATGTTTACTTCTATAGTTTTTATTCATATATTTTTTAAATATTTGTATATAATATAGAATATTTTTATATTTTCTGTTTTCATTTGAAGTTAAGTTTTACATTTTTTTTTTTTTCCATCTAATATTTATATTTTATTTCTCCTTAATTCAATCGGTCAAGATGATTTTTTATTATTTTAGTTTCAGTTAACAATAAAGGTCATCCAAGTATTCCATGCATAAAAAAGTAGTGCAAACTACACAAGTTTGTGTGCTACAGACTGCATGAGTCATGTATGCACGAATCATTTTAAAGATTCAGTTCAAAGGAATCATTTGTCAGTGTTCTGTAGCTGATTCAGTTGTCGTCCAGCAGTCATGCATGTTGAGCGGTTGAGCCGCTGGTTCCTGAAGCGAATCCCTGTGACACCCGACTCTGGTTCTGCAGCAGCGGGAGTTGGTAAAGATGTCATTACATTATACAATTCAGCTGAAGGCAATAGTTATTTAAATGAAGTCCCAGCTCCGTCTCTCCTTGGACACACATTTCCATTTCACTCCAATTCAGAGCTGCGAATGTGAAATTAGCGGCTTATCCACCAGAGAAGAGATCATCAAAGCCTTGGGCCGTTCTCAGGTGTGGATTATATTTATAAAGCCCTCATGAAGTAAATCAATCTGAGCTCAGAGGAGGAGAGCGAAGCGTGCAGAATGTGAGACGACGACTCTCTCAAACGGAGGAAACTTCGTGACCTGATTGCTTTAGTTTCACCTTATAGCGCTGATGGCTTTATATGATCGAGTGTTTTGAAACAGTTTAACGTCCTCCTGCTGCTTCTCCACCCATCATGAGTTATTTTAGTATCATTGAGATACTATTATAGTCTTTATTAATTTTTGGATTAATAGTTTATTTTAATGTTATTAATTTCTTTTAAAGGGTTAATTCACCCCAAAAATGAAAATCTTGTCATTAGTTACTCACCCTCATGTTGTTCCAAACCCGTAAGACCTTCGTTCATCTTCACAACACAAATTAAGATATTTTTGTCTATGGCGGGTCAGAGAGCTCTCGGATTTCATCAAAAATATCTTAATTTGTGTTGTGAAGATGAACGAAGGTCTTACGGGTTTGGAACGACATGAGGGTGAGTAATTAATGACAAGATTATCATTTTTGGGGTGAATTAACCCTTTAATGTGCTTTAATTTTTATTCATTTTATTTTAATATGTCTATTTAGTTTACATTTATTTTGGTTTTAGTCATTTAAAGTTTTTAATTTCTCATTTTTCGTCTAATATTTCTTATTTTATATGGCTCTCTTAAACCGTGGAAAACTTCACGACCAGATTCACTTAGTTTGATTTTAGTGCCATTGCGATACTATTATAGTTTTAGTTGTATTAGCTATGTGTACTATTAAAAGCCCATTTAAAGTATTAATACTTAAAATTTAGGTTTTTAGTTTTTTATTTTAAATTTATTTGAAGTGATTTTATTATCTGCTGCGGTCTTTTCATAACATTTCTGTTTCTTTTTAGTTAAGTCAAAACATTAAAAAAAGAAACATGCATTATTGTTTACATTACATTATAGTTAAATAAGCTATTATTATTAACACTGCCCATTACATATGCAAGAACACACTGTGCACTAAACTAATAAAACTAATAAATACAATTTAATAACTTTATAGACAATATAAAAATTAAATATATTTTATATGTTAATGAATTTAAAAATGTTAACAATATGCAATGTAGTAATGAATAAAATGTTATAAAGACATATAGAAATAATAAAACTAATAAAAAGAATTAACTAAAAAAACAAAATGACTGAAACTAACTAAAATTAAAGTGAAAACAGAAAATATAAAATAAAATATATTATACATATCGATTCGTCATTTCAAAATATTAAAGGGATCATATGATGCGATTTCAATTGTTCCTTTCTCTTTGGAGTGTTACAAGCTCTTGGTGCATAAAGAAGATCTGTAAAGTTGCAAAGACTAAAGTCTCAAATCGAAAGAGATATTCTTTATAAAAGTTAAGAGTCAGCCACACCTACCTAAAACGGCTCGTTCTAACACGCCCCACATGTCTACGTCACGATGTGGGAAGATTTGCATAACGCCGCCCAAATGTTCACGCAAAAAAGAAGGCGTAACTTTTATTCTCGCTGTAGTATTGTTGACGCTGCAGCCATGTCGTGAAGACGCTGTGTGCTGCGTTGTGAAAGCGAAACTACTTTGTTTGGTCTTCCAAAAGAGGACGATATCCGCTTCGTCACGCCTGGAGCTGATCTGTGCTGGTCGCCGAGGGAATACATCAACTTTCACCGTGGACGAAGAGGAATCCAGCCCGCCTCAGCTCACTTTATCCCGGCCTCAGCGCATGCTAAGCCTGGGCTTCCCCTCACGCTAGGCCGCTGTGTTTTTCGTTGTGAAGGCCAAACAAAGTAGTTTCGCTTTCACAACGAAACACACAGCGACACACACAGA
>NW_015551042.1:434005-436962 GCF_001515605.1 Sinocyclocheilus anshuiensis
TAAAAAGACAGTATAAGTCATTATAATCCGTAATTATGTCACCACTGGATGCAACAAATGCCTCATCTATAATGGGTTTTAATGTTGTCTTGTTGCTCCGGCCGGACACGGCATCACAGTATGGTGAGGGGCGTAACATTTCCGTCTCACGCTTGAGGTATTCGGCCAATCACAACGCACTGGATAGCTGGCCAATCAGAGCACACCTCGCTTTTCAGAACGATGAGCTTTGTAAAAATCGACGCGTTTCAGAAAGGTGGGGCATAGAGGAGAAACAATAATGTACAGTATGTGGAAAATAATGTGTTTTTTTAACTTTAAACTGCATAAACACATTTCATTACACCAAATACACAAAATAATGTTCTTTTTAGCAGCATCATATGACCCCTTTAATAAAAACCATAATGGTATATCAGTGATACTAAAATAACACTGGCTCTATAACATGCATTGAGAAAATAAATAAGGTGAGTTTTCAGTTTCAGGAGAGAGCAGATTTATGAGATTGCATTCACACAGCACATGCTCTTTTTTTGCTGTTTTATGTGCATCGTGTGTCAAATCTCACTGTTTTTCCAGCATCTTATGCATAATGTTGTATTTCTAAGTCACTCTGGATAAACAGATTGGAGGAGATTTCCTCAGTCTGAAGTCATCACGTGTTCCCGTACGATGATAAATGACGTTATATATCTGTGTTTGGAATAATAAAAAAAGACTTTAATGAGATTTCTATTATTTACACCCGGGCTGTTAAACTCATTTCAGGTCGAGCTCCAGATTGGACACAACGTCAAATTACGCTGGACGTTTTTTTTTACATTTGTTTAACCGTGGTCTCCTCTGTAGATAATGAAGTCCAGAATAATCAATGCTGCTTTAATAATTAATATTAGTGTAAAACAAACATTTCCTTCACTAGAGACCTTTAGATCACATATAGGACTGACCTTAATACTCTGATGAATTAAATGTGTTTGTTTAAGCCAATATTAATAAGAGAAGAAAAATTGGTTTCGCTTGGTAACTTCAGTCATTTTAATGAGCAAAGAAGCAAAACTAGAGAAAGAGAATTCAGCTTTTGAAAGTCTGGTTTAGCAGCTTCATTCTTAGTGTTTTAACCCTGTAAAGAGTTTGTTTCTTCATAAGGTTTGTAGAAATGTAGCATTGCATCAGTGTCTCACTGCAAGTGAATGGCTGCCGTCAGAATGAGAGTCCAAACAGCTGATAAAAACATCACAATAATCCACAAGTAATCCACAGCACTCCAGTCCATCAGTTAACATCTGGAGAAGACAAAAGTTGAAAAATCCAGCATTAAGACATTTTTAACTAAAACACCATAGAGTCTATAATCCATAATAACGCTTCTTCCAGTGAAAAAGAGCATCTGCTGTTGTCTCTCACATCAAAATACAGCCACATATGTGTTTAGAGCTGTTTAAACGCTGCTTGATCTGTGCAGATTTCTCTCCTGATTCACACCAGAACACTTTTTCACTGGAGGAGGCCTTATTATGGATTATGGACTCTATGGTATTTTAGTTAAACGCATCTTAATGCTGGATTAGTTTCAGCTTTTGTCTTCTCCAGATGTTAACTGATGGAATGGAGTGCTGTGGATTATTGTGATGTTTTTATCAGCTGTTTGGACTCTCATTCTGACGGCACCCATTCACTGCAGAGCATCCATTGCTGAGACACTGATGCAATGCTACATTACTACAAACCTGATAAAGAAACAAACTCATCCTAACCTCGGATGATCCTGAGGGTGAACACATGTACAGTAGCTGTCCCTTTAATGTGTCTGACAGAAACGGTGTTGTCTGTAGAGCCGTGTTTGTTTTTTGTTGCATTCTCACGGTTTGCTGCGGCTCTTTTATTTTGCAAACAATGCAGCCGCATCCCTGCATGTGTAATTGTCAAGTTATTTAGGGTTTCTTCTCAGCCTCAATGTCTGCCCAAACTTGAAAAAGGCTTCAATCAACTTCAGAGGGTGCATGGAATAACTCAAAACATCTGATTCTTCATCATCGAAGCAATTTATTAAAATCTTTCAGCAACAACTTGATCTTCCTTTGCTTATTCTCAGAGTTTAATTCAGATGCTTAGCTCAGATGCTTAGCTTAATAACCTATACAGAGAAAGTATATAAATATGTCACTACACACAGTAATGCGGTCATTTAAGGATGCTTAACTCATTTAAAACTACAACCAATGCTACTAGAATACTCACAAATCAAAGTACAGTACATAGCGGTTCAACAGCAACACTAAATCAAATGCATTTACTGCACATGGCCAGTTAGCATATTAGATGCTAAACCCACTAGCATTAACAAACAACTTGCAAGACATTCACAATTAGTTTTTTAAACAGTCTGTAGTCACTAAAGAAATGAGTTTTTATCCTACCAGTAGCGTCTCAAAGTTGATGAACACATTGTGGCTTTTCCCAGGTGTCTTTGAACAAACTCAGCATGTGGTTTACTCCAAACTCGATGGCTACATCCGTGCATGCTTTAGCAATCTTTCTCCTTTGGTTTTATAACCAGCATCAACACCAACTTGGGTAGGAGAAGCACTTTGCTAACAGAGATCCTTCTGCACACTGATAATCAAACAATCACACCTGGTTCTATTTAACATGTGAAGTTTTAATGGCCAATCAGCTTCCTTGTTTCTTCCAGGTTGCACTATGTGCCCACAACCAATAATATCCATTAATTTTGATCTCAAATCAAAACTCATTTCATCTGATAGATTTATTTTCTTCATTTAACAATGATGAATATACTTTTTTTCTTACAATTTCAAGTTTAGCTGAACAGTAATTGAGCTGCTCGATATGGTCGCTGTGTCAACCAAAGTCTGGCACTCGACCACTGTTAAGAGATTTATAAGGACCGTGTGTGTGTGTGTGTGTGTGTGTGTGTGTGTGTGTGTGTG
>NW_015551042.1:437005-439310 GCF_001515605.1 Sinocyclocheilus anshuiensis
GATTTATAAGGACCGTGTGTGTGTGTGTGTGGGTGTGGTGTGTGTGAGGTGTGTGTGTGGGTGTGTGTGTGGTGTGTGTAGGCAGATGCATGATTAACATTGCATACATGCAGCACTGCATGTTTGTGTCTTTGTATTAAAACCAGATGTTATTTTGTGCTGTCTGTGTGTGATTTAGTGTGTTGTTTGTCAAAACTGAATTTAACACAGTAAAACCTGACTTGTGAAATAAAAGGCAGAAAATTCAATTTTTTTAAATAGAAGAGTTTATTGAACCTTTAGTTAAAATATTGGCATGTGTGTTTTTTTTTATTGAGTATCATATTTGATCCATCAGGCTTTTATGGCTCATTTAGTCTGATATAGTGAGAATATGGAGGAAAAACAGCTCAGTTTTATTCAGAGACTCAAACTGAGCAAATATATGAATTTGCTGCAGATGCTGATATTTTTATAATGAAATTCTGCTGCTTGTAATGTAAATCAATCAGATCGTTATAACAGTACAGCAGATACTTACATAAAATGATACAGATATCAGTCATCACTCTATATCTCCAGTAACATGTCTCAGTAAGATGAGATTGAAATGCTCCAAACATATAATGCAGTGATTGAGAGCTGAAGAAATAAAGGCTCCTCAGAAGATGTGAGATGTTCTGGAGGCTTGTGAAGATCATTCCTCCGCTGAGGAACAGTGAAAGTAACGCTTCTGGAAACAAACGCTCCTCAAAAGATCCTGAGGATCAGATTTGAGACTCTAAAGCATGATTGATGGAGAATTAAGTAAAGCTGAGCTGCTTCAGTCCAGTAAGTGTTCATCTGGAGATATTACTGCAGTTATTCTGACGCTTACTTGAGAAAAATCAGTCAAGATTTGACACGAAAAGCTCCAGCTGAAGCTGGATGTTTCTACAATTACACTAAAAGGGCTTTTACTGGATAAGAAACTATAACCTATCAATGAGACGACAGAAGTTTTAGTGTGGGTAATTCAGCCTCGGGCGCTGCAGGGAGTGTTTTGTTAAGCAGGCCAAGAGCGGAGCGAACGTTTCTGCTTTTAAGGTCAAGAGCACAGCATGCAGACGCTCGCTGTACGGTCAGAACACATCACACACTCGCTGCTGAACACACGTCAATCAAACGCCTGTAATTGTGAGGCGCGAGTGTTTTCAGTGATGAAATATGTTTCCGCAGGTGCTGATCACACGATTGAAGTACTGTCATTGTATTGCAAAAATGATTTTATTAAAGGGATAGTTCACCCAAAACTGGAAATGTGATGTTTATCTGCTTACCCCCAGGGCATCCAAGATGTAGGTGACTTTGTTTCTTCAGTAGAACACAAACGAAGATTTTTAACTCAAACCGTTGCAGTCTGTCAGTCTTATAATGGCAGTCAATGGGCTCCACGGCTTTGAGAGTCAAAAAAACATACACAAACAAAACCAAATTAAACCCTGCGGCTCGTGACGATACATTGAGGTCTTAAGACACGAAACGATCGGTCTGTGCAAGAAACTAAACAGTATTTATATAATTTTTTACCTTTGATCCACACAATGTCCAACTGTCCTGAGTGCGTTCACAACATCCGGCACGTGACGCGCGTACGTGCTCTGGCATAGTAGACATAGATATATATATATATATATATAAGTAGATTCCTCATTAGTGACTGTTTCTATGGGCCGCAGGAATCTACTTGTATATATCTATGTCTACTATGCCAGAGCACGTACATACATCACACGCGAATTTATTTTGCACTTTTCTTTCATTTTAAGCAAAAACTTTTATGAAATTAAAAATTATGAAAAAATTGTAAGAAACAATTTTCATAAAACAAGACTATATTTTAAGTCATTTTCTATCTTGATTTAAGAATGTTTAGATATTTGTTACTAGAAATCAGGACAAAAATACTTTTTTTAATAATTTTATATATTTATTTATTTATTTAGCAGGGTGAGAGACATTTTAAGGGGTTTCACATCATGCAAAATCATGTTTCTCTTTTGAAATAAGAGTTTGTTGTACTTTATTGTATTTCGAATGTTGCACTCTAGTCCATAAAGAGCAGGTGAGACACTTAATTTCATTCAGTCGAGGTCAAACACAGTCATACAGAGATGATAATGGGACGCTTTAGTGTTCAGTGACTAATGTGCTTCACAGGACGTGCTGACCATGTGTGTGTGTGTGTCTCTCTCTCTGTGTGTGTGTGTGCGTGTGTCTCTCTGTGTGTGTGTGTGTGTGCGTGTGTCTCTCTGTGTGTGTGTGTGTGTGTGTGTGTGTGTGTGTG
>NW_015551042.1:439323-442299 GCF_001515605.1 Sinocyclocheilus anshuiensis
TAAATTAAAAATAATATAATGTTAATATCAAAAAGTAGTCTTGCTATGGACTCATTTTAATCTATTTTACTACAAGGACATTCCTAATTCTGTAAAAAAGAAAAAACGTTTTAGAATATAAAATATTGTTGAGGATAAATGTTGAGAATATTATATAATATTAAAAAAATAATAATATATGTATATATTAATTTATATGTAGCATATGTATATATTATATTTTTAGATGAATTATAATATTATATTTGTTTGTGTAAAAACAAATGTGTCGGAGAATTTTGAAAAATATTTATTTAAAAAACATCTCTATTTTAATATAAACTTGAATATATTTAATATTATACTCTTTCTATAATATTTGTTAAATATAAAAATGTGTGTGAGAATTTTAATGAAAAATATTACATTAAGTAAATAATGATGTTAATAATTATATATTATTATAGATTAGATAAGATGCGTGTGTGTGTGTGTGTGTGTGTATATATATATATATATATTAGGGCTGTCAGTCGATTAAAATTGTTAATCTAATTAATTACATGATGTTATGATTAATTAATCTAATTAATCGCAAAATAAATTTGACTGAAAATACCCACAAAAGATTATTTAAAGCTATTTTTGTGTTAAATGAGAACGTATCAAGTAGGCATTACAAATTGTAGCTTTAGAAATATTTTGTTTGATTCAACATAAAATGTATTACACATAAACATTTAGGCTACAACGGCCTAACATAAACTATTGAACATAAATGAAGATAATTTGAGAAACATCTCAGTATTTTTTGTTCATATATTTTAATTAAATGATACACTAAATAAGAAACTAAATCTGCCAGCAGGTGGCGGTAAATGTCTTCAGTCGATTCGTTCAAACGGCTGATTCATTCAGGAATGAAGTAAACGGCTCTCTTTATGAATGGGCTTTGAGTCATTGATTCACTCGATTCGTTCAAAACGCGGATTCATTCAGAAACTAACACCTCCGTGCTGCTCGGAGATGCACAACAATTCTGCTATGGCTTTAAAGGTAATATGTTCTCTGCAAAACTGAGCAAAAACATAATATTCTGTTTGAAATATAACACGATATTAACTTCTTATTAACTGAACTGTTGTATAAAATCACATTTGCACTCGTGTTCTTCGTGACAGAAACAGCACTCGCCTGATATTGCTCTCGCTGCTGGTGTGATACTGCTTGTCATATGATATAAATATGAGACAAAAACTCATACAGGGGCATTTTTTACCCCAATATCTTGAATTTTAGGGCATAACTGCATTTATGGAGTTGTTGCCCTGCATCATATTTCTCAACAGTCAACTGTTTGAAATGTAAGATGATGTACAGATCTGGGGGCGGAGCCAGTGCGTTAACTGCATTAAAATATTTTAGTCGCATTATTTTTTCATAACTAATTCATTACGTTAACGCGTTTAACTGACAGCCCTAATATATATACAGTGGGTACGGAAAGTATTCAGACCCCCTTCAATTTTTCACTCTTTGTTATATTGCATGATTATAACAATCGTGCCGATAAATTATTTCTGTTACATTTTAATATAGTTGAATTCCTGTTCTTATTTATTAATTAATTAATTAATATTTTTTACATTGACAGGTTTACCCACATGTGACTTGCATAAACACATTTTAGTACATTTCGAAATTGAAGAAGAAAATGCAACATTGTAACAATTTCAGTCTCCGTTTCAGAACAAAGCAAACGAACTAGAGGTCTGAAAGTGGCGATGAGGATGTAATAATTCCTGAGAAAAACGCTCAGATGTGCTTATTAATGTAGCGGCTGATGACTCGTGTTTCTGATGATCTTCATTCAAGGTTTGGTTTGGATGACGCTCTGGCTCTCAGTAATGGATGTGTGAATGTTCTGTTCTTCTCGACCCTCACCGCTGGATCAGCAGATGCTTTCCTCCCTCTGATGTTTTCATTTGCACCACGGCTAAATTAATTACGCCGATCTGCTTTTGTAGCGTGAGTGCTGTGTGGTTCCCAGCGGAAGCCCTGGAGATATATACGTATATATATATATAGACACTTAGCTGTATAGTGGAGTTTCTCCAGCTGTATAAACAGGTCGAGCGTGAAAGCTATTTGAGTCGCTCTGAATTTGAGGCTCTGCTAAGCAAATAGCTAATGTAATAATGTAAAGCGGTTCTTAAGACTTACTGCATTCAGAGAGACAGACTGCTTTTCCTTCATCACTTCAGCTCACTCTTTCTCTGTCCCTCATAACACATGAGTGTTTTCACCTGGAAGAGATGCATAAAATGTGTAAAAAAATGCACAGATTTTAGTAAGAGAACAAACTTTGCAAATGCTTTAAGAACCCCAAAATGCACATCGTTTATTTTTCTCAGATTTTTTACATTAATTTTTAAAGAGATATAACACATTTCGTGTTGGGGTCATTTTGACCCGGGTGTGTTTGGAGAACTACGTATTAGGTGTCAAAAATACTTATCTGTAAAACTATATATGAAGTTATATTATTATCAAAAAAAACTTTTGTAAAATATATTCAGCCTTTTACCTATAGCACACATATTTTTGGTACTGAATTTTGTTGATAAACATGAATATGAACGCCTATGGATGAACCATTAGAGCATTACAAATAGATCACTTTTTAAAGTAATATCTGTTAAATAAAAAAAAACAAAAAACAGAATTTTACACATATGCATGCTTTAAGACGGTCAAAATAAACCTAATTTATTTATTTATTTACCCCCCCCCTCCCAGATTTTTACAGTTAATTTTTAAGAGATATAAAACGCTTTGTATGTATGGAGTACCATTCAGAGTCAAATTCAGTTGTAAAATTGTCTATGAATTTATATTAGTATCAAATATAGATTACTTTGAGTTTATATAAAAGGAATTATTTATATATATATTAATATTTATTTACACACACACACACACACACACACACACACG
>NW_015551042.1:442686-444334 GCF_001515605.1 Sinocyclocheilus anshuiensis
AATTATTATATATATATAAAGAGTATGATATTAACAGCATTATAAAACAGTTGTAAAAATATTGTAGATAAATATTTCTACATATTTTCTATATAAAAACAAAATAACTAAGTTTAGGATGTGAGTCTAAGTATCTCGAGTCACAGCAATTAGAGTCGTGCTCCTCCTCAAAATCAAATCCATTCTGGCCAGTTTAACAGTGAACGGAGTCTCTTTGCTTTCATTAAGAGCTGAGGACTGTAATGGAATTGAGTGCAGTGCAGTTAAACAACGCGTGAATACTAAACAAAACTCAATATGACTGATGAACGCCTCGTCCGGTGATGCCAAAGAGAAATTTGACTTCAGACGTTCACTGAACTCAATCCCAGGCAAGGACAGATTTATATCAGACGGGAGGCTGTTCGATAACATATAACGGCTCTCTCGATATCGTGAATCACTGCTGATACTGAATCCATCGGGCCGCAGACGCACTTCAGAAAGCGTCCTAACGAAGAAATGAAATATGCACGAGACGCTGCCAAATTACACAAGCGTTTGACATGCTAAAGGCACTGGGGCGCGTTTGATGAATGTGCGGCTGTGTATCGTAACCAGATTCATGTGTCGTGATAAATACCAAAACACAGCCAAACCTCCCAGAATACAGGAGATGTTCACACTTCTCTTATCGAGGCCAGGCGAGGGAATCCTTTCTTATCTGCGCATGGTTTTTCAATAAGAGGCGTTGGCGTTCTTGGCTTGGATCGCACGCATTCCCAGCGAATGAATCATTTGCTGTATTTACTGTTGTTCGCAGCTCGATATTTCACCCCTCAAACTTCTGATCCTCCGTGAGAATGAAAGAGCTGACGTAATGAAGGGCAAACATCCCTCTATGAATGCAACGAGTCTTCTGGTAGCTGCTTTATGTTATTGCATTAAAGCACAGCCTTTCATTAAGAGCTTGTTGTAAAACAGTTTCTCATTCATCTCTGACACTTAAAGGACAAATAAGGAACAGTTAATCAGTAATGATTAATACAAATCATTGTATCTGATCAGCAACTTCTCATTAATAAATGAATGTGAAAAAAGTTACCACATTATTACTGCATTTCCCCTTTTTTATTAAGTAAAATTCTTTGATTTTTCAAATTACACATGAAGCACACCAAAAAAAAACAAACAAACAAAAAGTTCAATATTGATAAGAATTTATTTATAATTTTTATATATATACAGTGGGTACGGAAAGTATTCAGACCCCCTTAAATTTTTCACTCTTTGTTATATTGCAGGCAAGGGGGTCTGAATACTTTCCGTACCCACTGTATATATACATATACAAACACACTGCATTTATTCAATAGAAATGTAATGTTTTCTAACAATAAGTTTTTACTAAACTCCCCTCCCCCCCAATTTAACACGTCCATGCTAAATAAAAGTATTAATTTCTTTCAAAAACGAAAGAAAAAAAAAATACTGACACCGAACTTTTGAACAGTAGTGTATACTGTATCATTACAAAAGATTTCTATTTCAGATAAATGCTGTTCTTTTGAACTTTTTTCAAATGTGTCAGTTTCCACAAAAATATTGCGCAGCACGACTGTTTTCAACATTGATAATAATCAGAAATGTTTCTTGAGCAGCAAAGCAG
>NW_015551042.1:444646-450193 GCF_001515605.1 Sinocyclocheilus anshuiensis
TACAGTTTAACAGAGATTCACATAGAAAACAGCTATTTTAAATTGTAATAATATTTCACATTTTTATTGTATATTTGATCAAATCAATAAAGCCTTGGGGAGCAGAAGAGACTTCTTTCAAAAACATAGAAATATCTTGCTGATCCCAAATGTTTGACTGACATTTTGTGTGTGTGTGTGTTCTTAGGTACACACACAGTCACACACACACACACACACTGTATGTATATATATATCTATATATATCTATATATATATATACACACACACACATACATATATATGTGTATGTATGTATGTTTATATATATATATATATATATATATATATATATGTGTGTTAAATATTAAAAATGAGACTGGTGGAAGTGGATTTGTTCAGGTGTTACTGAGGAGCAGCTTGTCGTTTCTCGCTGGCGTTCTCGTCCTAAAAAACATTGTAGCGGCGCAGGAGGGATTTCTCACAGACCGAGGTGAAATTAATTTCATGCTTTCTAATAAGCTGAGGTTTTCCCTCATGAGCTTGCGGCACCTAAACCATTGTCAATATTTCTTCTGTATTCATAACTGTTTGTTTAACATGCCTTTAATCAGGAGCTCCTATTGAAGGCTTTAATTGCTTATTCAAACTCTTTTGCTCTTCGGAAAGCCAGAATCGGGCTTATTTCCATGCGGAATCTCACACGAAGAGAATTTGTTGGGGTTCTTGAGCACCGAGGGACCGAGAAGCTAATTTGTCAGAGAAAAGTAAATTAAAGGCGTCGCGGGTTGAAGCGCGGCGTCTCGCTGGAGATTTGAGCTGAAACGCTGAAAGTTTTAGAGCTGATTAACTGTTCCTTATTTGTCCTTTAAGTGTCAGAGATGAATGAGAATCTGATTGTGTGACGGAGTTGTGAAGTTCAGTCGTTTCAGTGTGGTCTGAGGACAGAAATATACTCCAGTACGTCTGATTTTGTCTGTTTTACAACATCAGTAACAAACCTCCAAACTCTAGGGGGCGATAGTTTCCTTTAGCTGTCCTGTGTTATTCAGATATGATGCAAAATACATACATACACTCAGAATGCGAGAAACTGCAAACTAACTAAATAAGACAACAGATTAAGCTAAATCCTTGTGACAGTGTTCAGTACGTAACGTACTTTCATTGCATTGCGAATTATATTTGCATTGCGCTACACTTGCATTTAAGGTTGTCAAGTCACATTTATTCCTAAAGCGCTTCATACAATAGTTTAAAAGCAGGTTAGCATTAATAAACTGGAAAATAAGTGCTACAAAATTAATCAGTTATGAAAGGCTTTGTAGCATTTTAGTGTTGATAAACCTGCCTTCTAAATACAATTTCAGTTCTGATTTAAATGCAAAATTGCAATATAAATTTGAATGGAAAAATGTCAAATTAATAAAAAAAAAATGTATAAATGTATTTTTGGTATTACTTTACAATAAAGTCTTGCATTAAAGTCATGCATTAGTTAACATGAACTAGTTTTACATCATTAATCCTTGTTAATGTTAGTTAATGAAAATACAGTTCATCGTTTGTTTATAGTTCACAGTGCATTAATGTTATCAGATAGAACTTGATTTTAAAATGCTGTAAATGTTGACATTAAAATGAACTAAGGTTAATAAATGCCGTAGTATTGTTCATTGTTAGTTCATGTTAACTAATGTAGTTAATTAATGCTAATAAATTAGCCATTGTTACAAAGTGTTACTGTATTTTTAATTGAATTAATTAATAAATAAAATATGAAAATAAATTATTAGATCACTAATACATTTTTTAATGTAATAAATGAAAATATAACAATTAATTTACAACAAAACATTGCATATTTATTTTTTGTTACAGAACTGTATAAATTAAAATATGAATGAAAATCATTATTACTACTTTGAGAAGTACATTATAGTATACAATGGTAATGTTTCTTAATGTAGTGTTACTGCATTTTTTAGCAGTAGAAACTACAGGCTGACTTGATAAAAATGTTTTTGAAAGATTAAAAAAAAAGATTTTGTGAGGGTTTTTTTGTTTAAAAATGCACATACACTGTAAAAATTAATTTTCTAAGTTGTGAATTAAACATTATTGGAGTGTTTTACAAGAAAACAATTTCTCTCATGTTTAATTCATCGTGTTACTCGCTGTTTCTTTAAAATTGCTTACTACAAATTTACTACAAATTTGTTTTACATTTAAATTTATTCATTTAGCAGACGCTTTTATCCAAAGCTACTTACAATTGGGGAATACAATGAGCGATTCATCATAAAGAGACAAATAAACGCAGGAAGTGCTTGCAATACAAAGTTTCAGACATTGTTCAGATTAGTACAAGCTAGACAGAGAGAGATTGTATTTAGTTTCTATATTTAATTTTATGAATGAAGATGGAAGGAAGGTTCGTTTCTCAGAATGCTTTACTTGTGTTGAATTTCTTTGAATTCTGATTCAGTAACTTCCTCTTCCAGTCATTCCAGTTTAGTGTGTTGTTTGTTCTGTTCATGTTCACATTCACGAATGGAAAGCGCTGCGATTCATCAGTTCTGAGTTTATTTGTCATGTTTTTTCTGAGCTCTTTTAACATCTCGGTCAGGAAGCACACGGCTGATGTTTCACACACACACACACACACGCTCAGTGAGCCCACTCCCACTAGTATTTGTAACTATTAAGCCGCAAAATGACTATTTAAACATGAATTCTGCGTGTCTCTGTGTTAATGAATGGCGCAGACGTGCGGTTTTGTGTAGTACTCGTACTGAAACGCTTGTGACGCTTCCGGTGATATTAACGTCTGCCGTCTCACTAATGAGGACATAAATGCATGAACAACATCTCCAGAACTGCTCTGAGAGTCACTTCATGAGCATTTGACCGTTTCATTTGAGTAAAACTATCCTCATATCATATACACAGAAACGTAAAGGTATTCACGGCAACCCGTCAAAATAAAAGTTTGGTTTAACTTGAAGGCATTGCGGCAGAAATATATTGCTATTGTTCAATAGACTGTACATAATAGGCTGCTACTACTACTACTAAAATTATTAAAACCTTATTTGTAAGGAATAATCATACAATATTTCTTCGATGTTTTAATTGTAATATTAAATTAACTTTATTTTCCTAAAAATTATTTTTTTTAAATTTTAATTACTTAAAAGATAGATTAAATGAATGTTTTATGCCATAAAAAATGTAAATACACAACACAGAATTTCTGAGCAAAAAATCGTAAGGCTATTGTAAGAATAAATGAAACTTGTTTTTTTTTGCTTTAAAATAATTAGACATGCTACAACAGAATTTGGTAACAACAAAACATAAGGTTGGAAAAAATAAAACATTTCATAGGGACCTAAACATGTAATATTTGTTAAACTTTTAATAAATTGATGTTAAATTGTTTAAGTTTCATGATTTTCATTAGTTAGACGTGCTTTTTGATTAATAAAATTTAATTTAACCATTAAAAGTCCAGAAAAAAAAAGGATCGCGCCCAAAAGCCATAAACCTAGGGGAAACACTGCGTGTTGAATGTGATTAGTGTGAGAGCGATGGATGATGTGTGTTTGCTTTATGATCATGTTACTCTATAATGTCAGAACAGCAGCGCTATAAAACCTTCACCCCGCTGTCTTTATACTAAAGCAGCCATTACCAAACATTGTTTTGTCAGCTGAACCCCTTCGAGCAAAAATATTTGCTTGAAGTTCCACTCAGATTGTAACTTACTATTTCAATAATAATTCAATAACATCGCATGCACATATTTACAGTTCTCTGATGTTGTTAATGGTCACATGACATGTATTTATTTATTTAACAAATTACTAAATAAATGAATTAATTAATAAATAAATATATATATATATATAATTACTCAAATAAGATATAATTATTTACAACAAATCATAGCATTTTTATTTTACTATTAATTTATTTGATCTTGATTTATTTATTTATGGATAATGACTAAATATATAAATACATTTATGTTATGACTAAATTAAAAAATATATATATTTATTTGCTCATTTATACATTTATCTTTATTATATTTATGTGTCTAATTATTAAAATGACTAAAAATTAATGTAGTTTTTTAGTTATTTGTTATATTTAGTTGTTTGTTAAATATTTTAATAAATGTAGACATTTTTAAATAAATGTATTTATTTATTAATTAGTTTATTAAATGACTAAATAAATACATTTATGTGTGTAATCATTTGTATATTTGTTTGTTTATAAAATAAAGTAATGAATAAATTACTAAATTATTGTATCACATTTTTGTGTTAAATGAATTAATAAATAAAAATGTATGTATTTATGTTTATGCATTTGTGAATTATGTAAATAAATCCATTACAATACATTTATTTATTTATAAAATAAATGACTAATGAATAAAATAAATAAATTAGTCCTTTATGAAACAAACAAATACATAGGTAATTTAATAATAAATAAATTACTAAATGCATTAATTAATAAACACTTTTATTGAATTAGTTTGTTAAATAAATGGCTACATAAATAAAAATGTATATATTTATCTATTTTCTAATTTATTAATCTATACATTTATTTAATAAATTATTCAATAATTTATTAAATTTCTTTATTCATTTCTTTATTAAAAAGACTAAACAAATTAATTAATAAAATAAAATCTTATTTATGTATTAAATGCATGGAAAATAAATAAATAAATAAATATAAATAAATATAGTCATTTACTTAATTATTATATAATTCTTTAATGATGCATGTAAGCAAATAAAATGTTCTTGTTTTTGATAGTTAAAAAAAAAAAACAGTTTATTCTAATGCTACATTTTATTTATTTATCAATGAGTAGCTTTTCATCAACTCTGGAGCCCCAGTTTGTGAATCCCTGGGTTTATTCCACACACGCATGCGTTCCTCTGAGAGCCGTAATAACTATTTGCTTTGGCTTATAGCTCTCATTCCCGTCCTCGATGGCTCTTTAAACTCCTCTCGGCCGGCGGCTTTATCAGATCACCTGAACGTGAAGGACTATTAGCGCTCTCTCAGGACCATATGCCCCGTCTCTGATGCTCAGTGGTTTCTGCTGGACTCTGGTGGTCTGGAATGAAGTGGTTTCTGATGTCTGAGGCTGACAGAGACCATCGTTATTGGAGCTGTTGTGTTGTATGTGATAAAGGTCAAGCGTGCCGTGTCTCCAGCGCTTTATCACTCATTTAAAGGCCTTTCTGCCGTCGGCGTGTGACACATTAGAGAATCAAAGAGACTCCAGCATTAGAGACTCTTAAAACGGCTCAAGATCTGACTGAAGGCTTTGTGTTCAGATTAATAACTCATCACACACTCTTTCTCATTCACTTTCTCAGAAACGGCCGTCACTGTAATGTCACTCGTCGCCAAAGAGAAACAGCAATAACACATTTTTATGTGTATATCTATATGCATATATGTATATGTTTGTATGTATGTGTGTGTATATATGTACACACACACACACACACACACAGGTTTGTTTTT
>NW_015551042.1:450336-456030 GCF_001515605.1 Sinocyclocheilus anshuiensis
TTTGAGTTGAATTACTGAAATAAATGAACTTTTCCACGACATTCTAATTTATTGAGATGCACCTGTATATATACACTGTATACATATATACACTACCGATCAAAAGTTTGAGATCAGAACTATTTTTAATGTTTTTTACAGGAATTTCTTCTGCTCATCAAGGCTGCATTTATTTGATAAAAAATACAGGAAAAAATTTTATCTAAAATAATGTTTTTCTATTTTAATATACATTAAAATCTAATTTATTTCTGTGATGCAAATGATGAGCAGAACAAATATGTTCTTTTCTTTAAAAAACATTACATGTCTTACTGATCCCAAACTTTTGACCGGTAGTGTATATATTTAATATATTAAAACTAAATTTTCAGCAGTTAAAATAAACAGCATTTATTTGCAATAGAAATCTTTTGTAACAATGTAAAAGTCTTTACTGTAACTTTTGATAAATTTAATACATCCTTGCTGAAAAAAAGTATTAATTTCTTTCAAAAACCTTACCCCACACTGCCAAAGGTACCAAAAGCTGGTTAAATGACCATGGTGTTACTGTGCTTGAATGGCCAGCAAACTCACCTGACCTGAACCCCATAGATTCTCTATTGTCAAGAGGAAGATGAGAGACACCAGACCCAACAAAGCAGATGACCTGAAGGCCGCTATCAAAGCAACCTGGGCTTTCATTACACCTGAGCAGTGCCACAGGCTGATTGCCTCCATGCCACGCCGCATTGATGCAGTAATTCATGCAAAAGGAGGACCACAGCTGCCGGTATTTTACCGTAAATGTTTTTTACAGTGTACATTACAGATAATACTGCAAAAATATAGTTATATAAATAAACACACACACACACACACACACAAACACACACATACACATATATATATACACACACATTGTTATAAATTATTATAATTAAAATTATTATAAATTAATAAAGAAAATATATAACATATATATTTTATATTATTACATAAAATATAGTACATATAAAAAATTATAAAAAATATAATACAAATTGTAAAATATTATATTCATGTAAATAATTATTATATATACATCCAGTGTGTGTATAATGAAAGTTTGGAGAGAACCATTATCAAACACCACATTTTTTTTCCCCCAGGTTTGTCTCATTCTGAATTTATATTTATATTTTACACTGATTTACATTTATAACTCAAAACGCCAAGTTCAGCCCAATTTATTAAAGTCTGACAGGCAGATGACCGTAGAAACGCGACAATCAAACGGCTTCAGAAACACTCCAATTAAACACAAACACAATAAATAAAACATGGGGTGATGAGAAAACACATGAACGTGAGTGACATTCAAATGAGCCTGTTTTACAAACACACCGACACACAAACAGCTCATTACACTCAAGAGTGTGTGTGTGTGTGTGTGTGTGTGTGTGTGTGTGTGTGTGTGTGTGTGTGTGTGTGTGTGTGTGTGTGTGGTGTGACTCTCCAACATGGTCAGAGAAACAATCCTACATCACCACAATATTCTCTTATAAAACATTCTCTATTATAAAAGACAACATGTTGCATTTTAACTGAAATAATTGGCTTTTATAACAGGGCTATTCAATTGGTGGCCGCGGGCCCAATCCAGCCTGCCAATCATCTTCATCCGGCCCGAGGGAAGAGTAAGCAGGTCGCACATACACCTTGAATTGTTTTTGCACTAATTAGTTTGTCCACAAGGTGGCAAACACTAGTCCGGGCCGTTGTTTCACACAGCCAATAAAGAAAAGGAAGAGATGCAACAACAACATGAGATATCCACAACTCTAGTTTAAACGAGTATAAAGGCAGTTATCGGTCATAACTTCTGGAGAGAAATAGCGCAGACACTTGACGAAGATGATTATCACATGGAGTTTGTACGCATACACTGAGTCGCTTCAGACAGCGCGCCAGTAGCTCTTCAACGGACAAAAACACACAAAATGATGTCAACACTATCAAATACAATTTATAGTTTATGTGAAGATTGTTTTAAGTTAACTTAAATTAAAAGCTGTTATATTTTTCAGAGCCTACTAAATGTTAAAAATAATGAGCTAAAATTGAGGTGAAAATGCATTTAATAGAGACATCAGTAGCAGTATTGGTATCAAAAATACTGGCCTTTGTTAATAATAGGCTTCTTAGTAAAGAGATGCCATTAAACACATATTTAAAATATACCACCTTTATGTAGTTTCTACATTAATTTGGAGGTTCAATGTGAAATTACGACAATATATTAATATGCAATTAATCACGATTAATTACAGAAAAATGTGTGATTAATTCGTTATTTTTCTTTTTAATCGACTGACAGACAGCACAAATGTGTGTTTTTTTTATATACATATATAGATGTTGGTGTTGGTAATATTAGTTGATTTTACTGCTGAATATGCATTTAAATTTAATTTCTAATTTTATAGCCCCCCCCAGAAAGAGATCGGGATGGCCCCCACCCCCTTGGCCCCCTTCAAAATTTCAATTCAGTAATCCGGCCCTCAAATGAAACTAATTGAGTAGCCCTGTTTTATAATGTCCAAACAAATATTTCAATCATTAAACTGTATTAAGTTATGTTTTTCTGTACACAGGTTTCCTCTCTCGTATTTTCCATGCATCCCCATTCAAAAGCCTCTAGTGGTGACCTTTAGCGTGACCTTTGTTCCAGACCTTCAGCTGTCAATCAAACACTGTTACTCATCTGACATCAACACAACAACATACACACATTTTGAGCTCAATCTGACCATAAACACACATCTGAACAAGACGCTTTCTTGAACCATCTGTCACCACCAGACATTTAACAGATAAATAAATGTATTTATTTATTATTCATTTATACATTACATTAAAATGTACGTAAGTTGTAGATTTATTTATTCCTTTTATATTTAAATGAATTTTAAATTACATTTCTTAGTATAAATGTTTTTATTTATTTGGTTATTTAATTATTTATTTATATTAAATTAATAATAATAATAATAATCATCATCATCATATTCCTTGTTAGAACTGTTTTTAATATTCACTAATATTAAGTGAATTTATTTATATTAGAACATTTATTTATATTAGAATTTAAATAATGTGTATATTTATATTATTTATATATTTATTAATTACATTTGAAAACAACATCAAATCTGACCAAATGTGTAACGAGTGAAGACGGTTGTGGCGTGTGTCTCTGTGAGGTCCGGTAGGTGCGGATCTGAACATCGGTCCGTCTCGAGCGGCGCTTTAATCTCGTTAAACCGCAGACGCGCTTGGCATCTGTCTGGGTATGTGACGTGACTCAATCGACAGCGTCTCATAAAAGCCACATCAAAGCAGACGTCTCACACGCACTATAACCCACAGTCCACTGCAGACCGACACGTCACCGACGCCGCTCACACACACACGACACACACACACGACACACTCGCATCGCTGGGATTCCTTCCCGCTGACGCTCCGGATCCCAAACCAGCCTCAAACCGGACGATCACACAGATGATAGATTTGTCCTCCAGACTAAACAAAAGACTCCAATGACACAAATGACACAATCACTCCATATACACCAGTCTTATTTTACTATCACTGAGATAGTACAGCTTTTACTAATATTTTGAAGGTTTTTATTTTTTCCATTTTAATTTTAATTTTAGCTGAAGTGTGTGTTTTGGTCATTTTAAGTAGCAATGCATATACAGTATATACTGTATATATATATATATATATATATATATAGTAATGAAATGTAAAACAGCATTGCATATTTGACTGTATAAATTAAAGATGAATTTTTATTAAAGTTACAAAAGCTATTTAATCAAGAGCAGTGAGTGGTTTCTTTGTTGTTGCTGTCTGATTAATATTAAGAAAGTGCTGTCACTTTAAGAGAATGCACTGATCCAGTGCACTGATACAGTACGTTCAGCCGGCTATGTCTGCTATAGGATACGTACCAAGACGGGCATTTTGACATAATTATTGTGTGAATTTGTCCATTTAAACGCAATACTTCAGAGAAAGCATAATATTTGCACGCGTTCTGAGGCACGGGTTTGCGGTCCTCAGGTCCTTACACTGGCTTCCAGTTTTATTTAGGATTGATTTTAAAGTACTTTTACTCGTTTATAAATCACTCAATGGCCTAGGACCTAAATACATTGCAGATATGTTCACTGAATATAAACCTAACAGACCACTCAGATCATTAGGATCGAGTCAGTTAGAAATACCAAGGGTTCACACAAAACAAGGGGAGTCCGCTTTTAACTATTATGCCACCCGCAGCTGGAATCAGCTTCCAGAAGAGATCAGATGTGCTAAAACATTAGTCATATTTAAATGCAGACTCAAAACTCATCTGTTTAGCTGTGCATTTATTGAATAAGCACTGTGCGATGTCCGAACTGATTGCACTTTATTTTATGTATAATCATTTTCTATTTTTAACTGTTTTAAATTAATTTTAAATCTATTTTTAAATCATTTTCAAAGTTTGTAAATTCCTTGTTTTATTGTTGTGATTATTTTTTATGATTATTTTACTTTATTTTATGTAAAGCACTTTAAATTACCATTGCGTATGAAATGTGCTATATAAATAAACTTGCCTTGCCTATATACAATTACTAAAAACATATTATTTTTATTAACTAATTAATGTATCAATTTATATTTCAGTTTTAGTTATTTTAGTACACAAAGTTAAAGTAAAGGAAAATGAGGAATGTTGCAGCGGAGTTTATTTGATTTGTTTTATTTTATTTTAGTTAATATTTATTTAGTTTCAGTTTTAGCTTTAGTTAACAATAAGCCTAATGCAGACTACTGTTCAACAGTAATGTTTCTTTTAAGAAATTAATACTTTTATTCAGTAGGGATGCATTAAATTGGTCAAAAGTGACAGTAAAGACATTTATAATGTTACAAAAGATTTCTATTTCAAATAAATGCTGTTCTTTTGAACTTTCTATTCATCTTTGAGAATCTGAAAGCTGTCGTACAGTAGAAGCGTGACGAGGACTGTGACCAATCCGATTGGACGAGCTCATAAGAGACACGATTTTTACACACACGTCACTATCCCACAATTCCCCACTGCACGGCACATGCATCACACCACTAACTACATAAATGTAACATCAATGAATAATACATACGTTTATAATAATAAATTATATAATAATATATACATTTTTTGCGGAACTAGCAAAAAGAAAAACTCTTTCGGTGTTCGACAAAATAAGCAAAAAGACCGAATAAATTATACCGATCAATGACGTGACGCGATCAAATAGAGGCGCGCACTAATGCAGTGTTAAAGTATTTAAAACTGTCAGAGAAAGATGCAAAAATCATTATATGCACGAAGCACTGGTCACGAAGGTTACTGTATGATGATTGAAATTGCCAAATGGCCTTAAACAATTAGTCATCTCTTCTGCTCAGCAAGGCTGCATTTATTTGTACAATAAAAAAAAACATGCCTGATTCAAGAAGGGGGTCTCAAAAACGGCCAAAATATTATTTTACTAACTTATTAATTTTAAGTTAAACTGTGCTTTGGTATAATGTCTGCTAGAATGTAAAAAAAAATGTTCAGTGTTAAGTAAATATTTTTAAATCGTTGTTTTGTAATTGATTTTTTTATTTGAAAAGCAGGAT
>NW_015551042.1:456249-467464 GCF_001515605.1 Sinocyclocheilus anshuiensis
GTTTTTTTTTTTTTTTTTTTTTTTGAAAAGCAGGACAAAACAGTAAAAAGCACATTTTGGCTATTTAATTGATGCAGTGGTGAAAAAATGCATCCCTACCCTAGACCTAACCTAACAGTCCACTCTGAAAGTTAGTAGGCATGTAGTTGCAAATTAATGATAATTAGTTGACATGTAGTTGCAAATTAATGAGAATTAGTTGACATGTAGTTGCAAATTAATGAGAAATAGTTGACATGTAGTTGCAAATTAGTGAGAAATAGTTGACGTAGTTGCAAATTACTGAGAAATAGTTGACATGTAGTTGCAAATTAGTGAGAAATAGTTGACGTAGTTGCAAATTACTGAGAAATAGTTGACATGTAGTTGCAAATTAGTGAGAAATAGTTGACGTAGTTGCAAATTACTGAGAAATAGTTGACATGTAGTTGCAAATTAGTGAGAAATAGTTGACGTAGTTGCAAATTACTGAGAAATAGTTGACATGTAGTTGCAAATTAGTGAGAAATAGTTGACGTAGTTGCAAATTACTGAGAAATAGTTGACATGTAGTTGCAAATTAGTGAGAAATAGTTGACGTAGTTGCAAATTACTGAGAAATAGTTGACATGTAGTTGCAAATTAATGAGAAATAGTTGACATGTAGTTGCAAATTAATGAGAATTAGTTGACATGTAGTTGCAAAGTTACTTATAGCTAGTAGAATGTCTAAAGTGGACTATCAAAATAAGGTGTAACCATAAAGGGTAATAAATAATAATTTGTGAAAAACCCTTTTAAAAGAATGTAAATTATATAAATCATATAATCATATAAAAATTAATTACAAATTAAAATATTTTCTACAATAAAAAACAAATATAATGAATGAATGAATGAATGAAAAATTTAAATAAAAAAATTAATAATTTTACATTTTAATTTAATATAAATTAATATATATACATGCATAATAAGTAATAAAAAATATTTACAGTTATAATTATTTTAAAATGTAACTAATTTAAATATAATAAATAAATAAATTATAGAAATATATATTATTTAAATTTTAATATAAATTAGTAAAAAGTTATATATACATTATGAAGTTATAAAATAAATAAATACATGATTATTTACATTTTTACATTTTAATTTAATATAAATAATTAAATGTAAAATATTTTAATTATTTTAAACATTCTCATTTAAATATAAAAGTAAATAAATAAACGTGCAAGTCATATAAATATATACATTATTATTTACATTTTATAATAAATAACCAAGTGATTATTTATATTTTAATTTAACATAAAAACTACAATTATAATAAATACTAAAATAAAATATTTACATTTATAATTTTACATTTAAATGTATTTAAAATAAACAAAAAAATACGTATTAGGAATATTAATATTACATTAGAAACATTATGTGTGATATATTTCTGTCATGTGTTCCAGCAAAACTTCTCAGTGAGAATGAGTTTGAGCCAGAGAGACACACGAGACAGAAACAGCAGGAATCGTCTTTGACATATACAAACCGACAGAGGAAGAGCGTTTGAGCTCCTGAAGAAGTTTAATGAACTGCTGGAGCTCCAATAAAGCCATTAGACGTCCCGTCCAGTCCTTTACTTTTCCTGATGTGAGCATTAAAGCAGCTCTCAGAATAGATGCATCTGATCTAAACGAGCCACAAACGACCGGATGAACGGAAACAGAGAGCGGATTCACTAACAGCTCTCAAAACATGACATTTAATGTGCTTTTCTATTTTAAAATTCTATTAACTACAACGAAACTGTCATATCATGAGACGTAACAGCACAAACACACCAACAAAACAAGCACAATTACACTGACATCTCAAACAAACTCCTGTGAGCGAGTCATTTGATTCAGTGAATCAGTTCAAACCAATGACTCCAGTCTGATTCAACGGACTTGTGTGAATCATTTCAAAGAACTGCTCGTTAATGAATCGCTTGCTAAGGACTTGCAGTTCTTTATAATGACTGAATAAATACAGTATAAATTAATTAAAAAGAAATGCACTGAGTGATTCATTAACAGTGCATTCGTTAATGAGTTCAGCTCAGTTATTGGAGCTCTTTATAATGAGATATAAATACACACACACACACACACACAAAAAAGAATAAATAAATAAATAAGTTGAAAAATGCACTAATTTAACGATTCATTAACAGTGTGTTCATTAATGAATTGCTTGGTTAGTGCAGTTCTTTATAACAATGAATAAATAAACAAACTTTACATTCTGAAATAAATAATTTACATTTTTATTTAATATAAATTAATAATAAAATCATTATTATTATTATTAAACAATTACATTTATTCCTATTTTGACACTTAAACTTATAAATAAATAAATAAATTTTACATTCAAAAAGACTCATTAACAGTGCATTCATTAAATGAAATGATTGGTGCAGTTTTTTATAATTACAGCCAAAAAGAAATATAGTTTAAATTAATTACAAAGAAATGCACTAACTGAGCGTTTCATTAACAGTTAATTTGTTATTGAATTGCTTGGTTAGTGCAGTTATGGATGTATGTATGTAAATAAAACACATAAATAAATGCACATTATTTAGATTCACGTTTTCATTTAATATAAATCAATAAAAATAAATAAATGTATAATATTAATAATAATAATAATAATAATAATAATAAAATATGTTAATTTAAATTAATGATATTTTATATATATTTTATATTTATACTATTTGTTTATCTACATTTATAAATAAATTAGTTTATAAATAAATAAATACAGTTTACTAAAAACGCTGGAAGATTAATGGTGCATTTGTGACCCTGGAGCACAAAACCAGTCATAAAGGTCAATTTTTTGAAAATTGAGATGTATACATCATCTGAAAGCTGAATAAATAAGCTTTCCATTGATGTATGGTTTGTTAGAATCGGACAATATTTGGCCGAGATACAATTATTCGAAAATCTGGAATCTGAGGGTGTAAAAAAAATATGAAAATATTGAGAAAATCACCTTTAAAGTTGTTCAAATGAAGTTCTAAGCAATGCATATTACTAATCAAAAATTAAGTTTTGATATATTTACGGTAGGAAATTTACAAAATATCTTCACGGATCATGATCTTTACTTAATATCCTAATGATTTTTGGCATAAAAGAGAAATGGATAATTTTGACCCATACAATGTATTGTTGGCTATTGCTACAAATATACCCCAGCGACTTAACACTGCTTTTGTGCTCCAGGCTCACATTTGTTAATGAATCAGAGTCGACTCATTGAATCGTCTCAAAGTGTATCTCTGATGACGAGTGTTAAAGTGATAAACGCTCTGGTGTCCGTGTGTGTCGAGGCTCTGGCCTCCTGCAGACACACAATGAAGAGCGTCAGATAACCTGCCACATTATCAGCTCTTCACTTCACGTCTAGCACCTATTAGAGCTGTGACAGATGCGTTTCTGACCCCGTCAGCGCAGATGAATGCCACTCAGAACAACAAACCAAACGTTTTAAAGCCAGACAACTGACGGATAAAATAAATATAAAACTAAATGTAAAAAATGTCTAATTAAATTACATAAAAATAAAACTTAATTATGTAATAAACTAACTTACAAATGAATAAATAAATGCAATTAAATTACATGATGCAATGAATGGTTTAAATAAAGAAATAAAAAGAATAGTATTGTAACAGTATTTTATATTCTGTGTGCAATATATTCCATATCTAAATAAAATAATAAAATGCTTAAAAATGACAAATAAGTAAAAAAAAAAAAAACACACAAACAAATATAGAATATAAAAAATAGCAAAATTCCATACTTGTTTATTAGTTTACTAAAACTAAATCCACAAACAACATTTGTTATTCAAATAAATTTATAATAAAACAGTTACAATAAAAAAATATATTTAATATATATTAATATATTCAATAATATGTTTATATTAGTTATTATAAATTAATTTATTTATGTATTATGTATATTTATGTATAATGTAAATAATGTATATTTTATATTACTTACATATTTATTTACTTATTCCTTTTATGTCTAAATAAATTATATTTAAATTAATTGCATATGTTGCATATACAAAATGTTTCATAATAATAGTTTTATATTAATTAAATATATTATACATTTATTTATTGTTCATTTATATTACATTAAAATGTTGTTCATTCATTCATTTATTTATATGTAATTTTATTTATTTTTTATTTTTATATTTAATTATTTTATTTTATTTGGACAGGGAATATATTGCAGACTGGTTATGAACAACTGTTATGAAATTGTTAATTTAGCTTTATTTATTTATTAGAGTTTGACAGCCTCTGTCCTCACTTTCATTACTGAAAAGAGCTGGCAGTATTCCTGCAAACCTCACTTCTTTTGCTCTGCTGAAGTCAGACGGGTTTGGGTGAGAAAACGATGACAGATCTGTTGATTTTGGGCTGAACTGGGCTCTAATGATGAACTGAGAGGGAAGCGCCTGCTTTAATGGAGCTGTTGACGTGACGTCCCTGAACACATGCAGAAAAATGATGAATCTCCTGTCTGTGCCCCAGCGAAGCCTGCAATACATCTTCATTTCAGCAGGCTTGTTGTAAATGTCACTTAATGAAAAACATCAGAGCGTATGACAAATGCGTGGGCTGTCGGCGAGAAGCGAAGCCGTTTAACGAGCGGCGGCTGATTGGACAGTGTTTCACTGCATCACATCAGACTCCTGCGATCTCGTCATCGAGCGACTCTGAAACCCTGCAGTGATTCCTGAGAAACTATTTCACAGACTCGTCCTCCGGAGGATGAGTGACATGCATCTGCGCCTGCGGGAGTTTATATCCTGTCATTTAGACACGGAATATATTGCAGAATGGATATGGAATACTGTTATTTATTTATTTAAAGCTGCAGTCCGTAACTTTTTTTATTTTTGGTTAAAATTGATCCGAAATCAATTTTTGCATAAGTGCATAACCAGACAGTGTTCAAAACTATCTCCTTACTTTAGCCCGAAAACTCATGTTTTCTAATTTAAGAGAGGCACTGGTAGAAATTCGGGGGAAATTCGAGCATGCCGCTGCGTTATTACGTCACGTCTGTAAACATAAAAATGTTTTCCCGGCTTATATCGCATGTGAGGATGCTGCAGGTGACGGATCGTTTATAGCCTTTTCTCACAGCAGCTGGAATTATTAAACTTATCATTTTGATGGTGGACTGTAATCCAAAAAGGTTTATGTGTTAATGAAACACATGTGACTGAAATTAAATTATATTCCAGTTTTAAATGTGCATCTGATTACATACAGCCTACGTGGGATTACACAAGATGTGTATTTCAAAGAGAACCAGTTCTAAGGAAGAATAATTAGCTTTTTGGGTTAAAATAATTTCTTTATATGAAATTCGAATGCTATGACAATTAGAGATAAAGAGACTAGTACAGAAAATGAAATCTACATGTAACGCTAATGTTAGGGCTGTCAAAAAAAACAAATTCAAACATTCGTCGAATTTAAAATAAAAATCCACATTTGAATGCAAAAACGTTGCATTCGAATTTTTTTGAATTTCGAAATATATACAAATATATACATGATGTAAGTGTCGTTACATTTGAATGCTTTTTTGTTGGCCTGTCCAGTTGAAGCCATGGCGCTGCTACGTTGTTCATTCAAAATATTGCAGAAAAAGAGAACATCAATGCGGAGAAGATCTTGTTTACGTCAAAACTGAAACCAAGCCGTTCACACAGAACACATATTTATCGCATTTTCTAGAGGGACATCTATCACCGTTGCACTCGCATCTCGCACAAACGAGCCGGATGTTTAGAAAGCCATGTAAAATGAATGCAAGTATTTAAAAATACATGTCTCAAAAGTTTTCCCCATCCCACTGCATCTCGTGTGTAAATGAAAAAAGTACTCTTTGTGATTGGCTTTCGGTCCTTTGTATTAAACTATACAAACATACATGATGCTGTTTTGTTTCTAATTGTTTAAGCAACTTTATTAATTATATATGGTTTATAAAAATTAATGCACTTTTTTTCCAAAGATAGTCGTGTTATTTTATTACGCTTTGAAGAAATGTTATTGATCATATTTAAGTACAAAATTCGAATTGAGTTTTTCAGCCTTTTCGACAGCCCTACACTATATACACATAGTCACGTAATGCTGATGTTGTTAACATTAACTCAAAACTCAAAATATGTAATTTCAATACCTAAAATACATATTTTACAGTTTCTGTTATGCACATTGTTCATAAACCTCCTTCACAAAACCTAACATCCAGCGCAGTTTTATCATAGGTAGAATGCAAAATATTTCACTACAAGCTTTTCAGTCAAATGTAATTATTAGTACAATATTTCAAACCTTTAACCCACAGAAGAAAATCAACACACGGCAACAGTTTAAATGCAGCCCAATTCCGTGGAAAAATTGTGTACTTGGCAGCCCTGCATCCAACACGAGCTGCAGGAGTCAGATTGGAGGATTTGCTGCTCAACAGATCCTGAGCTCATTGACAAATATCTGATCTTGTAAGATGCGCTCCTTTACACAAAGTGTAGCTTGGAATACAGTGCACAAGGATGAACGACTGTAAGACGCTCCTACTGTGCTTCTGCATGCATTTTGAAGCTCGAAAGGCTTGTGTGATATATATCGTCTGCGATAATACTGTAATTGTTATTTTAAGGATGTGCGATATGACATTATTGAGTATTTTGCAAAAACCAAACAAAACACACCTACAGAGTGCACGTCTAAACCAAGTCTAGACTAGAGCGAGTGCGCATTTACAGTGTGTTCTTTCACTGCATGATTCAGTCTATTAAAATTTCAGTTTAACAATCAACATCACGAATCACCATCCCACCGGGGACATGATACACACATCAATATTAATGTCTCATTATTGTTAGCATAACTCACGGCTAATCAAACGCTCTCTGTGTCTCTCTCCATGTATCGTGACGGTGGCTGCTTCTTGACCTCTTCCTCCTCCTCCTCCTCCTCCTCCTCAGGTAAGAGAGCTTCAGATGCTTCAGTCTCGAGTGCAGCTCACATTCAATCCGTATTGAGTCTCTCAGTGGTTTATCTCGTCAGATGGGGTTACAGGACTGTTTGGAGTTCATCACTCATTGAATGTTCATGGATGATGATGATGATGATGATGATTGTGCTCTGATTCATTCAGACCTCAGTATGGTTTGGGTCTCATTAGAGGGAGAACTGTAATTGCTCATGCACTCAAAAAAATGATTCTCCAACACTGTTCAGTTTATTTAAAAAAAATATTTTTCATTTAACACCATTATGTTAGGTTTCCCATTTAAACAATTGCATTGTTTTAAACTGACTTGAAACAGTTGCGTTTTGGTTCAACCCAATATTTTCATTTTGAAAGAACATGTTTCAATTAAGTAGGCCAAAAATAACATTAAGAAAATTAAGTTAATCCAACACAATTCTTTACAACCACTTTACTTAAATCATTTGAGTTGAGAGTACATAAACAATTTTACTTGTGTACCTTGGAAGTGGATTTCCCCTTCCCATCATGCTTTGCACAGGGCTTGATAAGGAGAGTAAATGTTGAAATAAAATGTTATTTTAGGCATTTTTTCTTAAGATGATAAAATTGCGAGACCTGTTATTGTTTAATGCTCTTTTATGTTTGTATTTAAAACAGTTAGTGTTTTTGGGGGTTAACATTGTGGTGAAGTGTAGCACATGTGCTTGGGTTGAGGACCTGCTAACATGAATCATAAAAATCAACTACTTTGGGCATGCCATGAATGTAACAAAACCATCTTATGGCTATGCCTAACAAGTTGGCTAATGCTTAAAGTTCAGTAAATCCTATGTATTGTTTTTTTGAGTGTAGAAGGATATCTGCCAAATAATTTATTTTCCAGTTAAATGTTTTAGTTTGAGTTCAACAAGCACAAATCACTTCATCAATAGGCGTGTTTCCATTACCTTTCAAATTGCGTAAATTGAAATTGCGAATTGAAAATACGCCTAATGGAAACGCGTCAATTTCGCAAAAACGGCCATATATCGCAAAAAAAGTTTTTACGCTCGCATGAGGTGGTTTTTCAGGCAATGCGAAAAAGGAATAATTCGCAAAAGATACCGATATTTTTCAAGGCCAGTATCGTCGCTATCGATACGATACGATACTTTTAAACTGAACTTTTAAATTATGAAATTTATTAAATTGTTAAATTACTAAGAGTAAAATGGGTAATGATAACCACTTAACTTTATATTTGAAACACTATATTATCTTTCAATGTTCAATTTAAATAAATGTAATTGCACAAACTATATAGGCTACGATTTCAATTTGTTTATTGTGAAATAACTCAAACATATGTTTTTCTGTCCTCTGATAAGGCATTGTTCTGGGCTGCCGTTCCCAAAAGCATCAATGCTTTCTTATGATACTTTTGGGAAGCAGCCCTGTTTGAATGCACTGTCAGTAGAAATGTATCAATTTCATTGAAACTATATTCGATCAAATTGAGTTGACTCAACTCAATTACATTTCATCACATTAATTAGTTTTTTTTCAGTTGGGGTTACATATATTTATTGGATGGAAATCCTGCCCTCAATTAAATTGAGTTCATCCAATGAATGATTTTTTTGAGTGTGGATCTCACTGGCCAAATATTGTGGGAAATCTGTAGATTGTTGCGAATGGAAAGTAGTAATGATGCCAGGTTTTTAAATGCAATTTTCTTCTTTTCTAACTTAAGAATAAATGTTAAAAAAATGTTTTTTTTTTTTATTTTCCAAAACATTTCATAAGAATGTTGTTATATATATGCTTATTTTATTCTAAAGACAAGAATTCCTAAAAAAAAACAAAACAAAAAAATCATCAAAAACCTCTTACAGTTCCTCCCAAGAAAAAAACAAATCCCCACAAGAAAGATATTTAATTAATTTAATTTCTTTCTTAAGGTGTTCGTGAATCTGACCCCTTGGGCCTGTTTCATAAAACAGGTTTACCAAATAAGCCAGGTTTATTTCAGTTAGTCTGATTTATTGTCAATTGATTTGGTTCAAAATAAGTCAGACTTACTGAAATAAGCCTGGCTTGTTTGGTAGACTTGTTTTAAGAAACAGCCCCCTGCTGATGTTCTCTGGAGATGTTTTGGTCTGTTTTTATCATTTTTAAATAATGCACAATAGCTGTGTTTACATGCAACCTAATAATCCATTAATAACAAGACTGATGGCCTTCATATAGACACATCAATCAGTTTGAATGGGCTTGATCTGACTGAAGCTTCAATCTGATTGTAAGAGCAGATCAGTAAAATATTATCACTGTGAACCTTTGAATAACACTAGTTTATTAATCAGACTGAAAAATATCTTATGTACGTGTGCAGTGTCATGATTCGTATGTTTACATATGTCTTTTTAGATTATTTGCAAAAATAGCTTTTTAGGTATTTTTAGATGTGTAATCAAGGCAAAAACATTCCAGTTCTCCATTTTCGAAAACAGCCACTGATGCGCTTCACATGCATGAAAATTTAGTTTGGAATAGAAGTAATGCACATGGGTCAAAGACGTTAAGATGTCCGCATCAAAAGAAATTTACAAAAGTGATTATATGACATAGAAAGCACATTGAATGTAAGTAAAGTGTCTACTTTTAAGGTTTCAAATAAGTTTTTGGAGAATAAAATGTCAAAATTTGGTTGAAATAATGTTACGTTGTGATTCAGTGTAACACAATATTTATGTAAAAATTCAAACAACATGCTTATTCTGACGTGTACATATTAAAATATATAAAAGAATAAGGGAGCACATGACATTTTATTGTGTTTTAAATGAGTAAAAAATTCTTACTGACAAATGGGCAAAACCTAGGATAGAGGCACATTTAAAAAATGTTAAATTACAACTAATTAGTATTTGGGGTGAAAGTAATTAGTCTTTTAATATGTCATAAATTGATTTTTGTTGTAAATATGCCTGACAAGATTGTTACACTGAATGACATTTTAGTGGCTCTCTTCTGTAAATCAGGGAAATGTATGATATTTATTTTTGCTCGGAAAAACAAAATTGCAATTAAATTAAACAAAACTTTTTTGGGAAAAACAACAACAATTTAAAGCAGTATTACACTTATTGTTTTTATGCTTAAACCCTTTTTTGTCTTTGACCCACATGTAAATGAATATGTGTAAAGTCTAGGACGCATCTAAACAGAAGTTTCAGAATCTGAAATCAGATTAGATTCTTTAATGAAAATCAGTGTAAACGCAGCCAGAATGCTGTGTGTCTGTAGTCTGGTAGCCAGAGGAAGCGTGTTCATCTGAACACGTCTGATCTCAGCGCTGACGTTTAGAGATATTAGCACGTCATCAGCTTTGACTAATTCTTTCCATGAGGTGTAATGTGTGATCGTGTCAGACATGAGCTGACGGGCTGATGTCGCTCGTGAGACGCGTGTCACATGCAGCTCTTCATCTGTCGTCAGACGTTTCTGCTAATTAACACCACGTTATTGAAGCCTCCTCTGATCAATATTAATCATTCACTGTGGTGAAATAAAGCAACAAGTAGCAGAAGTGTGGTTAATATAGTTGTTGATTTATTGTTTAATACTTGTGTCTCAATATGACTGCAGATGCATGTTTACACCGAGAAACAGAATAAATGTGAATAATGCAAAATCATTTATTCTGGAATTGTTGTGGAATATCCTTAAAATTCTGACTTTTTTATAGTACAATTGTAATATGAATATAAATGATCATTTTTTAAATTATTTTTATTATATTTATTTATTTATTTTAGTGCTGTCAAACGATTAATCACATCTTCACATCACATCATTCATGTAGTAATTTTTAACCATGCTAATAACTTTGAAAAAGCTTCGATTACTTTGACTTCTGCAATGACCAATGTTCAGGAATGGCTTACCAAATCAGGTTTATTATTGAACACAAAAAAAAAAACTGTGTGTATGATAGGGGTGTGCGATATATATCGTCTGCGATAATATCGTAATTGTTCTTTTAACGATGTGCGATTTGACATTATCGAGTATTTTGCAAAAACCATTCAAAACATCCCTACAGAGCGCACGCATACATTACGTGAAGTCTAGACTAGTGC
>NW_015551042.1:468216-468597 GCF_001515605.1 Sinocyclocheilus anshuiensis
ATATACATTATATTATAATTATATTATTATATATAGAATTTTACATAGGAGTCATCAGGCTGAATTATGGACTAAATCAATTAACTTTTAGAAAGCAATGCAAATATATAGATTACTGGTTGTTCGTATGTATTAAGCTTCACATTCACATTAGTTAAAGATGCTCGTCAGCTGCAGTTTTGTTGCTATATATTGAATTAAACGAACATACATAGCAAAATGAATACTGGATCTTCTTGCAGGAAACACAGAATTATGTTGTTCTTGAGAAACCAGTGGTTTTGACTTTGCTTTTGGCTTAATTTTTTCCCTCTCAACCATTTTTGGCACTTTGAGCCCATTGGCTGGTGTGATGTGAATCACATGTGCGTTTGTCCAATC
>NW_015551042.1:468607-469911 GCF_001515605.1 Sinocyclocheilus anshuiensis
CTAAGATGCAGAAAGTGCATCCCTGCAGGTTTGGCCCGCGGTTGATCTCCTGACACTCGTTCATGGCTGCGTTTGCCGTTTGAAGTGTGAGCGAGTGCTGGCAGAGCCGCGGCTCAGGAGCGTCTTCACCAGCTAAACAGATTTTAAAAATAATTTTTGTGTGTTTTCTCTGCATTTTTTCTAGTGTGGGATTCTGTACATCTTGCGCTCCATGCATCTTTAGTCTTTTATCTACTTTTTCACAGTCATTTCTGGTTGAATAGTTAGCTTTATTTTGGTTTTAGTTAGTGAGCAGTCTGATTGAGTTGATCTTGTTAATCTGTTTCTATGTAGTCCCTCCAGTTTTCCAGATTCATTTATTGCCACACTGCTTAATTTTGCAGTTTAACCGCAAAATAATCATGCAATACTACTCTGTCAATTCACACACACAGAAAGTCACTTGTCAGACACTCTATAATGGTCAAATACACATACATTTTTGTCAAAATGACTGTCTTGGCTAGTATTCACGTAAAAACTTAAATGTTTTGGAGAAAATCTGAAATATATCCATGTATTGAATCCATGCATTAGGTCTTAAAGTGATCGCAGCTTAATAAACCTGCTGCTGTTTATGTCTTTAAAACAACTGAATGTAGTTTCATATATATATATATATATATATATTTATATTAATCGCAAAATACATTTTATTCAAAAGATTATTTAAAGATATTTTTGTGTTAAATGAGAAAGAATCAAGTAGACATTACAAATTGTAGCTTTAGAAATATTTGATTTGATTCAACAACAAAAAATTATTACACATAAACATTTAGGCTACAACGGCCTAACATAAGCTATGGAACATAAAAGAAGATAATTTGAGAAACATCTCAGTATTGTTTGTTCATACAATGAAAGTCATTGGTAACCAAAACAGCTTTGTACCAACAGTCTTCAAAATACCTTCCTTTATGTTCCACAGAAGAAAGGTTTGAAACGACATCAGAGTGAGTAAATGATGACAGAATTTAAATTTTTTGGGTGAACTATCCCTTTAATTTTTTAATTATTATTATTATATTTTTTTATAAATTATTAATTTTTATATATATATATATATATATATGTGTGTGTGTGTGTAAATACACAGTGCATTCAGAAAGTATTTAGACCCCCTTCACTTGCAGCCTGATACTACAATTGTTTAATTAAAAAAAAAAAAAATGTTCTCATTAATCTGCACTCTGTACCTCATAATGACAAAGTGAAAACAGAATTTTAGAAATGTCTGTAAATTTATTAAAAAGAAAAAAAAT
>NW_015551042.1:469950-482420 GCF_001515605.1 Sinocyclocheilus anshuiensis
GGGTTTTGAATCATTGATTCACTCGATTCGTTCAAAACGTGGATTCATTCAGAAACTAACACCTCTGTGCTGCTCGGAGATACACAACAATTCTGCTGTGGCTTTAAAGGTAATATATTCTTTGCAAAATTGAGCAAAAACACATACTATTGTGTTATCTGAAATATCACATTTACATAAGTATTCAGACCCTTTGAACAACACTTGAAATTTAGCTCAGGTGCCTCCCATTTCTCTTGATCACTGCTGAGATGTTTCTACACCTTGATTGGAGTCCACCTGTGGTAAATTAAATAGATTGGACTTGATTTGGAAAGGCACACACCTCTCTATAAAAGGCCTCACAGCTGACAATGCATATCTGAGTGAAAACCAAGCCATGAGGTCAAAGGAACTGACTGCAGAGCTCAGAGACCTATGGCTTTAAAGGTAATATGTTCTCTGCAAAATTGAGCAATAACACATACTATTGTGTTTAAAATATAACACAATATCAACTTCTTATTTACTGAACTGTTGTATAAAATCACATTTAAACTAATGATATTCGGGACAAAATCAGCACTCGTGCTATAGCCTACTGCTCTCCCTGCTCGTGTGATATCGTATAATATAAATATGAGACAAAAACTCATACAGGGGCATTTCTGTAGCAATATCTTGAATTTTGTGGGCATAATTGCATTTATGGAGTTGTTGTCCTGCATCATATTTGTCAACAGTTAACTGTATGAAATGTAAGATGATGTACAGATCTGGGGGCGGAGCCAGTGCGTTAACTGCGTAAAAATATTTTAATCGCGTTATTTTTTTATAAATTATTAATTTTTATATATATATATATATATATATGTGTGTGTGTGTGTAAATACATATTAAAAAGAAAAAAAATCTGAAATATCACATTTACATAAGTATTCAGACCCTTTGAACAACACTTGAAATTTAGCTCAGGTGCCTCCCATTTCTCTTGATCACTGCTGAGATGTTTCTACACCTTGATTGGGGTCCACCTGTGGTAAATTAAATAGATTGGACTTGATTTGGAAAGGCACACACCTCTCTATAAAAGGCCTCACAGCTGACAATGCATATCTGAGTGAAAACCAAGCCATGAGGTCAAAGGAACTGCCTGCAGAGCTCAGAGACAGGATTGTATCGAGGCACAGAAAAAAAAAATCTGCTAGTGAAGACACATGAAAACACACTTGGAATTTGCAACAAAAAAAAGCACCTAAAGGACCCTCAGACTCTGAGATACATGATTATCTTGTCTAATGAACCTCAATTCTAAGCATCATGTTTGAAGGAAAGCAGCTCCGCTCATCACCTGCAGAGTAGCATCCCAAAAGTAAAGCGTGCTGGTAGCAGCCTCATGCTGTGGGCTGTTTTTCAGCGGCAGGGACCGAGGGACGCGTTAGGGTTGAGGAAAAGCTGAATGGAGAAAAGTACAGAGATGTCCTTTTTTTCAGTAGACCTTGTTACAATACTAATATATATTTAATCAATATTTTTATACAAATATTTTTTTTAATAGTCAGAATAAGACTTTTTTTTCATTTTTTTTTTTTCATTTTATTGGCCCTACAAATCAAGAACAGCACACCCGAAGCTTTTTAAAAAATAAATTGCATTTTAAATTGCGATTTTTATCAGAACATTCAGAACAAGTATGAATTCAGCATCAGATACAATCTATGTAGTCCCTACAGTTTTTCACAATACAGCAGTTGTGATTCTGTATAGTTCACTATTTAACCGCAAAATAATCACAATACTGCTGTCAAAGCGTGCACACAGAAAGCCACTTCTCAGACACTCTTTAATGGTCACATACACATGCAGTTATGTCAAAATGCCTGTTCCTGAATGAATGAAGCCAATGAATGGAGTCAGAGTAAATTATTTTATGTAATTATTAATTTTAGTTTGTTTTAGATTTTAATGATTTTTAAAATTTTATTGATTTTTTTAATGATATTTATTTTGCAAAACATGAGTTGGTGTCTAAACAAATATATATATATATTTTTTTTTATTTCTTTGATTTGTTTTTTTTTTTAATCTTGATTTTCATGATTTTTTATATTTATTTATTTATGATATTTTTGTTTTATTTTACAAAACTGCTGAGTTATTGCCTAATAAGTATTTTTGTAAATTATTTAGATTTAGATTTAAATAATTTTACCTTCACCAAAGAAATGTTTTAGATTCAGTATAAGAAGTTTAGGTGTAAAGTGTATCACAGTAGACATTTATTTATTTATAAGCAATAATATAAGCTATTATATATTTATTTTTGCATAAATATATGCATTAATTAAAGTTTTGATTTAATATTTAATAACTAATACAATTGTTATTTTAATGCAGTATATCATTACTACTAATAATGACAATAATCAACATATAATAATAACAATAATAATATGTTGCCAATAATAATACTCTTAATTCAAAGCTGACAGTGAGCAAATTATCAACAGCATATTCATTCCTTCTTTATCATTTTACATGAACAATTCTTTTATTGTCTAATCTTCGAAGAAAGACTTAAAGAATCATTTGTCGGTGATGATACCGATTCATTGCTGTCTGTAACAGTTAAGCTTCATTTAATTACTTAGGCCTTCTATTATGAACAAATGAATTGTACGCCCACCATATTCTCATCAGACATGAATTATCTTATAACTAATTGCATGTGTAAATGAGGAATTCATACTGCATATTGTATGTAATTTATGAAAAAGCAGCAATAATCATTTGCTTGTGTCCTTCTGAACTCATACAGCGGCTGCAAAAAAGTGTTTGGCCACCTCAGTCACCTATAAATGTGTGAATTAGATCAAAAATATCAAATCTGTCTAAGAGCGAGCACAAGCACACTTCACAAGTCAGATGTGTCTCTGTCTTTCTTGTAAGTGTGCTTGTGCTCTTCAGGTGATTCAGTGAGTTTTTGCAGCGTCTGAATGAGTTTTATTGGTCTGTGTGTGTTTGAGAGCTGCTTCTCAAGCTGCGTCTCAAGGTCACTGAGTGTCTTTCAGTGAACAGTTTCTTCTCTTAATTAGTGATGAGCTGCTGGGCTAATGGCACTCTTAACCCTGGGCTGACCAGTGTTTCACACCAGTAAATCTGAGTTTGTGGAGTTGATAGTGAAGCCATTCAGAGTTTGAATGTTGCAGCGAGTTGTTTAGCAGTAGGCGACCAATCAGCAGCTGCCTCAGTGATGAGCTCATTAAATATTCATGTGCTCTGTGAGTTACAGTAACGTTCATGTGCTGTGTTTGCATTCAAAGCGTGATAGCAAATGCTCACGATGACACCCGAGAACATTACATTTACACACATAGTTTTTATGATAGTTAATCTGTTTACTGACTCATACAGAGAAAAATATAAATGCACAATAGATCACATATGGAACAGTATTAGTGTTTTTTTTTTTTATATCAAAATTGTATCTAGATATTGGATATTTACTTGCTCATGCTTGTTTCCCCTATTTTATATTCAGCCATCATCTCACGTAAAGTTGATCTTAAAAATACTAAATTCATAATAATGTTAAATGTAATCAAAGTTACATGTAACAAATCTCAAAAAAATAAATACATCTTTAAATGCAACAATTCTCAAAATGATTGTGTTTTTCATACATTGGATCAAAATATTGTGATTTTATTTGTTTGTTTATTTATTTATTTATTTAAAATGTGTTTATTATTTATTTATTAAAACAATTTACTTACTATAAAATGTTTATATTGACTAACTACTTGTTATCAGCCATGGCATGAAAATAATTGTCTGCTTATCAGTATTGGCCCAAATTTTAATGTTGTGCATTCCTAATAAATAATATTTGTGAATTCTGCTATTTCATTATACATAACATTTTGTTATCTATCGAAACCACAGAATAAAAAAGGGAATTGTGACTTTTTTTTAACAATTTGGACTTGTGTGAGTGTGTGTGTGTGTGTGTGTGAGAGAGAGAGTGAGAGTGGTCAGCTAAGTCAAAACTTTTAACATTCTCTTTTTTTCTACTTTTCTATACTTTCTAATTGCCGTTACATGTTTCTTTAAACGAAGCCTTTTTTTTCACTTAAGATCTCAAATCCCACATTCTTTTGATGTACTGAAACAGACTTCTCAAACTTCTCAATATCTGGAAAAAAATCTATCACATTAACTTGCTTCCCAAACGTATCATCCAGAAAAGCATTAATCTCTTCTAAAGTATACAATGAGGAATCATCTTGCGAGTTCATCTCACCACTACACAGCGAATCTCCCTGTGAGCATAAATCAAACTCATGCATAGATACATTCTCATCTGACAATGTTTCATCCATGCCACCCTCATTACATTCTTTATTGCATATCAACTCCATCTGCTGCTGTTTCTCCACCACACACTCAGCACTACAAATTCTAGACTGAATACCGTTAGTACTCGGTACAGAGTGCAAACCATGGACATAAACTTTTTCAGCATTCAGTGAATCAGCAATTTCTCCGTTCATATCGTTATCCGCAATATTTCTGAAATCAGAAACTATCACTGTTGTTGTTTCCACTTCATTACTTATTTGAGTATTTTCGAGAGCAGATACACTAACTTCCGAAACTCTTACCTCAGGAGGACCCTCAAACTCATCCCGAACCTCTTGGGTAGGCACGATAACAGGAACAACATCAGTCCCTTCTCTCGAAACACTGCCTTCTATTCCACGTTCTTTATGCGGACAAACATGCCGTTTATGCCCGATATCACCGCATTCAAAACACTTCATACTACCGGTTGTAGCGTAAACCATAAATGTCTTCCCTTCGTATTTCACACGAAAATATATATCCAGCGTTCGCTCCAGGGAATCCAAAATCATGTTTACTTGTCTCCTAAAAGACATCACGTGTTTTAGAGCTGGGTATTTACATCCCAGAGAGATCGTTTTAAACGGACTAACAATCTTTCCGAAACGAACTAACTCGCGCTCCAGTGCTTCATTGGTTATGAATGGCGGCACATTTGAAATCTTAATTTTAGAAGAAACCATGTAGAGTGGAATAACTTGGACTAAATCGTCATTTACAATAAGGCCACTTTCAATTATTTGATTCACAAGATACTGCGCTTTCAAAAAGACCACAACAGCCTTGTTCATTCGAGACGCAGAGGAAATATTTTCGTGGCCTACCACCTCTCCTATCGCAACAAGCACATCCTCCACCATTATCCCATCAACAGGTACACACCTGAGTCCATTGCGTAAGGACAACGCCTCAACCTGAGACGCCATCCCTCCGCGTAAAAACTCACTTTGACAACAACAATTAAAAAAGACTTACGAAAACATGCAGAATCAAGATGAAAAAGCATAAAGAAAAAAAGGTTAGGTGAAATTCCACCACTCAGTCTTCGCCCCACCACCACTCTCACACGTGCAAACTCCCAGAATGCCCCGAGAGAGAGAGAGAGAGAGAGAGAGAGAGCGTGTGGGTGAGTTTGTGTGTGTGTGTGTGTAGGTGTGTGTGAGTGTGTGTGTGTGAGAGAGAGAGAGAGCGTGTGGGTGAGTGTGTGTGTGTGAGAGAGAGAGCGTGTGGGTGAGTGTGTGTGTGTGTGTGTGAGAGAGAGAGCGTGTGGGTGAGTGTGTGTGAGAGAGTGTGGGTGAGTGTTTGTGTGTGTGTGTGTGTGTGTGAGAGAGAGAGCGTGTGGGTGAGTGTGTGTGAGAGAGTGTGGGTGAGTGTTTGTGTGTGTGTGTGTGTGTGTGAGAGAGAGAGCGTGTGGGTGAGTGTGTGTGAGAGAGTGTGGGTGAGTGTTTGTGTGTGTGTGTGTGTGTGTGAGAGAGAGAGCGTGTGGGTGAGTGTGTGTGAGAGAGTGTGGGTGAGTGTTTGTGTGTGTGTGTGTGTGTGTGAGAGAGAGAGCGTGTGGGTGAGTGTGTGTGAGAGAGTGTGGGTGAGTGTTTGTGTGTGTGTGTGTGTGTGTGAGAGAGAGAGCGTGTGGGTGAGTGTGTGTGTGTGTGTGTGTGTGTGTTGCGGTGATGCTCTTGATTGGCTCCCCAGTGAACTTCAGGAATAATTCAGCTCATCTGATCTGATCTGATGTTCTCGTCACACACTGATCCTGGAGCAGAAACTGCTGAAATATTAACATGGTTTCTCTCAGACCTCTCAGAGGTTCCTCCTCCGTCTACAGCTGTAGTGTAGTGTAGAAACCTACTACAGCATTATTGTGAATTAAACCTGAGCACCATAAACACATGGATTTGCTCTGACAGCGGTGTTTGATTAAGCCATGTTTAAGTCACCAGTGCTTTTGCCCAGATTTAAGGTTAAGACCCCAGTAAGAAACCACCCAGAGCATCACAACAGGTATAAACACTAACGTTTCTTCATGAACGCACCTGTCTAATTCTCTCTGATTGTCTCCAGCAGCTGAGCTTCATATATTTGAGACACTGAAGGGGGTTTTAGTTCCTGATGTGAAGTGCATCACATCTGCATCCAGAAACAGCCTGATGTTCCTCTATGAGCAGCTGATTTATTCCATCAGTAGTGTTTTATTCTGGTCAAATATGCACTACCATTCAAAAGTTTGGGGTCAGTAAGATTATAATCCTTTTATTACTTCATAATTTATAAAATAATTATAGAATTTATATTAAAAAATATTTATTTTATTCATCAAAGATGCATTAAATTGATCAAAAATGACAAGAATCATTTATAATCTTTCAAAAGATTTCTATTTCAAATAATTGCTGTTCTTTTTCAAAGTCATAAATAAAGCAAATAATTTTTTTAATACATTACAAGAAAGTACATTTTCAGTCTTTCAACTTCAGAATTATTTAATTCATGGTTACTTGCTACAATTGTGCAATTTACTAACAATTTCTGAGTGAAGATGAGATAAATTGGGATTTTGATGCGAGTTGAGTTAATAATTAATTAAAACATTAAATGTTAAATTAAAATAAAGAAAAAATTATAAGTATTTTATTTGTTTAGCTGCATCATAAATAACAAATGAATAAATGACTAAATAAATAATTAATTATATTTAATAAATACATTTATAATTTATTTATTTTATTTAGTCATTAATTTATTTGAACTTTCTATTAATCAAAGAATCCTGAAAAACAAAATGCATCACAGTTTCCACAAAAATCTTGAGCAGCACAACTCTTTTCAACATTGATAATAATCAGAAATGTTTCTTGAGCAGGATATTATAATGATTTCTGAAGATCATGTGACACTGAAGACTGGAGTAATGATGCTGAAAATACAGCTGCGCATCACAGGAATACATTACAGTTTAACAGATATTCACATAGAAAACAGCTGTTTTAAATTCTAATAATATTTCACATTTTTACGGTATTTTTGATCAAATAAATGCAGCCTTGCTGAGCAGAAGAGACTTCTTTCACAAACTTTCCAAACTTTTGAATGGCATTGTAAATCCAAACCAAATATTGACCATAAGATACATAAGAACATTGTTTCAGATCCTGCATGTATGATCGTGTGCATTTGTTTGCGTTCTCCTCACTTGATAGATATTAATTTTTTTCTGCTGCATTGAAATGCTCTTTCATAGCATTATAGCTCCTCTCTTGTGACCCTCTCTCTCTCTGTGACTCGGACTGAAATAATCATAATGTAACCGCAAACTGAGCTTCAAAAGACTGGACTCGAGCTCTGGCTGATGTCAGGAGCCGCAGTAATGCGTGTAGTGTTTCTTTATGTGGTAGTGTGAGTGTGTTGTGTTTGTAACGCGTGCCGGTCCTGAGGAGACTCCAGCTGAAGGACGTTCTGGATTATGATAAGCAGCTCATCTCAAGATGTGCAGATGAGACGAGGGGCTGTTGGTGTTTCCCCGGACTCGTGTCAGAGTTTCTTCACCTGCTGTCAGTCCGACTGTGTCACAGAATAGACAATATTCCAAGGACATGAAGAACATGCAGCCGTATTATTATGACGTTGATCCTAGATTGAATTCACACTGGAAAAAAACGTGGTGTAGAAACAATTTTCCCTCAGAAATTGCTAGTAAATTTCACAGTTATTGCGAAGTAACAGCAAGTGACACACTGAATTAAACTATGTTGAAGTTGAAAGACTGAAATGGTATTTTCTTGTAAAACATACTTCATAATCTTTGCTTCATTTACAATATTTTTTCTTGTTTTTGTTCAGGGACACTTAACTTTTAAACTTCAACATTTAATCACTCTTAAGTGGTCTTGTAAACTTCATACTTCAGGAATTTTTAAGATTTATTGGTTTACAGCTATACTGAGTTTTTTTTTTAAATCAAAAGTTAATGATTGATTAAAACAAAATGTTACATAAAAATTAATAATTGATTATAAAGATAAAATATTTTAGTCTGAAGAAAACTCAGCATTTCCTTTCTGAATAGGAGTGAATTAGTAAAGGCTTCTTTGTGCAGCGACTGAATTAAACTTCTCATTTCAGAAGCGTTCCCTAAAGTGAGACTCTGCAGCCGTAACGGATGAATCAGTTTGCAGAAGTTGAATCGGTTCGTTTGTGAAGTGATCTACAGAAGCTCAATTAAAGCCGAATCTTTCATGGCGGATCACTTTCTCTCCCAAGCCAGAAATCAATTGCCTTTACTCCCAGAATGCAGTGAAATTGAAATTAAGCGCTTCATTCAGAAACAGACATGCTGTTTGTGTCTGGTGTCACACCTCGCAACCAGAGATTCACGCTTTAATTTATTTAGATGAAATTGTGCATTTTGTCCTGCTGTGAAATAATTTGCCATTTTCATCCACTTTTAAAAGCTCTGTGTGAGTGTGTGTTGAATGAGTGAGGAACAGGAACCCAGGGTCACATGATTTCTCCCGAAGTGACGTCATATAATAATAAACATCACCAGCATCAGGATTCAATATACGTTAAGCTCCATGTACAGCTCCAATTTCACTACCGATCAAAAGTGTTTTTTTGTTTGGTGTTGTTTTTTTTAAGAAATTAATACTTTTATTCATCAAGGATGCATTAAATTGATCAAAAGTGGCAGTAAAGACATTTATGCTGTTATGAAAGAATTCTATTTTAAATAAATGCTGTTCTTTTGAACTTTGTGTTTATCAGTTTATTAGTCAGATTGTCCTTCCAGGACTTACTGCGCATGCGCACATCAATATTGCATCCTTTTAACAACCATATTTAATGTATTTGCATTACTGTAAAGGGTTGGTTTAGGGTTGGGATGGGTGTAGACATTAATAAAACACAAGCTAATAGGTGGAAAAATGTATTTATTGTTGGTTTCCAGCCATAGCTGGATCCCTTCTAGCCACAACCTTGAACAACACAATTACTGTATTTGCATTACTGTAAGGGTAGGTTTAGGGTTGTGGTAGGTGTAGACGTTAATAAACCATAATTTGACAGGTAACATTTGTCGTTGTCGAATTGTACTACCTACTGTTTTAATGGGAGGTAGCAAAATCTGACAGGGTAGCACAAATTTATTTCAAATTGCAATAATATTTCACAATTTTTACTGTATTTTTGATCAAATAATTAAACTAAAACTAAATTAAAAACAATAAAAACCTTACTGACTCCAAACTTTTGAATAGTAGTCTAAACACAAGTCTGTCTACAGACTTCAGTATAAAATGTCAGTATAAAAGTGTTTATTCTCCTGTAATTATCATGTTGAAACCTGCATGATATTGTAAAATGCTAAATTAATAAATGTAAATGATGCATGCAAGAAAACCAGAAGCAACTGTTTACATGGAGTGAAATCTCGGTTCTGGAAGTGGAATTATGGGTACTGTAGTTTTGCAATGGACATGATTTTTCTGTAAGAATTAAATCACACTCATTTGTGTCTGAGTGTGTTTTTGGTCTGTCTTTAAATGTTACTGCATATAATGAGTTTCTTTGCAGACCAAATGAACCTGACTGTTGTGCTCTGTTATTAAAACACATCCAGTCATTCACCTTCATTCAGTTTTACGCTAATTTCTGATAGCGTGTCACAGATGCTGTGCGTAGAGCTTAACTCATATTTAATGAAAGACCTGAGGACATTTGCTTGGGCTTTTTGAGACGTTATGATGCTCTCGTCACAGATTATCATCTCTTGTCCTTCTCCACAATGTTGCATGTATCAATTCCCTTCGACTCCATCCGTCCTTCTGGTCGATGTCTTACATGTAAATATTTGCGGTTTGTCTGTAATCCGTTGAACTCTCCTCAGTCGCACACAGAGATGCTGGGAGCTGAATACAAATGGAGAGGCGTCTCGTTCTCAAGGACGCCTTCAGCTGACCTCAGATCAGTTTTGATGGTCACCTGGCAGCTGGTTTTGGTTGATAAAGTCTGAGGAACAGCTCCTGGATCAGACGTACTTCATGTATGATGATGCTCAAGTTTGAATTAGTGATGGTCCTTGTGACCTCAGCGAGGATTGGGAAAGGTTTGATGGCTTCTACTCTCATTCTGAAATTATTAACACTGTTTTTGTGATTGGTGTATGAACATCATAGCAACACCCTGGCAACCACCCACAATAACATAGCAACCACATAGCAATGCCCTGGCAACCAGCCAGAAGACTATAGAAACTACACAGTAACACCCTGTCAATCTTGTAGCAAGACCCAGGCAACCACCCAGAAGACCATAGCAACACCCTAGCAACTACCCAGAAGAACATAGCAACTACACAGCAACACCATGTCAATCTTGTAGCAGCACCCTAGCAACTACCCAGAAGACCATAACAACTACATAACAACACTCTGGCAACCACCCACAATATTCTAGCAATCACATAGCAACACCCCATAACATCATAACAACCACATAGCAACACTCTGGCAATGCCTTGGAAACCAACCGGAACGCCATAGCAACTGCATAGCAACACTCTGCAACCACCCAGAACTTCATAGCAACCACTTAGTAACGCCATGGCAGCCAGTTAGAATGCTCTAGCAGCTGAATCGTGACACCCTGGAAACCACCCACAACACCCTATCAATCTTATAGCAACACACTGGCAGTCACCCACAACACCATAGCAACCACACAGCAACACCCTAGCAACCACCACCCAGATAACCATAGCAACTACATTGCAAAACACAGGGAACTACCTGCAATAGCCTAGCAAAGACATAACAACTGCACAGCAACACTCTGGCAACCACCCAGTAAACCATAGCAAGCACATAGCAACACCCTGGCAACCAGCCAGAACATCATAACAGCCACCCAGTAAACCATAGCAACGTCCTGGCAACCAGCTTGAACGCCATAGAAACCGCATAACACTCTGGCAATCACCCAGTAAACCATAGAAAGTGCATAGCAACATCCTGGTAACCACCCAGAACACCATAGCAACGCCCTAGTAACCAGCCAGAACACCATAGCAACACCCAGCAACTGCAGACATTAATAACAGCTGTATATCAACACCCTAGCAACCATTTAGAACACAAATGCAACCTCATAGCAACTCCCTGACAATTACTCATTTACATTCTAGGATGTGATTCCTTCGTGACTAAACTGTTTGAGCAGACAGAAAACCTCCTGTGGTGTGATGAACTAAACTTAATCTAGAACTGCTTTCAATGCCATTTTATAGTTACTATGCTTGCAGCTTTATGACCTCGTATTATTTGAGAGACTATTAAGGATATTTGTACTTTTTAAAGGATTTTCTTAAAAGTGAAGACACTACTGGCAAATCCATTGTTTTTTTCATGCACTGGTCAGTTTTGAGTTTTTGGGCTATTTGGCTTTCCATTACGTGTTGATTTAGACTAGCGCAGTGTTTCCCAACCACTGTGCCGTGGCACACTAGTGCGCCGTGACAGGTTGTCGGGTGTGCCGTGGAAAATGATCAAAAACTTCCTATCTCTATTATATTTTGTTATAACTATTTTAAATCAGTGCTATTGGTCATAGTTATGCCAGTTTATATTTAACCAGTGAAAAGCATTCAAAAGAGCTTGTGACTAAACCTCGTAACGCCATTGGATCCTCAAATTGTCAGTCAAACCGCCATCATTCAGAATGAAGTGCCGCGACGTGCAGTTTGAAGACAGATGTCCACTTCTTCGCAATGTAAGGGTAAATAAAGAACTGATGTTTGAATAAGTACAGCGTTTTCTTTACTCAAGAAACACTGTCTATAAAGGCTAATGTTTTTGTGTGTCTGAGGAGTGGAGAAGAGTCTAAGCATTTGCCGTCTAGTTGTAGCCAATACACTTTTGTATGTTTTAAGTATCCTGTGCATAGCAGTTTATCTTTATATCATGAGATTTTGGCCAAATTTGTTAAACGACAAGAAAAACGAGCGCCCATATAGCTACAATAGACGTTATAACCTGTAAATTGATGAAAAGGTCCCCCCCCCCCTCTATCTTTAAAAAAAAAAAAAAATAATAAAG
>NW_015551042.1:482705-487847 GCF_001515605.1 Sinocyclocheilus anshuiensis
AAAAAAAAATTATTAGTGCTTAGTGGTATCAAAACTGTGCCGCAGCAGAAAAAAGGTTGGGAAACACTGGACTAGTGGAAAGAAAACATCACAGTTAAGTGTTAACTTCAGAAAACTATGCAATTCTTAAAAGTAATCAGTCAGCTGCACTGTAAAAAAAACGGAATTTTACCGTAAAAAATATGGTAGCAACGTTTTAGGTTTTACGGTTTTAACTTAAATTTGAAGAAACAGTTATTTCAACAAAAAAACATCAAATTTAAAATGTAACGCAGGGAATTCTGAGAATGTCAATTTACGGTTATTCACTGTAAATTATACGGTCTTTTTCACTTCCAAAAACAGTATACTACCATAAAATTAATGTCCAATACATGTAATGTTCAATACAGTTTTTCACCGTATATAGTAGGAAAATTTACCGTTAACCATTTAACAGGTTTTTACTGTAGCATTTTTACAGTCTTTTACCGTTAAATTCAAGGTCATTTTTTACAGTGTGGTGAAGTATGATGAGATATATTACTTCTATTTTTACCCTGTTTACCTGTTGTGTCTTGCGTAAAAAACATGGTGAGCAGTCAGTGCACCTCAAATACACAATTTCCCTTACAGAAAACCCGGCAGAATTTGATTTCAGACACATTATGTAGGAACAGACATGTATTCTCTGAACAGAGCTGAAGGCTGTTTTCTGCGGCTGTGATCACAGACATTTAAAGTCTCCTTCAGGATGTGTGTGAATGTCTCCAGGTATCTCAGTATCTCAAACGTAATTTACTTGAACAATGTGAGAAACAGAACACTTAGAAAGAGACTTCATTGTAATTACCAGTGATTGCAATCACCAGTAGCTGTGTGTGCGTGCGTGCGTGTGTGCGTGCGTGTGTGTGTGTGTGTGCGCGTGTGTGCGCTTGCGCCTCGCTTAGGTGTGATTATTACAATCATTATCGTAATTAGTATTACTGCTATTTACACTCCAGCAATTAACACCATTCAGTGGCTTTGTTAATGCGTGTGATTCGTTCTGCTCCGTGTTAATAACTGAAATGATGTTGACTGTATTTTCACTTTGCAGTCATTTACTTTTGTAAAACATGAGGAAGGTGTTTTTGTCCTGAAACGCTGAGAGTTTTGAGAGATTCCCCTTCTGTGTTCCAGTCATCATGTAGAACAAATCTGAGCAAAGCGAGCCGGAATTGAAAAGCTCTGCCTCGCGTTGGGCTGGAATTAGTTTATTAGCATCTTAGAAAATCGACTTTTAAATCCATTTTTGGTGGGAAATGACTTTCCGGGGAAAGATACTTTATACGCTTTTGATGATAAGTCAGAGGGTGGATTTCAGTGCGCTTTGGGACGCATCTGTTCAAAATAAGCGCTTATTTTCAATTGTGCAATAAAAGCATCTTTTCCTCCAAATTAAACACAGTTTAGAGCAGATCCCTGGCAGGATTTTCAGTCTGAGAGAAGCACGGATCTAGAGTCGGATGCTGCACACAAACCTGGAAACAGGCCTGATGAATCACTGTGTCCTTACAGCACCTTACAGCACTGCAAGACCCTAGCAACCACATAGCAGCACTTCGGCAACAAGCCAGAACACAATAACAACTGCTTAGTAATGCCCTGGCAACACCCAGAACAACTGAACAGCAATACCCTGGAAACTACCCACAACAACATAGCAACACCCTAGCAACCACCACCTAGAATATCACAGCAACTGCTTAGTAATGCCCTGGAAATCACCCAGAACACCATAACAACTGCACAGCAACATCCTAGAAACCATCCACGATACCATATCAGTCTTATAGCAACACCTGACAGTCACAGACAACACCATGACAACCACCAACCAGAAGACTATAGCAGCCGTTTAGTAACACCCTGGCAACCACCCAGAACACCATAGCAACTGCTTAGTAATGCTCTGACAACCACCCACAACATCGTAGCAACTGCACAGCTGCACCCTGGGAACCACCCACAACACCCTATCAGCCACCACCCATAAGACCATAGCAACCGCTTAGTAACACTCTGGAAACCACCCATAACACCCTAACAGCCTTATAGCAACACCTGGCAATAACTGACAATACCATAGCAACCACCACCCAGTAGACCTTAGCAACACCCTGGCAACCACCCACAACACCATAGCAACTGCACAGCAATACCCTGGAAATCACCCACAACACCATAGCAACTGCACAGCAACACCCTGGAAACCACCCACAACACCATAGCAGCCTTAGAGCAACACCTGACAATCATTGACAACAGCATAGCAATGCCTTAACAACCACCCACAACACCATAGCAATGACATAGCAACCACCACCCAGAAAACTGCTTAGTATCGCCCTGGTAACCACCCACAACACCATAACAACTGCACAGCAACACACTGAAAACCACCCACAACACCCTAGCAGCCTTATAGCAACTGCTGACAATTGCTGACAACAGACAACACAGACAACATCATTGCAATGACACAGCAACACCCTAGCAACCACCACCCACAAGATGGTGCAACTGCAAAGCAACACCCTGGAAACCAACCACAACACCACTGGAACACCCTAGCAACCACCGCCCAGAAGACTGTAACAACTCCCATAGCAACACTATGCCAACCACCCACAGTACCCTAGCAACTGCATAGCAACCCCCCCACCCCCAGAACATCACAGCATGAATGCTGAATGAGTGTGAGTTTGAGTAAATTATATTAAAGGGGTCATAGGATGCGACATGCACTTTTACAAGTTGTTTGAACTGAAATGTGTGTTGGCAGTGTGTGTACACAACCAGAATGGTGTCTTATCTTAGCTCCGCCCTGAGTGAGCTGTCATCAGTCCGCCACCTAAAGAATCATATCAACTCGTGGAAAATGGGCACCCTATGACCCCTTTAACACATCATGTTAAAATAGTCTTCATTATGTGTGTTTTGAGGATTATAAATGGTACGTCTCCAGGGAAAAGGCCTTCAGATTGTTGTTTTCAAATTAATTTCTCTGAATGGTTCTCTTTCTGTCCGTATAGAGTGATGTAAGAGTTCAGGACAGATTCCTGCAGGTAGAAACAACAGCGTTCCTGTTCAAGAAGTTTCAGGGCTTTTCCAGTCGTTCTGCATGTTGGCTACAATATTTATATTTTGGCTGAAACAAGATTTTATTGCCAATAAAAATGCAAGCTTTCATTGGACAACAAACCCGAGTTTTCAGGCATCTCATACGGTATTAATGAAGGCGGATGTTTCAGAGAGACTGTAAGTGATATTAAATAAACGCATGCGAGCCAAACGCAGTCTGAAGTGAAATGAACTTTATGGTCACTGGAAAAAGACAAACATCAGATATATTTTGCCTTCATTTCATATTTTTCTTAGCAGAGAATATTCCGTTGTCCTTCTGAAGAGACGCCATGTATGTGTAATGACCCGTCAGTACTGGCCTTCATTTCCAGCTGACTTAGAGTTAGTGATGCCTTGGCCATTTTCATGATTTCTGTCTCATAAATTCAAACTTGATTCTATGTAGTTTTCCATTGTTATTTTGATTGATTGATTGATTGATTAGTTGATTAGTTGATTGGTTTGGTGTTTTGGGTTTTAGGTTTCAGTTCAGGTTTTGTTTAGTTTAGGTAGAGAAGTGTGTGTGTGTGTGTGTGTGTGTGTGTGTGTGTGTGTGTTTGAATTTTGTATTTTATTTTATTTTTTGGTTTAGGTTTTGTTTCAGGTTTAGTTTTGTTTTATTTTTAAGTTTAATTTAGTTTTTAGTTTTAGTTTACTTAGCATCAGTGCTTCGTCCGTGTGTGTAATTCATGTATTTTGTTTTGGTTTGTTTTGTCTGTTTTTTAGTTCAGTTTTGTTTGGGTTTTGTTTCAGGTTTAGTTTTTTGTTTTGTTTTATTTTTAAGTTTAATTAAATTTTTTGTTTACTTAGCATCAGTTCTTCATCCATTATATGTTATGCTTGTACTTTTTCTTTATTTTATTCTTGTAATTTTATTTATTTGTTTGTTTGTTTGTTGATTTATTTATTTATTTTGTATGTATGTATTTATAGTTTTGGCCTTTAGGTTTTAGGTTACATGTTTTGGTTTTAGGTTTTGTTTCAGGTTTAGTATTTTTTTAGTTTTTTTTTTTTTTAAGTTTTGTTTTTAGTTTTAGTTTATTAGCATAAGTGCTTTATCCGAGTGTGTATGTTATTCTTGCACTTTATTTTATTCTATTATTTATTTATTTGATTTGGGTTTCAATTTTTGATTAAAATTTTTGTTTCAGGTTTAGCTTTGTTTTAGGTTTTGTTTGTAGTTTAGATTGAAGCATCAGTGCTTCATCCGAGTGTGTGTGTGTGTGTGTGTGTGTCTGAACTCATCCCGTCTGACTCCTCCTCATGTAAATCCTCTCGGAGCTCATTTATATTTGTTTATTTATATCATCATCACTGTCTGTCTGTTCCAGCTTGACTCGTGTTTAGTCAGTGAATGGCTGTGCATTATAATCGGTTCTTAACTCACAGATTGAGTGTTTTATTTGAGGCGGATCAAGTGGGCGGGTCACTGACTGACTGCTCTTGATGTCATCCTATTGAACTGTGAGATTCATGAATATTAATTAGGTCATGCTGACATTGCTAGAGAACTTTACTGGCCTGTCCATTAAAGTGACCTAATTAATATTCATAAGGCAGTCCTTCACAATAGGCTGTGTAAATACGCTTGTTGTCTTCAATACATCAGACTTGCTTCACGCTTGATTTTTAATGTTTTACTTGGATAAAAAAAGTTAGTCTGTACTTGTATGCATTTGTATTTGCATTGTACTTAAATGAGAGGAAGAAGCAGAACTTTATTCTTCAAGCACTGTCATTCTTCAAGAAAAACATCATAGCAGGATGATTATGAAGCTAATAATAGTCATGTAGTTCATGATCTTCATAATGACTGAGGTTATATAAATGATATAAATACACAGAGACGTGGGTTTCTTTAGCATGTAGTATTTCAGGCCACTAACTAGTGTGCAGTGGTTCCCTTTCATGGGAACTTCGAACTGCGTCCTCTAGGGGTCGCTATGGGGAACGCCTCGTCGTGACCCGTGTCTGAAGCATACATTGAAAAAACAC
>NW_015551042.1:487887-490136 GCF_001515605.1 Sinocyclocheilus anshuiensis
GTCATGGCTGTCGCCGGCCAACGAGTTGGTGTTTTTTCAATGTATGCTTCAGACACGGGTCACGACGAGGCGTTCCCCATAGCGACCCCTAGAGGACGCAGTGTCTCGTTCCCTACTCAGGGAACCATGGTTACATAAGTAACCTGAGACGTTTCTGTGTCTGTCTGAGGTCATGTGACCGTGTTTTTATAAGCCCACCTCAATCATTTTAAAGAAACACTAATTCATTAGAAACACTAATTCTTGGTAATTGCATCAGCTCAGCTGATCACAATTTATACAACTATAAAATATGATTTTTGTTACTTGAAATAATAGAATAATAAAATATTAGAAAAGTCTTAGTTTATTTCCACTAGTTGCCAAAACAATATTTATCATTTCAAGCTGATGAACTAAAATAACTAAAATAAAATAAAAAAACTAACTAAATGCTAAAAAATTCAAAAATAACTAAAAAATAAAATAGAAGAGTACTAAAATAACTAAATATAAATGATAAAAACACAACAAAATTACTGACACTTTGGCTAAAATGAAAATGAAAACAGAAAATATCAAATTCAAAATATCAACAAAAACTATAATAGCATATAAGTGATATTAAAATTACTAAATACTAACAAAAAATACTAAAAGAACTAAATAAATGACAAAAACAAAAAAATTAAGAAAAAATTATTAAAATTAAAATCAAAACTAATTCAAAATATTTACAAAAACTGTAATAGTATATCAGTAATACTAAAATAGCTAAACACTAAAATAAAAGAAATACTAAATAACTAAATAAAATTGACAAAAACACATGACCAAATTACTAAACCTTTTACAAAAATTAAAATGAAAACAGGAAATATAAAAATAAAAACTAGTATATCAGTGATACTAAAATAACTCAAAATGAAAATAAAAAATAATAATATAACTACATAAAAATAACAAAAACTTTGAAATTAGAGTGAAAGCAGAAAGTATAAAAATTAGGGCTGTCAATCGATTAAAATTTTTAATCTAATTAATCACACCCTTTTTCTGTGATTAATCGCACACTTCATGAAATTAAGCATAGACCATTTATCTTGTTTATTTTGTTTATTTTGGCACCATTTGCTATATCCAGCAAAGTAAACCAAAAGATTTAAGGGTGATTCTCAAAAATCTGTATTTTCTGCAAGCTTTTTTCAAGATAATCTCATCTGGCCATACAGCAGTGGTATGTGTTGACAATCCGTTCAGTCTGTACTTAACACAGCGCGGCGTGTGAGGGCTCGCGCTCTTCAGAGACAATCACAGAATATGACAGAGCTTGATAAAAATAAAATCTAATTTAAAATATGACTAAAAGCTATAATAGTACATCAGTGAGAGTAAAATAACACTGATGGTTGTGTTTCCAGTAGGGATGGGCGATATGGGCTTAAAAATATATCACAATATTTCTGGTATGCCGTAATGTAATGATTGTTTAATTCATACTGGAAGCCGGAGGGCGCTCTTGCGCAGAAACTCCACACAAATGCATCGCAGAAGTAATACTACTGACGACACTCCATGAAATCCCTAATATTTACAAAGATATCCAGTTATCGCTGAATAAAACACACAATGGAGATAGAGAAATTTTAACTGATGAAACTTGAAGACAATAAGCATACCATTGCACAAAATGTATGGTTTATCTATGTTCTTCAAGCAGTCTTGGGTTTTTTTTTTTTTTATAAGGAAAGTATATTTATAATTAGGGCTGGGTTTTGACTAGAGCCCGACCGATATGGGTTTTTTGGGGCAAACTAAGTAATTACACAATTTCAAGCATTTTAGCTGCATTACATGTTCTGTAAAAAAAAAATTCATATCGGCGGCATATTCGCCGATACCGATATATCAGCGACAGGCTCATATCGGCCGATAATATCGGCAAAACGATATTTCGGTCGGGCTCTAGTTTTGACACAAATTTCACGATTTGATTCGATTTTCATTCACAAGCTTGCGATTCAATTCGATTACCAATTAAATTCGATTCGATTCAATATCGATTATTTTGCATATATATCAGGTACAGTACATGCCAAATTTTCTCAAGGAAAAAAAATCTCTCAACTAATGCTGTAAAATATACATGAGAGTCAGTTGGTACTACAGTACTATAATATGGAAGGTTCAAATTGACTGATTTGTTAAAATTACACTTAATGTTTTTAAAATAATAAAGTTACAATTACATAATAATATTTCTACTTCAG
>NW_015551042.1:490163-490780 GCF_001515605.1 Sinocyclocheilus anshuiensis
TTGAAGAACAGTAAAATTTATAATGAATATGTTATATGGTGCATATATTTAGCAAAATGCCCCTCTCTACAGTTTATGTAGAACTGTACAACCTGAACTCATAAAATGAATGAGTTTATGGTCACGAATATGTTTTTCTGAGGTAAATGTGACGTTACGTGACATTGTTTACAAGCTTGAAATCTGAGACTTTGTTTCATATTAAAAGTACCAAAGCACAATGCTTATTGTGATATATTGTATGGGAAGTGCCCTTCAACGTTCTATCCATTAACTGAAAACAGGCTAGACTAATCGATTCTTGGGATTTAAGAATCGATATCGTTCCGTAAAAATGAGAATCGATTCATATCGAGATATCGATATTTTTTACCCAGCCCTATTTATAATGCAATCGACATAGCCTTTATCACTGTATATAATACTATCACTCTGTAATATAAAACCACATCTGGTCACAAAAAGAAGTTAATTCAAACACTCGACTATGTTAAGTTAATTTGGGGAAAAAGCATGTCAATAAATGATATCTTTGTTGGACAACAGGTTTGTAAACGGGCTCATACACATGCAAAACTGTATCGCACACGTGCTACTGTAGTACATTTATTCAGACA
>NW_015551042.1:490948-500551 GCF_001515605.1 Sinocyclocheilus anshuiensis
ATCTGGTCACAAAAAGAAGTTAATTCAAACACTCGACTATGTTAAGTTAATTTGGGGAAAAAGCATGTCAATAAATGATATCTTTGTTGGACAACAGGTTTGTAAACGGGCTCATACACATGCAAAACTGTATCACGCACGTGCTACTGAACTACATTTATACAGACCGATTTTTTCTGCACTGTACAGCCCTGACCAAACCAGTTCCAGATTGTAAAAGGAGCTCAACTCCACACTCTTCATGTCCGCCTTCCACGATGTCGCTCCGCACTGTCGCACACAGAAATATGTCAACAACTAGACTTTATCGTTATTATCGCGGGAAGGCTAGTTTTTATCGTGGGGAGAATTTTTACCAGTATATCACAAACGATCAGATATCGCCCATCCCTAGTTTCCAGTGCTCATGCCGTATGTCAGCACTGTAGATACTGTAATGGGATCATTGAGATTATTTTCTCTAATCCTTTAAGTCCTTCATGTTGAGCAGCAGAGGAACCTGCAGAGAGCATTAAACCGTCCCCGTCTGGATCATCCATCGTGTGTGTGATTGATGTGCTTGATGATAACGCAACAGTGAGCCACTAACCATGATGATGAACTGTTTTCATGAGTAAACAGATTTAGTGTGATGTGAGATGCAGTTTCATGCTGCTAAGGAGCAAAATGAACGTTTATTCAGTGTTTTTTGTTTGGGTTTTTTGAGAGATTGAATCATTTGTGAAAATCAGTGACGAATCAGGAGTTTCTCCGTCTCATTTTACAGCCGTCATATGGAAACCTGAACTAAATATTTACAGTAGTCAACATTTGAAGTGGATCAAAACCTTTCATCAAAGTTGTCCTAAAACCAAAACAATGCCCATCTTGTTTTAGGGCAACTTTGATTAACTTTTTTGATCCACTTCAAATGTTGACTACTGTATATGAAGTGTTTTTCCTTCTGTGCCACATAAATAAATAAAACTGGTGACTTTTACATTTATGAAAATTAATTTAATTAGTTTAGTTTGTCAATCACCACCATTGTTTAGTGATTCAATCAGTTCTTTAACACTTAAAGTAAGGATTAAACTTTTTTTTTTTTTTGACTTTTCTGGATAAGAAATGTAGTTGAATTATTATTACATAAATATGACAACAATAATAATAATAATAATAACTGTTATTATTTATTGTATATTTGGTGTAATTCTATAATATAGTTATGTAATAATTATTATTATAATAACAACAATTATTGTAACAATAACAAAACTTAATAATTAGCAATAAAAATGACAATATAATAATAATTACATAATAAATATATAATATATTTTATCCAATTTTAGTATTATTGTTATTTGACTAGGCGCAGTGGGATTCTGTGAGCACAGTTTTTTAGTGGTGATTTGTATGGGTTTCCAGTGGATTTAGCAGGATATTCTGGGAAAGCCGTTCAGATCAGGATTGTTAGTGTGAGCGCAGGGAATGTGCCAGTGAGTTTCAGCGTGTAATTAGTCCACTATCATTCCAGTGGAAAAGCTCTTTTAAAGCCATGGATTGAGCAAACGGAGCACTTAGACGTGTTCTTCATTGGGTCAGAGTTTAGTGAGTGTTGAGCAGTGAATGTGGCTGTGTTTGACTGCCTGCTGATCTCCGGTCAGTCACAGCCGCTCTGACAGCTCCAGTTAAGCCACAGTTATTAAGGGCCACTTACTGGAAGTCTTCAGATCTCAGTGAGCAGGTTTTGTATAAAATCACATCAACTTATATTCAAGGTATGTTGGTGTGCTTTATTTATTTGTTTATGCGTTATGCGAAATGTCTGTGTGTGTGAAACCGTATGATCACGAGTCATAAGCTAAGACACGAGAATGGCTTTAATATTTCTGAATGACTGTTATTTGTATTTGAAAGTGTTGGGAAAAAACAAACAAACAAACAAACAAAATGCTTAAATTAAGTAAATGCTGTTTATGGGCCATAAATGATTGGATGGTTGTGGGGATGGATGGATGGGGAGATGGATGGATTATTGGATGGATGATGATTTGATGATTTGATGGATGGATGATGACGTTGGATGGATGGTTGGATGACTGGACGATTGGATGGATGATGATTTTAATCATTTGATGTTGGATGATGGTTTGGATGGATGGATGATGGTTTGTTGGATGAATGGGTGGTTGAATGGATGGATGATGGTTTGTTGGATGGATGGTTGATTGGATGGATGGTTGATTGGATGGTTGATTGAATGATGATAATGATGGATAGATGGATGATGGCTTGTTGGATTGTTGTTTGGATGGATGATGGATGGATGGATGGATGGGATGAATGGGTGGTTGAATGGATGGATGATGGTTTGTTGGACGGATGGATGGATGGATGGATGATGGTTTGTTCGATGGATGGTTGATTGGATGGTTGGATGGATGATGGTTTGTGGCATGGTTGGATGGATGATAGATGGATGGATGGATGAATGGGTGGTTGAATGGATGGATGATGGTTTGTTGGATGGATGGTTGGATGATGGTATGTTGGATGGATGATTGGATGATGATGATGATGATGATGATGGATGGATAGATGGATGGATGAGGATTTGTTGGATGGTTGATTGGATAGATGGATGATGGTTTGTTGGATGGATGGTTGGATGGATGATGGTATGTTGGATGGATGATTGGATGACGATGATGATGATGATGATGATGATGATGATGGATGGAGAGATAATTGGATGATGGTTTGTTGGATGGTTGATTGGACAGATGGATGATGGTTGATTGAATGGTTGGATGGATGGATATGATGGATGGATAGATGGATGAATGGGTGGTTGAATGGATGGATGATGGTTTGTTGGATGGTTGATTGGACAGATGGATGATGGTTGATTGAATGGTTGGATGGATGGATATGATGGATGGATAGATGGATGAATGGGTGGTTGAATGGATGGATGATGGTTTGTTGGATGGTTGATTGGACAGATGGATGATGGTTGATTGAATGGTTGGATGGATGGATATGATGGATGGATAGATGGATGAATGGGTGGTTGAATGGATGGATGATGGTTTGTTGGATGGTTGATTGGACAGATGGATGATGGTTGATTGAATGGTTGGATGGATGGATATGATGGATGGATAGATGGATGAATGGGTGGTTGAATGGATGGATGATGGTTTGTTAGATCAGTTGTTCCCAACCCTGGTCCTGGAGACACCCCAACACTGCACGTTTTGCATGTCTCCTTAATCGAACACACCTGATTCAGGTCATCAGCTCATTAGTAGAGATGTCAAGACCTGAAATTGGTGTGTCAGAGAAAGGAGATGGTTCAACAAAGGATGGTTGATTGAATGGTTGGATGGATGGATGGATGGGTGGATGATGGTTTGTTGGATGGTTGATTGGATAGATGGATGATGGTTGGTTGGATGGTTGATTGAATGGTTGGATGGATGGATGGATGGATGGGTGGATGATAGTTTGTTGGATGGATGGATGATGATTTGTTGGATGGTTGATTAGATAGATGGATGATGGTTGGTTGGATGGTTGATTGAATGGTTGGATGATGGTTTATTGGATGGATGGATGATGGTTGGTTGGATGGTTGATTGAATGGTTGGATGGATGGATGGATGGATGGGTGGATGATAGTTTGTTGGATGGATGGATGATGATTTGTTGGATGGTTGATTAGATAGATGGATGATGGTTGGTTGGATGGTTGATTGAATGGTTGGATGATGGTTTGTTGGATGGATGGATGGATGATGGTTGGTTGGATGGTTGATTGAATGGTTGGATGATGGTTTGTTGGATGGATGGATGGATGATGGTTGGTTGGATGGTTGATTGAATGGTTGGATGATGGTTTGTTGGATGGATGGATGGATGATGGTTGGTTGGATGGTTGATTGAATGGTTGGATGATGGTTTGTTGGATGGATGGATGGATGATGGTTGGTTGGATGGTTGATTGAATGGTTGGATGATGGTTTGTTGGATGGATGGATGGATGATGGTTGGTTGGATGGTTGATTGAATGGTTGGATGGATGATGGATGAATGGTTGGATGGATGGATGATTGGGTGGTTAGATGGATATATATTTAACTTTTGTGGATGAGGGTGGAAGAACACTTAATTTCCCAGAAAGTGTCACCTGTGTTAAATTTTTTAAATTATAACTGTACTGGCCAATTCGATTCAAATCCAATCTGCTTAATTAAAAGAGATTCTTCAATTCAATTCTAAGTTTTCATATAATTGTTTTTATATAATGTAGACTCAAACCCTGTGTGTTTGTGTGTTATATATATTAGTGCTGGGCAACGATTAATCGCATCCAAAATAAAAGTTTTTGTGTACATAATATGTGTGTATAATATATGTGTGTGTACTGTTTATATTTATTATGTATATTTAAAGACACACACATACAGTATATATTTAGAAAATATTTACATGTATTTACATTGTATATGTATTAGTATATATATTAGTATTATTATTTATTTATTTATTTATTTATTTTTCCAATGAGAACGTCCTCTGATGTCCCCAAACTATGGCTAAGTATGTCTGTAGTGTTGATTATTTTGGCATGTGCTATATCATTGATTGAATTATTGATTGTGTGTGTAGCATGTTCACAGTGTGGTTCAGGTTCTGCTGTGTTTGGTCCGTCTGAAGGCAAGATGCTGAATAATTGAGTGAGTGTGTCGGCCGTCGGCGCTCTGGTCTCTGTGTTTGTGTTCATGTTTGTGTCTGTGACTGGAGTATCAGCTGTGCTTTAACACACAGCAGCAGGACTGGATTCCCAGCAGTCAGTAGTTTAACCTAGCGCTGGGCGGTATGACCAAAAATTTCTATCATGGTATTTTTAAAAATTATACCGGTTTCACGGTACATGATGGTATTTTTTTTTTCCATGCATGACCGGGTGTTAACCATATTTTCTACTGATTGAGAGGAAATACTGCAGTATATTGACTTAGAAGAACATTGTTTAAGCGACATACACCGGTATTCGGTATGAACCGGTGTACCGCCCAGCACTAGTTTAACCCAGAATAACATGTGCTGTAGATGTGCTCAGTAAAACAGCACACAGTTTATGGTATCAGATCGTAATATCTGAGAGCTTCTGTTGGTGATTTTCATTACTGTGCACCGGTCAGTCATTAAAGATGCGTCCACATTCACTGCAGGATAGAAACAGATCTCTGAGAGGAACATGAGCTATTATATATATGTGTGTTTTTATCTGCTGTTTGTTCTTTACATCAGTGTTTTCTGAGTTCCTGCTGGTGAATTTCCTCGGGTTTTCTTCAGTGGGTGGAGATAGATGAGCACAAGAAATAGCTTAAAGTAACAGAAACCGAGCAGCTGGACATTGTGCGAATGGATCAAAAGTGAAAGTTGAGATATTTATAATCATTTTGAAATAAATGCTGTTCTGAACTTTCTATTTATCAGTGAATCCTGAAAAATAAAATGTATCACTGTTTCCTCAAAAATATTGTGCAGCACGACTGTTTTCAACATTGATAATAATCAGAAATGTTTCTTGAGCAGGATATTAGAATGATTTCTGAAGATCATGTGACACTGAAGACTGGAGTAATGATGCTGAAAATACAGATTTGATCACAGAAATAAATTACAGTTTAACACATATTCACATAGAAAACAGCTGTTTTAAATTGTAATAATATTTCAAATTTTTACTGTATTTTTAATCAAATAAATGCAGCCTTGGTGAGCAGAAGAGACTTCTTTCAAAAACATTCAAAAATCTTACCAACCTCAAACTTTAACAATATACTCCAGTCACCATATTATTTTAATATTATTATCATATATTATTTTTTATAATTATTTGAATATTATTTTATATTATATATTAATAAATATTATTTAATTTAGAGATTTCATTCAGTATGTTTAATGCACTGTATATTTCTGTATGTTTTGTTTGTCATGTATTTAGTTTTAACGTTTGACTGTGGCGTAATTAGCTCATATCATCATAAAGATACTGATTTAAATGAATTTGTATGTAAAATATGTTCTCAAAACTAGCAGTTAAGTCTCATAAACAATGGCAGTAAAGCTGTATGTTTGTTTGTGGTCAGATTATATCATAATATTGTCAGTTTTGTCAAAAAAAATTAAAAATGTTTTCTGCTCAAGCTCTTAAAGGTATATTTCACCCAAAAATTATCATTTTGTCATTATTTATGTAGTCAAAACGTGTATGACTTACTTTATCTGTGGAAGAAATTATTTGAAAAAATGTCCACACAATGAAAGTCAATGTTATCTATACCTCTGTGTTCTTCAAAACACTGACACAAAAGAAAGAAAGTGATACAGCAAAATGAGGATAAGTGCATTTTTAATGCCATTTCTGGGTGAACTGACCCTTTACAATCTTGCAGCTGGCGCACGATGGTTGTTTTTTCTGTCCTGATAGTTTATTTCCAGCATATGTTGACCAAACTTTTGTGCTTGATATAAATACAACAATATGTGATATGATGTAATGACCTATAAAAGTGTAAAACGCATCCATGTTTCTACATTCGGTGGGTTTGTGATCATGCGATCTGAATCTCCGGAGGCACATGGAAGCGTTTATCGCGGCGAACAGCGCTTCAGACGTTTGGGGGGAATTTTGTCACTTTCTGGAAAGTTGCAGATCTCAGGGCGCCGCTGGGTGTCACGAATGACGGATTGGTCTTGCTGGTGGCCCATAGCGAATGTTTCTCGTTCTGTTCTGTTGCCAGGAAAAGATCTGTCCTGCCAAAGATGCTGCATTACAGCGATTCGGCCCTCTGCAGGATTCATCATCATCTGAGGTTTTCTCAGGTGTTTTTCAGCCGTCGTGTGTGTGATTTCATCTGATCGGAGTGCATGAAGTCAAAAAAGTATTTTGCACATTGTCTTTACAGGAAATCATGATGTTTATTATCTTTATGCTTTATAGTTGCATTTAGCAGATTAGAGTTTGGTGATAATATAATTTACATTTTGCAACAAAATAAACAATCAAGAGGTTTGCTAATATACATCACTTTACGTTGAGTGTACTGTATGTATGTGAATGGAACTAGACATACTTATTTATCCAAATTTATATAAAGAGCTGGATGATAATATAGTCTACATTTTGAAACGATACAAGCAATTAAGAGATTTGCTGTAAAATATATATCGCTTTCCATGACTGTACTGTATGTATGTGGTAAATTTAGATATACTTATACCACTTTAAAAAATAAAAAAGCTGATTTTTAATATAGTAAGTTTTTGCAACAAAATAAAAAAAATCAAGCAGTTTTTTTTGCTTTATAGTATGTATCGCTTTATGTGAGTGTACTAATGTATATATTTATATATCCAAGCTTAAATATAGAGCTGCTTTGAGTGCTCAGGAAAATACTATTTCAGTCTTTCTGCTTCAAAATTGCCATTTCTTTGTAATTAATTGTGAAATGTACTAGCAATTTCTAAAAGTGGACCATTTTCTCACCAGTTTAGGTTATCTATGCTTTCAATAACAAAACAAAAAGGCTGAAAATGCATCACAAATACACTGAAAAAAAATTGGTGGTGAATCAATTTTCACTCAGAAATTGCTAGTAAATTTCATAAGTAATTACAAAGAAACAGCAAGTAAATTAATGAATTGAATTCAATGTAAATGAATTGAATAAATTAATTAAACGTGAAATTTTGAAGTATAAAGACTGAAATAATTTTTTACAGCTTTATGTCAGCTTGTATTCATTAATATTGATGTAACGATAGATATATTTACTACACTGAAATAGATGTAGAAACAATTTACTCTTAGAAATTGCTTGTAAATTTCACAATCATTTACAAAGACCAAAATAGTATTTTAGTCTAAAGCATACTCCAACAATCTTATATTTACAAGTAAAAGTTGCCAGTTATATTGACAAGCATTTTTATTTATTTGTTTATTTTTTCTTAAAATACAGAGCCTTGGTTTGTTCAGTAAATCACTTTTTTTATATATAAAAAAAAGATGAAAAGCTGCAATTTTTTTTTCTTTTTCTAGACTGTACTGAAAATATGACATGCCTAATTCAGGATATAGTGATTGTTGCACAGGTGCATGATGCAGTATGGCGTGTGATATAACGGCGTGAGCTGATGGAAAGCGTGTCAGAGCCTTGGTTTGTTCAGTAAATCACTTATTTATATATAAAAAAAAGACGAAAAGCTGCAATTTTTTTTTCTTTTTCTAGACTGTACTGAAAATATGACATGCCTAATTCAGGATATAGTGATTGTTGCACAGGTGCATGATGCAGTATGGCGTGTGATATAACGGCGTGAGCTGATGGAAAGCGTGTGTCTGGTGTTTGGTGCTGATGTAATGTCCTCTTCCTGTCACACAGAGCTTTACTTCCCTTCACGACTCTTTAAAAGTCCCGTCTGGAGGCCGGTTTACACTCACGTTGACTTGGACTCGACAGTAACTGTGCCTCACAAGCACATCTCTGGGGAAAGGCAGAGTGCAGTAATTAGTCAAACGAGGTCTGTAACTTCTGATTGCATGAGGTCACTGAGTGAGTCTGGTCTGTGGGCTCTGGAAACTTTTACTGAAGACATCGTTGTCACATTCTTACAGTAGAAATGTATAATATATATACTAATATATATATATATAGGGATGTAACGGTTAACCGCGAGCCGGTTGGAAATCGATTCAAATATGTGACGATTCAAATCGGTTGAGATGCTAACAAATCGCGATTCATTTAGAGGTAGGAGTTTATATGAATGTATGTCTGAGGGGAACTTACTGTCTTTAGAAAAGTTTAGATGGTATTTTTTCTATTCCTCTTGCCTTTGTATAATGCATATTAAAGTTCATAAATGCAGCTCTGCTTTGTTTACAGCGGAAACCAAGGAAACGCTTTAAGCGCCACCTGCTGGCAGAGAGTGAATCTGCGTCTCGTTCAGCTCGTCTGCTGTTTCTGTTTCATTTAAAATTTCAATTTAGTTTTGTTATTTACATTTACATTATATTTAAATAGCTTACATAGCTGGCCCTGTATCGATATTGTGGCACATGTGCAGCAGTGGACCGCGCTTAATTTGTTTAAAATTTTACGTTTAAAATTGAGTAGAAAAGTGCGAGGTTTCTAAAAAAGAATGAATAGAGCATATATAGGCTACAACAAGGTTTAATCTGGCCGCAGAGGAACACAACTGGGTTTCCTGATATAAAGAAACGTAAACCCCAAAACAGAGCTTCCCACTTGCGCAATACGGAAATATCTGATAAGTGTGCTACTTATCTTTGTCAACCTGGCAAACGTGCACGCGCTCTCTCTCTCTCCACTGTGATAAACGCGCTTGCTTTCTGAAAACACCGCTTAGCTTGCAGTTTAGCGATCTCCACTTCAATATTCTATTCTCAGAAAATTGTAATTCATCGAGTGTTCATTTATGAGAGAGAGAAAGAGAGAGGCTGTGTATGTATGAATTACCACCGATTTGCCGCGTTTCTCCATTAACAGTAAAGCTGTGGCTTTAATTCCTTTA
>NW_015551042.1:500644-512754 GCF_001515605.1 Sinocyclocheilus anshuiensis
GGGCAGTCCTGTATTGTGATATGTATCATATCGTGACTTTGCTGGTGATACACAGCCCTAGTATATATATATATACACACACATATATATATATTATTTATTTGTTTATACTATATATATATATATATATATATATACAGTGGGTACGGAACGTACCCGCTGTATATATTCAAAGCTTGAATTGAGGAGGGATGGCATCCCCCTGGTTGAAAAAAATGACAAAAAGCATGCCTTCAGTAAAACCACCATCCCACCAATAATGTGTATTATGTAAAACTTATCATGCAAATGAAATGTTAAAATTCTCTATGTATGATAATTTACAAGCTAAATAGCGAGGATTGGCCAATCAGAGCTCGGTACTGTAACAAGCTGCGCACAAGCGGAAGCAAGTTTGAGTCATTTTTCGCGCAAAATTGTTCAAGCGCAACTTTTGAAGTTCTTTAAAAAGAAGACAACTGAAGGTATGATTTTTCATGACTTTGAGGGACTGAGAGACGATAGGAGAGCTGACATAATCGAGTATGTCACCGACAAAAAAACACAACCGTAGAGCCCAAAAGCATTCACTGTGCGATGAAGCCTATTAGAATGCCCTTATATTTCAAGCAATGAAAGAAACAATACCCATGTATGAGTTTTTATGGTTTTACATTCATTGAACAAGCAATGTAGTATCTGAATCTCAGCACACGTGCGCGAGCACAAATGTGCTATTAATTTTACACAACCGAACAGTGCATAGCAACATGGTGTTTCGTTCCTTGAATGAATCTGTTTTTGAACGAATCGAGTGAGCCAGTGATTCAATGGTTCATTCAGATGGACTCACTTGTTTAGTTTCTAATTGAATCAGCTGTTTTGAACGAATAATTTGATTTGAATGATTCAATAAATCATTTATTAAAACAGGGACTTGCTGCCACCTGCTGGCAATTTTATTGTCATCTTTTATATTATTATTATATTATTTATATATTAGTGCTGTCAAAATTAGCGCGTAAATGCAGGCAATTTAATTTTTCCAGTTTAACGGTGTAAAAAATTGTTAATGCAGTTAACAAAGGGGCGGGGCTAGGGTTGGCCACCCCACTCACAAATGCTGCTTCTGTCTATTTTTTTCCGTGACAAGAATTGCATTTATTTAGACGCAGAACGTCTTTACGACCACATCAAATGGGAGACTTTTCAGACGCATGCTCCACTTCACCTCAGCACCAGGCGCGAGTCAAACGAGTGTGGAAAAGATAAAGGTTACGAGGCAGTTTCAGTAGAACAACAGTGAACTGCGGTCAGATGAGATGTTGTCAGGCCATATGATCTAATCTGTCTGCCGTTATACTGTGCTTGTAACATGTGCTCTTCTATTGCATGCACAAATACGGCGGCACGCTGTAGCCTGAATCATTTCATATTAAAGCGCAAATGAAACTACGAGCATGCGTGTGAGATCCACGTCACGTTCAGCAGCGGCAGCTCTTAAAGTAACAGCAGCCAAATAACCTAATAACCCAGTGTTTAGTGTTTGATAGCTTTATTCAATTTCTGTATATTTCCAGCTTGCTGAAGGGCACAGGTAAATATGGCATTTATTGTAATGGGTTTATGTGAAGATTTTTTTAAGTTCACTTAAATTAGAAGTTGTTATTTTTTAAAGTCTAATAAATGTTATAATTGACAGCTCTCAAATACTGTAATATTGAATAGGTATAATCAATGGTTAAAGATTAGGGGAAAAAAGAACAATTTCCTAGAGACATCAGTAGTATTGGTATCATTGATACTCGCCTTCAGTCAAAAAAAGATGCCATTAAACAAATATTAATGTGCTGTTTCTACATTAATTTGAAAATTGAATGTGCTGTGGTTTTGGTGCTTTATTTTCAACCTTAGTATTAAAATCTTTTTTTTTCAAATTTATTTTTTTAATTTTTTTACCAGAAAACAGCATAGGAGATTAAAAAAAAAAAAATCATCATGTTATAGTTACATTTTTAAGTTGGCTAATTAAACATTAAAACATTTTAATTGAAATCTTAAATCGGTCAAACATTCTTAAGAAAAATCTAGATTTTATTTTTTGCCGTATCGCCCAGCGATCATGCAATGTAGTTTGCATGACCAGATTATCAGATCAGTTGCTTTTGGTTAGTTTTACGTGAACGAGTGTTTCTCGTTTCTGAGCTCTTTTGTCTTCTGTGTGAGCAGCAGAACATCAGGACTGAAGACGAGAGAGGTTTCTGATGTGGCGTCTTTGGTGTCTGCGCTGTTCTCTTCACGTTTCTCACAGCAGTTACTGTAGTGTGTCATGATGTCTGCTATTAAACATGTGCTTCTGTGTTTCTTCTCTGTTCTCGTCTGGAGGAACAAAGAGGAATCATGAATCTGTGGTGAGGCTCGATGTCATCCATCAGCTTCATTCTCTGAGCGCTGACTCTTCTAGATGTCCTGTATGATCTCTGAAATGTGTTTGAACATTAGTCATATAATGTCACGGATCTGAGGATGAATGTGGTTGTTTCACATGAGCTCCAGTTTTCCTCTTCTGTTAACTAGGATTCGTTCACTGATCACAACAATCTTTAGCACTTATTCAGTTTAAGCAGATTCAGAATTTATTGTGCTTTAAAGATGAATAAAGTAACGATTATAGAGTTTCACACACTGACCAGCAATATACAATCATAGACCTTTAATTTATTTAGCAGATGCATTTATTTATTTACATTTATTTCTTTATTTGTTTAGCAGATGCTTTTATCAAAAACAACTTACAACTTAGGAATATAACATACAATAAATTTAATCTTTTATCTTTATATTGAGATTTTTTTTAAATGTAATAGATTTTTTAATTTACATTTTTTTGTTTTGTTTATAATTTTTAAATTTTATTTTGTTTAGTTGTTTTGTTTTATTTTATTTTGTTGTGCTTTGTTGTATTTTTTATTTATTTTATTTGTATTATTTTGTTTTATTTTTTTATTTTTTATTTTAAGTTTTTACTTTATTTTATTTTAGAGCAGATGTTATGTCTATTTAATGGGTATAATAATAATGTTCTTCTCATTTAAAATCCCTGTCATGTCCATCTCATATTTCACCCCAAAATCAAAAGAAAGAAATTAGAAATTATATTTTACACAATAGTCCTAAAACAGGGTTCATTATATTTAATAATTAAGCACATTTTTTACCCTAAATTATCATTAATTAATAATACTATTAAGAATTTATGTGTCATGATAGTGTTACCCTGCCTTAATTAAAGAAAAAGAAAATAATGTTGCAATGCACACAAAACGTAATGGCGCTAAATATATGCTTCAAAAATAAATGTTGATTTTAAGCTGAAATATGAGTACAGTATGCCTGTCTGTTAATATAAGGCTGTTTTTCTAATGTTCAGAAACAGGCGTAGAGTAACCCATTCACATCAGTCACACGTAAAAACAGCTGATAATTCGATGCATTTCAACATTTATCATGGCTTTATATTCCAGATAGCTTTTCTAAAGTTTTTGTCACTCTGTCTGGGACGGTGCGATTGGATCCCTCTGGATTTATCGTATTAACTGCTTCAACTTCTGTTCCTTTGGCTGTCTGTAGTTGTGAAGTTAATTCTGAGGACGGTTTGTGATAAGCTCATTCTGAAGTTCACTTTCCAGTGCAGATAATGGGATTGTGATAAAATCTCTGAAAGCGGGGGAAGAATATTCACCTTGAAAAGGGATAAACAGGGTTTTTCTGCTTCACAGCTTCTTGCTTTATTCTCCGGCGGGATCGAATCACTTTGGCGTGAGATCAGACGCGATCCGTCGACCCAGTTTTATAGGAATGGCTCCGTGTCGCTCGGGTCTAAAGATCCTCTCGGCGTCTCTCTCTGTGGTTTTTCAGGGAATATTGCATTAAAAGTCCTTTATGAGCTGCTGCTTCCTAAATGACTTGAACAAGTCCGGTAGCTGAACTCTTATGAAGCCATTTTTATTCATTACTGATATTCCCAGCTCAGAAATACAGATGACTGGCTCTTGAAATCCAGTTTGAAAGGTCTCCAACACTGAAATACAATAAACGTTTAGTCAGCCCGGTCAGGAGAGCATAAAGCAACCAAATCTGCTTAAATGCGTTTTAATGCATCTTTTGTGCTTTATGGCAAGAGGGGAAATATTGTATTGTGCCGTTTGTATGACCTGTGGATGGCATTTAATTTAATTTAATTCTATAATTTATTTTTTATTAAATTATTTTATTTACTTGGTTATTTAATTGTATTGTTTTTATTAATTAAATTCATTTTTATTTTATTTCATTTTTTATTATTTTTATTTTTCATTACATTATTTTATTTTATTTTATATTTAATTTTATTTATTCTATTCCTTCGCCTGTGGATTAATTTATCATGAACAAGTCGGGAGTGCATAAAGCAACCGAATTTTAATGCATCTTTTGGCCTTTTTATGTTGAGAGTGAAATGCTTCATTATGCTGTTTGCATGATCTATTATTAATGTTTACGGCTTATAAATCATGCACTGAGACTTCATTACATGTAGAAAGTGTCCCGTTTAACCAGTGCCAACAAATCTGTTTTCATTGCTAACCAGCAGAGATGGAGCAAATCTAAAGACATGAAAAAGTTTAAGAGTTTTGTGCAGTGCATCATTTCCTGATGAAGAAGCCAACGTTTGCGAATTTCTTAAATAATCACTGCTCATATATTGAGGGAAAAAAAGTTAATTTATCTTGTTCAGTTACCTGTTTGATTATGTTACTCTCTCTTTTTTTCATCCTGCTGTTGAAGCAATGAAGGTAATGAGCACTAATTAGTTTCAGAGAGCTTGTAGTGAAATGGGCGGATGTTGGTTTTATCGTGGCCCGACATCTGAGGCATCTTTGCTGTAATTAAAAGCAGGCCGTATAATTGCAGAAGCTGCTCTCTGTCAGGACAATGACAAGCTTTTACCTCGTTCTCCTCTGTATTTCAGCTGGTTTCTCCCGCGCTCTCGTTAAAGCAAACGCTGGTAATCAGAGCGAGTTGGTCTGGGTAGGGGTGTGCGATATTGACAAAAATAATATCTCGATATTTTCTGGGATTTTATCGATAACTATAATTAGACGATATTTTTCTGAGTGTGTTATTGTGCTGGTATCTTAATGACTGCCGTGGACAGCTGACTCCTAAAGTTTTTCATATTCTTTATATTCTGTGTGGTGGTCAGTTCACAGCATTGATAGAAATAAATCCTTTTCCAATAAGTTGCAATTGAGTTTTACCTTTTAATTGGCATTTTTACCTTATAAAGCCTTTTTTTTCTGTAAGTGTGCATTATCTTTTGACTCAAATTCTTACATTTAATCAGTGGATTAGAATAATGAGACATTTGGGCTATTACCGAGCAAATTAAATCAGTATCAATAAAATTCATCTTTGTAATGCAGAGGAAACACAGAAGCTGCGTCTGAAGTGGCGTTTAGATGTGTTTACACACAAGACATGAATGCATTTAACCTGCAGTTACAAATGCATAAATAATGTTTTGATATATTAATCATAAAACGTTGAATAGGTACTTTAAACGTGAAATTAAAACCGCCAGTAGGTGGCAGCAAGTCACTGTTAATAAGTGAGTCATTGCGACTGAACCGAATCATTTAAACGGTTGATTCATTCAGGAACGAAACACCGTCATGTTGCTCAGTGATGCAAAACAGTGCTGTACAGTTCAGCTTGTTTTCAATGAAGCGAGAACTTTATATGAGAGAAATATTCACAAAAACACAAACTTCATCCGCTGTCGACGCATTATAGAATATTTTAATTGCTAATTTTTGTTGATGCTGTTGTTTATTTGAAGATTAGATGTCCTTTATCACAAGGTAGTTACAGTAAGTAAAGCAAACTAAAATCATCAAAAAACATTTTTGTTACTTTAAATAGTGATAATATAGAAACTAAGCTTATTTTATTTCAGCTAGTTTCTAAGGCAGCATTTCTCATTTTAATTTAGTGTAACTTGTGTACTAAAAATGTACTAAAATAACTAAAACTAAAACTGAAAAAAAAAAACTATATAAAAAAAGACACAACAAAATTATTAAAACTTTTTCATTTTCTTTTAATTAAACTTATACTGAAATAAATTAACAAAAAACTATATAGACATTTAAACAACGAATAACAATAACAGAAACATAGCATTACTAAACGTTTTCTCGTTTTTAGTTTAACTTCATGTATTTAAATAACCGAAATAAAATTAAATATAAAAATATATAGACATTTAAAAACAAATAAACAAAAAACAACTAAATTACTGAAACATTATTTTATTTACATTATTACATTTATTTACATACATTATTTTTAGTTTGACGTAATGTACTAAAATAATTAAAAATTATTAAAAATACAACAAAATTATTTTATTCTCCTTTTTGTTTTAATTTGATTTATTAAAACAGTTCAAACCATAAAAAATGAAAGCTATAGGCATTTGACAATTAAAATAAAAATAAAAACTATAAAAAACACAACTAAATTACTAAAACGAACTAAAAGTAAAATGAAAAAGAACAAAAAAAATATTAATAGAAAATTCACTTTTTTCATCATTACGTTGATGCAGGATTGTTATTTCAGATTTTTTGCATTGCTCATATTTAATTTGAACAAAAGCTTGAAAGTGCAGCCGCGTGAAATCTAGTTATTACATCTTGCTGAAATTGTTATGATATCATCTATCATAAGTATTTAGCATTAAGGAATTTTTAGAATATTTTTCCCATTGATTTCATTCCAAAGATTGCTCAAATATTGTGAATATTTCATAAAAGTCGTCATCTCGTCTTTGTTTTCTCTGTCATAAAAACTAGTTTGATGTGTGAACAATGCACAAGAGTCAAAGACAAAAACATTTGACGAGCACAACATTTCCAGTCACGCATAAAAGGCTTTATTAGGACGTATAAAAAGAAATTTACAGCAGGAAATTTAACCTGCAGTTACAAATGCATAAATAATGTTTTGATATATTAATCATAAAACGTTGAATAGGTACTTTAAACGTGAAATTAAAACCGCCAGTAGGTGGCAGCAAGTCACTGTTAATAAGTGAGTCATTGCGACTGAACCGAATCATTTAAACGGTTGATTCATTCAGGAACGAAACACCGTCATGTTGCTCAGTGATGCAAAACAGTGCTGTACAGTTCAGCTTGTTTTCAATGAAGCGAGAACTTTATATGAGAGAAATATTCACAAAAACACAAACTTCATCCGCTGTCGACGCATTATAGAATATTTTAATTGCTAATTTTTGTTGATGCTGTTGTTTATTTGAAGATTAGATGTCCTTTATCACAAGGTAGTTACAGTAAGTAAAGCAAACTAAAATCATCAAAAAACATTTTTGTTACTTTAAATAGTGATAATATAGAAACTAAGCTTATTTTATTTCAGCTAGTTTCTAAGGCAGCATTTCTCATTTTAATTTAGTGTAACTTGTGTACTAAAAATGTACTAAAATAACTAAAACTAAAACTGAAAAAAAAAAACTATATAAAAAAAGACACAACAAAATTATTAAAACTTTTTCATTTTCTTTTAATTAAACTTATACTGAAATAAATTAACAAAAAACTATATAGACATTTAAACAACGAATAACAATAACAGAAACATAGCATTACTAAACGTTTTCTCGTTTTTAGTTTAACTTCATGTATTTAAATAACCGAAATAAAATTAAATATAAAAATATATAGACATTTAAAAACAAATAAACAAAAAACAACTAAATTACTGAAACATTATTTTATTTACATTATTACATTTATTTACATACATTATTTTTAGTTTGACGTAATGTACTAAAATAATTAAAAATTATTAAAAATACAACAAAATTATTTTATTCTCCTTTTTGTTTTAATTTGATTTATTAAAACAGTTCAAACCATAAAAAATGAAAGCTATAGGCATTTGACAATTAAAATAAAAATAAAAACTATAAAAAACACAACTAAATTACTAAAACGAACTAAAAGTAAAATGAAAAAGAACAAAAAAAATATTAATAGAAAATTCACTTTTTTCATCATTACGTTGATGCAGGATTGTTATTTCAGATTTTTTGCATTGCTCATATTTAATTTGAACAAAAGCTTGAAAGTGCAGCCGCGTGAAATCTAGTTATTACATCTTGCTGAAATTGTTATGATATCATCTATCATAAGTATTTAGCATTAAGGAATTTTTAGAATATTTTTCCCATTGATTTCATTCCAAAGATTGCTCAAATATTGTGAATATTTCATAAAAGTCGTCATCTCGTCTTTGTTTTCTCTGTCATAAAAACTAGTTTGATGTGTGAACAATGCACAAGAGTCAAAGACAAAAACATTTGACGAGCACAACATTTCCAGTCACGCATAAAAGGCTTTATTAGGACGTATAAAAAGAAATTTACAGCAGGAAGATCCGCCCCTCCATTTCATTAAGACTGCAGTCGTATATATTCACATCCGCTCGCTCCAGACCTTGTGTTGTTTTAGTTTCTGCGTCTGTCAGGAGCAGATTTGACGGCTTTTGTTGTGTTATAATGGCATTTCAGGTAGAGTTTGTGTTGAATGGAGGAACCGCGGCCTTGAGTTTGTGTCTTTAAATGGGTTTTTCTCTGTGAATTCCTCTTTTTTGTCTGTGGGTTTCGCCTGTCTGGCTCTTTTGTGATAAATCGGCTCTTTATTGTTGCGTTGGTCTTGTCTTCTGGTGAAGATGTGAGGAGCGACACGCTAACGTTTCTTATTAAACATCGATGGCAGCATCGCTCCTGCTGCGTGTGAATATTAACAAAAACTGCAGTTTTTGTCAAATAAGTTTAGAGAGGTTGATGGTTAAAACAAGTGGAAAACATCTCTATTTTATTTATTTGATATTTATTATAAAGAGAATTTATCATTATTATTATATAAAATAAAATACAGATAATACAAAATATAAAAAAAATGTAGCAATGTAATATTTATTATTAAAAACAAGCATTGCAATGTTATATTTTCAGTATTTTTATATATATATCATTTTCTTTTTTATTTATTTTATATCTGCGTTTTATTGTTTTGTTGACTTTTAGAATATTGTAGCTACTAATAATTAATAAATAAACATTACCGTTAATAAATGTTTATAAATATTAAATTATTTTGAAAGATGTCTATTTTATATTTATTCTAAAGATATTTATCATAAGATAATGTATAATTCTTATTATATAAAATACAATATAAATAACACAAAGTATTAAAAATAAAGCAATGTAAGATGTATTATTAAAAACAAGTATGACAATGTTATATTTTCAATATTTGTATTTATTTATTATTATGTATATGAACATATGACAATTAATTGATAATGATAATTAATAATATATATTGTAATGTTATATGTATTTAATTAAATGTATATTTTATTTATTTTTATCTGTATTTTATTGTTTTGTTTACTTTTAGAATATAGTAATAGTTGGCCATAATAAATAATAGTTGCTATAAATGAATAGTAATAATATTATCATTATTTATCATTTAAGAACAATAATCAATTGTAGTCTATATTTTCATTTTTTATTTGATAATGTATAAATCTGTATTTTATTATTATTATTATTATTATTTTTCACATTTACAATGTAGAACTAGTAATACGTAATTAACATGTATTACTAGTATATGAATATATAAGTAATAAGTACATTTAAGTAATAATAATAATAATATAGAAGTAATAATATATTTATAAATTAATATATAAAGATGGAATAGTTGACCCCAAAATAAATCTGAGCTTGTTTTTGCACAGAAGTGATTCTGATCAGTAATAATATCTGTACTGGCCCTTTAAACCAGGAACCACTTATGTGTCAGTATATATATATATATAGACTGTAAATAAACGACTTCATATGTGAAGTCTGATAATCAGAGTCTGTGAAGCTGTGATGTGTTTGTGGCTGGTTATGTACGCGCTCCGTCTACGGGTCAGTGATCCGAGTGTCTCTCTGTCCTTGAGCGTCTGACTGATGAGGTCACTCACCGGACATCTGTCCTGTGCTCTGATTGGTGGAGGCGGGTGTCAGGGGGCGTCGGCATCTGAGGGTTGACACCTGACGGCTTTATTATTGTCTCTGCTCTGACAGAGACACCTTGGCTCCGTCTGCGTCTCCTCTGATCTCTCCTGAGCTGTGAAGCAGGTTCAGTCGGAGTCTGTGTTTAATGAATCAGAGCTGACTGAGATCCAGGAGTCACTCATGATAAACGGAGAGCATTTACTGTATCGTTTGCTGTTAAAATACTCAACTTTGCTGTGACAAAAGCCATTCGTGCTGATATGGCAAGAAACAAACAAACAAATACAATGAAATCAACAAATCCAACATTTGATTGATTTGTTTGTTTGCATTTATTTATTTCCATTTATTTGCTTAGTTATATGTATTTATTTTTTTACAGAATTCTATTTGTTATATTTAATATAGAATTAATTATTAAAATTAAAAATATTGAAAACATTTTATTTATATTTATTATACATATAAATAATATTATTAAATTAATACATTTATTTATTTATTTATTCGTTTTTTATCATATTAATGATTGATTTTTTATTTAACTATTTATATTTTTGTTTAATTAAACATATAATTAAAAGATAATAAGGTTAGAGCTGTTATGAAGATGGTATGAAATTGAGGTGGTGTTGTGTGCAGTGTTATTGTAGTATAATTTATAATTTTTTTTATTTTATTTTTATATTTTCCTTTTTATTTTAATTTTAGTCAGTTTTAGTAATTAGTGTTTGTTATTTTTTTAATGATTTTTTTGCAGCTTTTATTGATTTTTATTTTAGTCAATTTAAACTAAATTAAAATGAGAAACAATTAGTCATTTTTAGTAGTTTTTTTTTTCTTTACAGTTTTTATTTTAGTCAATTTAAACTAAATTAAAATGAGAAACAATTAGTCATTTTTAGTAGTTTTTTTTTTCTTTACAGTTTTTATTTTAGTCAATTTAAACTAAATTAAAATGAGAAACAATTAGTCATTTTTAGTAGTTTTTTTTTTCTTTACAGTTTTTATTGTAGTCAATTTAAACTAAATTAAAATGAGAAATGTTGCCTTGGAATGTTGCCTAGCTGAAATAAAATTTTTGCACACACTTTATTGTTTACATTTTGTATTGTATATTGTATTTTTGTGTTTATTTTATTTCAAGTGATTTTTTTAATTTCTGTTTTTTTAATGTACCTTTTATTTTATTTTAGTTATTTTTATTTTATTTTATTTTTAGCAATGGTTGCTTGGTTGTAGAGTGAGACTAAACTCCTGTTATTCTAGATATTTTAACCTTAGATCAACAAGTTTGAAAGCAGCAGGAGGGAGTGAAATACAGAAAGCGGGTCAGACATCATTGTTGTTGTTAATGAGTGTATTTGGTTAATGTTGACTGGTTCAGGTGTTACTAGTGAGTTAGTGAAGGTTAAATCAGATTTTACAGCCATTAAATCATCAGAATCATGTTGTTTTGATATAAATATAACGGAGATGAAGTTTGTGAGTCCGTGTGTTTCCATTGAGTCATCTCTCTTTCCCAATCCTGTGAGTCACCAATCAGCCGCTCTGATTAAAGCAAACACGCTAATGACACGCAAACGCCGTGATGAAGATGCATCTTCGTCATCATCAGTGTGTTTTTACTCGTCTGTCCTCAGAGTCGAAGTCTCTCTCTCTCTGTCTGAGCATCCCTCGCTCGCCCGCCGCTGCTCTCAGCCTAATTGGCTGACAGTGGAGTGTCTTTGTCGTCATGGAAACTACTCTAATGTCTCTTTATTGGACATCACGGCCTTGAGTCGTGGTCGGCGCGGCGACGCTGGAAGAAGAATTAGTGAGGAGAGGAAACCGAGAGAAGTGCTGTAGAGAGTGATTTCAGACGATCAGCCTACAGGAAGATAAAAGCAGTCATTATTTCCATCAAATTACATGCTCTCAAATCACATCAGGGTTATCATAGTTAACCAAAACCATAAAAATATTGTTACTTGAAAAC
>NW_015551042.1:512863-518838 GCF_001515605.1 Sinocyclocheilus anshuiensis
GCATGAAATCAGAAAATCTAAAATGGCTAACACATATATATCACATATAAAAATAATTAAACAACTTAATTCATAAATTATTAATTATTAAATATTTAATAATTTATTAATTATTAATTCATTAATAAATTTATTTAGTCCTGAATTTATATTAACACCGGACTTACAACATAAAATAGGAAGCACATCATAACTGTTTCTATTTTTTTGAAAAATTGTGGTCTCAACAAAATAATTCATAACTATTAATGTAACAATTACAAAAATATTAATGCAAAAAACATAATAACAGTTTAGACAGTGTGTATTGCTACTAAATAAAATATATGAATGCATAAATATAAAATTAAGTTAAAAATAATAAAAATAATGTTCAAATAAATACAGAAAATAATCAAGTAAAAAAGTAGTAAAAAATATATGAGTTAAAATTAGATACATATATATTTTTTTAAATTGTATTTGTTTTATCAAGTCATTTATGCCTTTATTTATTTTCCTATAAATACATTTTATTTATTAAATTTTTTCTGCAGGTTTGGTCGTCTATACCTCCTGATAAGCCATAGTTTGCACTTGTGCTCGTTTATCTGATGTTTGATGAATTTCAGGAGTGTTTCAGGAGACTTCAGTTGCAGTTTGACGTTAGTGTAATTTCACGTATTTGTCCATTACAGCTTTAGTTCCAGCATCGATCTCCTGTTTCTCTTTTGTTTTGGTTCTTCACTCTGATGAAACTCAATGGCTCAGTCGTTGAGCGGCTGTAATGTGTCGTTTCCCTCATCAGCCGCTTGTCATTAATGCTTATTAATGGACTGAACTGGACTGGACTGGACTGGAGTGAGTGGACTGGACTGGATTGGACTCTACTAGACTAGACCGAACTGGGGTGAGTGGACTGGACTGGACTGGACTCTACTAGACTGGACCGGACTGGACTGGACTGGAGTGAGTGGACTGGACTGGACTCTACTAGACTGGACCGGACTGGACTGGACTGGAGTGAGTGGACTGGACTGGACTCTACTAGACTGGACCGGAGAAGACTGGAGTGAGCGGTCTGGACTTGACTGGATTGGACTCTACTAGACTGGACTGGACTGGAGTGAGTGGACTGGACTGGACTGGACTGGATTGGACTCTACTAGACTGGACCGGACTGGACTGGAGTGAGCAGTCTGGACTCGACTGGACTGGACTCTACTAGACTGGACCGGACTGGACTGGAGTGAGTGGACTGGACTGGACTGGACTCTACTAGACTGGACCGGAGCAGACTGGAGTAAGCGGTCTGGACTCAACTGGATTGGACTCTACTAGACTGGACCGGACTGGACTGGAGTGAGTGGTCTGGACTCGACTGGCCTGGATTGGACTCTACTAGACTGGACCGGACTGGACTGGAGTGAGTGGACTGGACTGGATTGGACTCTACTAGACTGGACCGGACTGGACTGGACTGGACTGGAGTGAGTGGACTGCATTGGACTCTACTAGACTGGACCGGACTGGACTGGAGTGAGTGGACTGGACTCGACTGGACTGGTTTGGTCTTTACTGGATTGGACTCTACTAGACTGGACCGGACTGGACTGGAGTGAGCGGTCTGGTCTGGTCTGGACTGGTCTGGACCGGACTGGACTGGAGTGAGGTGACTGGTCTGGTCTGTACCAGACTGGACTGGAGTGAGCGGTCTGGACTCGACTGGACTGGTCTGGTCTTTACTGGATTGGACTCTATTAGACTGGAGTGAGTGGACTGGACTGAGTGGACTGGACTGGTCTGGTCTGGTCTGGACTAGTCTGGACCGGACTGGACTGGAGTGAGCGGACTGCTCTGGTCTGGACTGGACTGGAGTGAGCGGCCTGGTCTGGACTGGACTGGAGTGAGCGGTCTGGTCTGGACCAGACTGGACTGGAGTGAGCGGTCTGGTCTGGTCTGGTGCCGGCCGGCTCGCTGTGGCAGATGAACCGCTGTGATTATCTCTGGGCTGGATCAGGTCACTCTCAGGGTAAAGTATCCGGACAGCGATGTAGAAACACAATTAGATTCAATTAGATAGTGGAAACCCGTTTCTGTGCATTGGATGGTGAACATCTCCAGAGCAGTGGCTCATGGGTTGATGGAACAGCAACAAGTCCTTGATGGTTTTTTAAATTTTATTTTATTTTATTTTTGTCCATTTAGTATTTAGTAATGCAGTATGTTGTAGAAAATGTCTATTTTGTGTATAAGGAGGGTTCAGTGTCTGTCGGTTTAGTTCAGTCAAAGGCAGCTGGTGATGTGAAACAATGAAAATGAGAAATATATTTATTTAAAATAAATAAACAAACAAACAAACCATTTTAGCAGAAAACAACACACTTCACCTTTATCGTTTAGTCAGCAGCATCAGATTTGTGTTTGATTCCCAGAGATGCACAAACTGATCAAATCAATCTTGTATTTTGAATATTTCTGTTCAGTCTTGTAATGCGTCTTGTATGCTGTAAAGCAGAAGAATGCCTGATGTGTGTGTGAGCACATTTGGCCAGTTGAATCGTTCCTGCATGCATTAATGCTTTAGATGTGAGCGTCTGTCAAATGCATGAATGCAAATGTGATTCAGGACCTCGTCGTGGGTTTTCAGTTAATCTCCACTGATTCCCCATCATGTACATCATGAGCAGTGTTTGTATCAGCTGTAGATCTGAAGGCTGAACTCTGGAGAATAAATGTTGCTCTAGAGGTTAACAGGTCAAACTTATACAGGATTGCTGTGATTCTCCAGCAAACATGCAGCATTATCTCGTCCCGTCGACGTGTCTTTGAAGTCGGGGCATTAGCAGTTTTGGCACGGGGGCTTTTTCCATCTGAAAGCCTTTTTAGTTTTTAATCAGAGTCGATTTAATTAAATTATTAATTTTTCTTTTGAGGTGCAGATATGGGATCAGTGGAGAAGAAAGGCCCGGAGCGAGTCACGTTTAATTATTGAGTGATGTAATTACGTCAGGTGATGGAATGACACCTGCTTTGATTCACGAGCATGTGCAGATGACCTTTGACCTTTCCTGACCTTTGACCCCGTTGTGTGTCGGCAGGTGTGTGGAGATCATCGCTAAAGAGGGTCGGAGTCTGAAGGAGCTCTATCTCGTGTCCTGCAAGATCACCGATCACGGTAAGACTGACATGAGTTCGGCTGCGTTTCGTTTCCATCTGTCCGACTGGAACATGAACACTGCATTCTCAAAGAACAGGCATGAACTTTAACCTTTAGTCTTGTTACACAGTCAGTTTTCCCATTTAGGCCTAACTACTGTCATGGTGAAATAGGAGTCATTTGCATTTTATTTTATTATATGTTATTATTTTATTTTATTTTACAAATTCTTAAACTTTGCCTACTGTAATGGCAAAGCAGCAGACCTTTATATTTATTTTATTATTATTATTTTTTTAATCTATTTTTCAAAATCGTAACATTTCATGGCAGAAATAAATTACTCTGAGTGATATTTACAGTAGCCTACAAGTGAATATTTATTTTATTATTATTTTTTTTTTAATCTATTTTTCAAAATCCTAACATTTCATGGCAGAAATTCATGGCAAAATCCTGATTTCATGGCAGGCTTTTACGTATTATTTGATTGATTATTTTTTATAATATTTTATATAATTTATTTTTATTCTTATTTTTTTAATCCAAAACTTTGCCTACTGTAATGGCCAAGCAGGAAGCATTTATTTATTTTATTTATTAAATTTGTATTCATTCATTCATTCATTCACTCTAATGAAGCGACATGTTTTATTTTATTTTATTATCTGTTATACTGTCATTTATTTCTGTGATCAAAGCTGTATTTTCAGCATCATTACTCCAGTCTTCAGTGTCTCATGATCTTCAGAAATCATTCTAATATGCTAATTTGCTGCTCCAGAAACATTTCTGATTATTATCAATGTTGAAAACAGTTTTGCTGCCAAATATTTTTGAGGAAACCGTGATGCATTTTATTTTTCAGAATTCAAAAGAACAGCATTTATTTGAAATAGAAATCTTTTGTAACATTATACATGTCTTTACTGTCACTTTTGATCAATTTAATGCGTTCTGAATGAATAAAAGTATTAATTTCTTGTGGAAACTGTGAGGCACTGCAAGTATTAAGCAGCACGAATGTTTTCAACATTGATAATAAGAAATAAATAAATTTCACATGCACCATATCAGCATATTAGAATGAAATGTAAATGCAAATAAAATATCTGGCCTTTAATAAACTCCGATCAGTCGAGCAGTGGTTAGGATGCGGTGTTAGTGTCCAGCGGTCTTCTCGGACTTCAGAGAACATCTTCGCTTCATCTCTGCAGGTTTTGGCTGAATGATCCGCGTCTCTGAAAGTCACTTTAGTGTTTCTTTGGCAGCAGTGAGTTAAAGTGACTGAAGGACATGTGTGCTGCTTCTTCACCGCAAACTTCAACCTTTAAAGCCTTAAAACGGCCTGAAATCAGACAGAAGGACAGTGATTAACACTGTCCTAAATGTACTGCAACAAGTCCACTAGCAGATGTTACTGTAAATATTTACATTTATATTTAGTCATTTAGCAGGTGCTTTTACCCAAAGCGACTTACAATGGAAGATATCAAACCAACACAAGAGCAACAATATGTAAATGTGTTTTATAAATAAAAAGAAAACAAGTAGATAGAATAGATATAGAATAGAGAGAGCTAGTGTTAGGGGTCAAGTTATTTTTTAATAAATAAAAAGAAGTATATAGAATAAAAAAAGAATAGAGAGAGCTAGTGTTAGAGGGTCAAGTTATTATTTTCAATAAATAAAAAGAAAACAAGTATATAGAATAGAAATAGAATAGAGAGAGCTAGTGTTAGAGGGTCAAGTTATTATTTTCAATAAATAAAAAGAAAACAAGTATATAGAATAGAAATAGAATAGAGAGAGCTAGTGTTAGAGGGTCAAGTTATTATTTTTATAAATAAAAAGAAAAAAAGTAGATAGAATAGAAATAGAATAGAGAGTTCTAGTGATAGAGGGTCAAGTTATTATTTTTAATAAATAAAAAGAAAACAAGTATATAGAATAGAAAGTTTTTTTAATAAATAAAAGAAAACAAGTATAAAGAATAGAAATAGAATAGAGAGAGCTAGTGTTAGAGGGTCAAGTTATTATTTTGAATAAATAAAAAGGAAACAAGTATATAGAATTGAAATAGAATTGAGAGAGCTAGTGTTAGAGGGTCAAGTTATTATTTTTGTAATAAATAAATAGAAAACAAGAAGATAGAATAGAAATAGAATAGAGAGTTCTAGTGTTAGAGGGTCAAATTTTTTTCATAAATAAAATAAAACAAGTATAAAGAATATAAATAGAATAGAGAAAGCTAGTATTAGAGGGTCAAGTTATTATTTGTAATAAATAAAAATAAAACAAGTATATAGAATTGAAATAGAATAGAGAGAGCTAGTGTTAGAGGGTCAAGTTATTATTTTTAATAAATAAAAAGAAAACAAGTATATAGAATTGAAAAAGAATTGAGAGAGCTAGTGTTACAGGGTCAAGTTATTATTTTTTAATAAATAAAAAGAAAACAAGAAGATAGAATAGAAATAGCATAGAGAGTTCTAGTATTAGAGGGTCAAGTTTTTTAAATAAATAAAATAAAACAAGTATAAAGAATAGAAATAGAATAGAGAGAGCTAGTGTTAGAGGGTCAAGTCATTATTTTTAATAAATACAAAGAAAACAAGTATATAGAATTGAAATAGAATAGAGAGAGCTAGTGTTAGAGGGTCAAGTTATTATTTTGAATAAATAAAAAGGAAACAAGTATATAGAATTGAAATAGAATAGAGAGAGCTAGTGTTAGAGGGTCAAGTTATTATTTTTAATAAATAAAAAGAAAACAAGTATATAGAATTGAAATAGAATAGAGAGAGCTAGTGTTAGAGGGTCAAGTTATTATTTT
>NW_015551042.1:519335-528902 GCF_001515605.1 Sinocyclocheilus anshuiensis
AAGTTATTATTTTTAATTAATAAAAGGAAAACAAGTATATAGAATAGAATAGAGAGTTCTAGTGTTAGAGGGTCAAGTTTTTTTTAATAAATAAAAGAAAACAAGTATAAAGAATAGAAATAGAATAGAGAGAGCTAGTGTTAGAGGGTCAAGTTTTTATTTTTATAAATAAAAAGAAAACAAGTAGATAGAATGGAAATAGAATAGAGAGAGCTAGTGTTAGAGGGTCAAGTTATTATTTTTAATAAATAAAAAGAAAACAAGAAGATAGAAATAGAATAGAGAGTTCTAGTACTAGAGGGTCAAGTTTTTTTAATAAATAAAAGAAAACAAGTATAAAGAATAGAAATAGAATAGAGAGTTCTAGTATTAGAGGGTCAATTTTTTCAATAAATAAAAGAAAACAAGTATAAAGAATAGAAATAGAATAGAGAGTTCTAGTATTAGAGGGTCAATTTTTTCAATAAATAAAAGAAAACAAGTATAAAGAATAGAAATAGAATAGAGAGTTCTAGTATTAGAGGGTCAATTTTTTCAATAAATAAAAGAAAACAAGTATAAAGAATAGAAATAGAATAGAGAGTTCTAGTATTAGAGGGTCAATTTTTTCAATAAATAAAAGAAAACAAGTATAAAGAATAGAAATAGAATAGAGAGTTCTAGTATTAGAGGGTCAATTTTTTCAATAAATAAAAGAAAACAAGTATAAAGAATAGAAATAGAATAGAGAGTTCTAGTATTAGAGGGTCAATTTTTTCAATAAATAAAAGAAAACAAGTATAAAGAATAGAAATAGAATAGAGAGTTCTAGTATTAGAGGGTCAATTTTTTCAATAAATAAAAGAAAACAAGTATAAAGAATAGAAATAGAATAGAGAGTTCTAGTATTAGAGGGTCAATTTTTTCAATAAATAAAAGAAAACAAGTATAAAGAATAGAAATAGAATAGAGAGTTCTAGTATTAGAGGGTCAATTTTTTCAATAAATAAAAGAAAACAAGTATAAAGAATAGAAATAGAATAGAGAGTTCTAGTATTAGAGGGTCAATTTTTTCAATAAATAAAAGAAAACAAGTATAAAGAATAGAAATAGAATAGAGAGTTCTAGTATTAGAGGGTCAATTTTTTCAATAAATAAAAGAAAACAAGTATAAAGAATAGAAATAGAATAGAGAGTTCTAGTATTAGAGGGTCAATTTTTTCAATAAATAAAAGAAAACAAGTATAAAGAATAGAAATAGAATAGAGAGTTCTAGTATTAGAGGGTCAATTTTTTCAATAAATAAAAGAAAACAAGTATAAAGAATAGAAATAGAATAGAGAGTTCTAGTATTAGAGGGTCAATTTTTTCAATAAATAAAAGAAAACAAGTATAAAGAATAGAAATAGAATAGAGAGTTCTAGTATTAGAGGGTCAATTTTTTCAATAAATAAAAGAAAACAAGTATAAAGAATAGAAATAGAATAGAGAGTTCTAGTATTAGAGGGTCAATTTTTTCAATAAATAAAAGAAAACAAGTATAAAGAATAGAAATAGAATAGAGAGTTCTAGTATTAGAGGGTCAATTTTTTCAATAAATAAAAGAAAACAAGTATAAAGAATAGAAATAGAATAGAGAGTTCTAGTATTAGAGGGTCAATTTTTTCAATAAATAAAAGAAAACAAGTATAAAGAATAGAAATAGAATAGAGAGTTCTAGTATTAGAGGGTCAATTTTTTCAATAAATAAAAGAAAACAAGTATAAAGAATAGAAATAGAATAGAGAGTTCTAGTATTAGAGGGTCAATTTTTTCAATAAATAAAAGAAAACAAGTATAAAGAATAGAAATAGAATAGAGAGTTCTAGTATTAGAGGGTCAATTTTTTCAATAAATAAAAGAAAACAAGTATAAAGAATAGAAATAGAATAGAGAGTTCTAGTATTAGAGGGTCAATTTTTTCAATAAATAAAAGAAAACAAGTATAAAGAATAGAAATAGAATAGAGAGTTCTAGTATTAGAGGGTCAATTTTTTCAATAAATAAAAGAAAACAAGTATAAAGAATAGAAATAGAATAGAGAGTTCTAGTATTAGAGGGTCAATTTTTTCAATAAATAAAAGAAAACAAGTATAAAGAATAGAAATAGAATAGAGAGTTCTAGTATTAGAGGGTCAATTTTTTCAATAAATAAAAGAAAACAAGTATAAAGAATAGAAATAGAATAGAGAGTTCTAGTATTAGAGGGTCAATTTTTTCAATAAATAAAAGAAAACAAGTATAAAGAATAGAAATAGAATAGAGAGTTCTAGTATTAGAGGGTCAATTTTTTCAATAAATAAAAGAAAACAAGTATAAAGAATAGAAATAGAATAGAGAGTTCTAGTATTAGAGGGTCAATTTTTTCAATAAATAAAAGAAAACAAGTATAAAGAATAGAAATAGAATAGAGAGTTCTAGTATTAGAGGGTCAATTTTTTCAATAAATAAAAGAAAACAAGTATAAAGAATAGAAATAGAATAGAGAGTTCTAGTATTAGAGGGTCAATTTTTTCAATAAATAAAAGAAAACAAGTATAAAGAATAGAAATAGAATAGAGAGTTCTAGTATTAGAGGGTCAATTTTTTCAATAAATAAAAGAAAACAAGTATAAAGAATAGAAATAGAATAGAGAGTTCTAGTATTAGAGGGTCAATTTTTTCAATAAATAAAAGAAAACAAGTATAAAGAATAGAAATAGAATAGAGAGTTCTAGTATTAGAGGGTCAATTTTTTCAATAAATAAAAGAAAACAAGTATAAAGAATAGAAATAGAATAGAGAGTTCTAGTATTAGAGGGTCAATTTTTTCAATAAATAAAAGAAAACAAGTATAAAGAATAGAAATAGAATAGAGAGTTCTAGTATTAGAGGGTCAATTTTTTCAATAAATAAAAGAAAACAAGTATAAAGAATAGAAATAGAATAGAGAGTTCTAGTATTAGAGGGTCAATTTTTTCAATAAATAAAAGAAAACAAGTATAAAGAATAGAAATAGAATAGAGAGTTCTAGTATTAGAGGGTCAATTTTTTCAATAAATAAAAGAAAACAAGTATAAAGAATAGAAATAGAATAGAGAGTTCTAGTATTAGAGGGTCAATTTTTTCAATAAATAAAAGAAAACAAGTATAAAGAATAGAAATAGAATAGAGAGTTCTAGTATTAGAGGGTCAATTTTTTCAATAAATAAAAGAAAACAAGTATAAAGAATAGAAATAGAATAGAGAGTTCTAGTATTAGAGGGTCAATTTTTTCAATAAATAAAAGAAAACAAGTATAAAGAATAGAAATAGAATAGAGAGTTCTAGTATTAGAGGGTCAATTTTTTCAATAAATAAAAGAAAACAAGTATAAAGAATAGAAATAGAATAGAGAGTTCTAGTATTAGAGGGTCAATTTTTTCAATAAATAAAAGAAAACAAGTATAAAGAATAGAAATAGAATAGAGAGTTCTAGTATTAGAGGGTCAATTTTTTCAATAAATAAAAGAAAACAAGTATAAAGAATAGAAATAGAATAGAGAGTTCTAGTATTAGAGGGTCAATTTTTTCAATAAATAAAAGAAAACAAGTATAAAGAATAGAAATAGAATAGAGAGTTCTAGTATTAGAGGGTCAATTTTTTCAATAAATAAAAGAAAACAAGTATAAAGAATAGAAATAGAATAGAGAGTTCTAGTATTAGAGGGTCAATTTTTTCAATAAATAAAAGAAAACAAGTATAAAGAATAGAAATAGAATAGAGAGTTCTAGTATTAGAGGGTCAATTTTTTCAATAAATAAAAGAAAACAAGTATAAAGAATAGAAATAGAATAGAGAGTTCTAGTATTAGAGGGTCAATTTTTTCAATAAATAAAAGAAAACAAGTATAAAGAATAGAAATAGAATAGAGAGTTCTAGTATTAGAGGGTCAATTTTTTCAATAAATAAAAGAAAACAAGTATAAAGAATAGAAATAGAATAGAGAGTTCTAGTATTAGAGGGTCAATTTTTTCAATAAATAAAAGAAAACAAGTATAAAGAATAGAAATAGAATAGAGAGTTCTAGTATTAGAGGGTCAATTTTTTCAATAAATAAAAGAAAACAAGTATAAAGAATAGAAATAGAATAGAGAGTTCTAGTATTAGAGGGTCAATTTTTTCAATAAATAAAAGAAAACAAGTATAAAGAATAGAAATAGAATAGAGAGTTCTAGTATTAGAGGGTCAATTTTTTCAATAAATAAAAGAAAACAAGTATAAAGAATAGAAATAGAATAGAGAGTTCTAGTATTAGAGGGTCAATTTTTTCAATAAATAAAAGAAAACAAGTATAAAGAATAGAAATAGAATAGAGAGTTCTAGTGTTAGAGGGTCAAGTCTTTTTAATAAATAAAAAGAAAACAAGTACATAGAATTGAAATAGAATAGAGAGAGCTAGTGTTAGAGGGTCAAGTTATTATTTTTAATAAATAAAAAGAAAACAAGTATATAGAATAGAAATAGAATAGAGAGTTTAATAAATAAAAGAAAACAATTAGATAAAATAGAAATAGAAAAAAGAACACTAGTGTTAAAGGGTCGATTTTTTTGTAATAAATAATAAGAAAACAATATATAGAATAAAAAATAGGATAGAGAGAGCTAGTGTTAGAGGGTGAAGTGTAGATGGGAGAGATGTGTCTTGAAGATGGCTAAATACTCAGCTGCTTGGATCGAGTTGGAAAAGCATAAAAAAGCATGCCGTTTTTTGTATTTCACCGGCCGTATTTCTAGTGTTGAATTGCAGTAAAATTCTCCGGATCACGTGCGCTCCTCACATGGGAAGTCTGATATGCTGCTAATGTATTTCAGCCCACTTGAGATAATTACACATAAGTGGCACAGTAATGTGGCGAATCGCTCCGAACTCCTCGCAGCAGTTGTTTAACGTCAGCAGAACTCAAATCGACGGTAACCACGACCCTCGGCCCATGATGAATGACCGCAACATCAAAACCCAACGCTAATGACGGCCTGGAATGTGCCCCAAATATCCGAGCGTTTAAAGAAGATGAATGTTGGACACCCGATCCGCCGGGCCTCCGCGGGCTAATGCGGGTCACTTTAGGGCGGTGTCCAACACCATTGCTCCTCTGAGGACTGCTAAATACACCCGTTCTCCTGCGTCCTGCTGCTAATGGACTGATCGCTGGGTTTCCTGCACGGCTCTGGATCAGTTGGAAAGTAGGAGGTTGATTTTTGCATCCGCGTTCTTGGCCGGATTGAGCCTCGCTTAAATTACAGGTGCTTGAGGGCAAAAAAACTGCAACAAAAATACCTCCAAATTCAAGAAAAAGGGACAGAAATCATCTTATGCACAATTAAAATGAATCTGTTACATATGTTGCGATTTAAGTCAATGTGAAAATGAAATTATTTATTTTTATGCATAGTTTTTTTGCAGTGTTAACCATTTTTTGTTTTTTTATGATTTTATAATCAGCATTGATAATCATTATTACAATATCAAGAGCAATAATCAAGTTATATATATAATTTATTATTATTATTATTATTATTATTATTATTAGGAAAAGTCTCATATTGCATCTGTTCATATTGCATCAAATATTTATTTTTTCTTTTGCAATACATTCTAATAACCAATATTAATAATTATTATTACAATAATTAATAATATTAATAATATTTGTTTGTAACATTCCTGTAATGAATTTCTGTTTTATTTATTTTACATGGCAAAAAATATATATTTTATTGCTCAGTATTTTTGTCTTGTTTTCCCGTACAAATATCTAAACATGCATAAGTCAAGATACATACACTTCAGAAGCAAAATGACATAAATATTAATAATTGTAAGACTTGTTTTCTGAGAAATGTATTAAAATTAAGTGAATTTATGCTTAAAGCAAGAACAAATATCTGCCAATGGTGTAAGAAAAATAAATGTAATTCAAAGAGAAAGCAAGATTATTTTCTGACCCCATTGGCAGATATTTTCTCTAATTTTAAGAATAATTTAGATTAATTTTGATACTTTTTTTTCAGAAAAAAAAACTTTGAATCAAGGTATTGAATCATTCTGCTTCTCAAGCTGATTTAATGTTTAGATATTTGTGCTTTAAAACATGACAGAAATACAGAGTAAGAATAATAAGAGCAATAATCAACAATGATTTTTGTTGTAACATTCCTATAATGTATTTGTTTTTTATTTTGTGCCGCAAGAAAATTGTTCTTCCTCAGTATTTTTCTTGTTTTGCAGTACAATTATCTAAACATCCTAAAATCAAGATGCATTTACTTAAAGCAAAATGACTTTTTCTGAAATATTATTCTAAATTAATTGATCTTTTGCTTAAAACAAGAAAAATCTATCTACCAATGAGGTCAGAAAAATAATCTTGTTTTCTCTTTGAATAAAGATTATTTTTCTGACCCAAGTGGCAAATATTTTTTTCTTGTTTTAAGCATAAATTTGCTTAATTTTGACACGTTTTTCAGAAAAAAAGTATCTTGTTTTAAGGATGTCTAGTTATCTAGAAAACAAGACAAAAATACTGAGGAAGAACATCATATTTCTGCAGTGTATATTTTATGTTGGATTAGTGCTGGGCGGTATGACCAAAAATTTATATCACGGTATTTTTCTAAATTATACCGGTTTCACGGTACATGACGGTATTTTTTTTCCATGCATGACCAGGTGTTAACCATATTTTCTACTGATTGAGAGGAAATACTGCAGTATATTGACTTAGAATGCCCTATTTTACTGTCATGATGAGTGAATATTGTCAAAAAATACCACACTAAATAGTGACTAAACACGACCCCTTTTAATACATGTTAACCAGGAGTCACTCTCATTTATAATCGCGGCATCGTCTGATAAAATCAACATGCATCTACGGTATTCGGTATGAACCGGTATACCGCCCAGCACTATGTTGGATGACATAAATTGCATTAATCTCATAGCATTATGTGATTATTATATGCCACCTTTGAGCAGCATTAAAGGAGTCATATGATGTTGCTAAAAATAACATTATTTTGTGTATTTGGTGTAATGAAATGTGTTCATTATTGGGCATTATTGGCTTTGTCTCGTCGCTCCGGCCGGACAGGGCATCACAGTATAGTGAGGGCATAACATTTCCGTCACACGCTTGAGGTATTCGGCCAATCACAACACACTGTATAGCTGGCCAATCACAGCACACCTCGCTTTTCAGAACGATGAGCTTTGTAAAAATCGATGCGTTTCAGAAAGGCGGGGCATAGAGGAGAAACAATAATGTACAGTATGTGGAAAATAATGTGTTTTTTGAAACTTAAACCGCATAAACACATTTCATTACACCAAATACACAACATAATGTTCTTTTTAGCAGCATCATATGACCCCTTTAATGTCTTGTTGGAGTTTGTTGAAGCCGTCTGTCATGTTCTCTTCGTCCTCTGCTGTTTCTCTTGTTTTTAATCAGCAGATCCGGAGAGATGGAGAGCAGTAATAATGCTCTTGTAATTTCCGGCGGGATGTAGTGCGCAGGAAATGGACAAACCGTGTGACGTTCACTCGCTAGAGCGCATCTGAAGCACTAAAACATGCAGAAGAGCCTCTCATTCTGCTTCCATTAAGAGCTGTTTTCATGTTCGCTGGTTAGTGTTCGTGTCGAGCTGCTGTAGTTTAATTAGTTTTTATCGTTACTAATGCACCGCTCTGTGGCATGACAGCAGGTCGAGAGGATCTGACCTTAAAGATGATTCTGTCCATTATTAGAAGAAATTTCTTTGATGTGAACTGTCATTTAAAGTTTATTTATAACTAATGCATCTAATCCATCAAGTAGCATGCTCTACATAAACAATTAGATATAGCCAAACATGACCAAAAAAAAGTTCCCATTATTTTAAATAAGTTCCACTCTTTAAGAATAGTTGTAGTAAGAAAAAAGCTATTAAAGTTATTTTATGTTGTACTGTTATTTATTTATTTACTCATTCATTCCAGTATTTATGGCACAAAAGCAATGAGAAGTGACACCATTAAACAGATAAATTTTACAAAAATAATAATATTAATAAAAATAAAATACACTCTAGTATAGTCTTTTTTATTTTTATAATTTTTTATTATTATATATTTTTTTGTTTTTATGTGTATATATTCCATTTCCAATTTGTTGTTTTTGTCATTTTTATTATTTTAATGTCTATATAGTTTTTATTAATTATTTCAGTTTTAGTTATTTTTGTACATCAACTAAATGAAAATGCTAAATGTTTGCTGAACTATTACATTTATAATAAATAATTAGGGCTGCCCTCGACTAAAGATTTTTCTGGTCGACTAGTAGTCGTTCATATGCTTTCTATTTCCGGTTTAAGAAATGAAGTCGGCGACACTGACTCGTCGTCTCCACAGTAGTGGATGAGCCTGTATGCATGTTTCATACGGATTACATAATCTGAGAATATTTGTTTTCTATTTGAATTTCCATCTGTCATGCAGTAGCCCAAGCGCGCTGTTCAGCTTCCACACTTCGCACAAACACGTAAACAGCGCACTTTTTTCTAGGCTAAAATTAGATTGAGCTGCCATGTAAAGTTGCTACTACATACATATTTCAGATGATAAGCCATATTTGAGGTCGATAAATAATATATAAATATTATTTATTATAATATATACATTTTATGCATCTTATTTTATTTCAGTTAAGTTTTAAGTGTGTGTGTGTGTGTGTGTAATAACCCTGGTCCAGTGATATTTAAAAAATGTCATTAAGATGCTATTACAGTTTTTGTTCATTTTTATTAATTTGAATAATTTTTTGGATATAGTAGCTTGTTACTGGAGAAGCTGAACTGTGATGTAGTAAATCTCGTGAGTGTGTGCTGGTCTGCGGCGTCTCATTCTGTGGTCGTCTGATGTGTTTGTGACATTTATATTCAGCGCAGACTGGAAGTCCATCATCATGCAGATCACAGGTGTACTGTATTTGTCATGTATTCTGAGAGCGTGAGCCGCTGAGAAACACCTCAGATGTGACCTTCACCATCAAACACAACACCGGATTATTATTTACTGCACAAAAGTAGCAGAACACTCTTCTGAAATTCAATATTATTCCCATGAACTGAACAGACCCAATGAGAAGACTGAATAGGGAAATTCATAATGCTGTAAATGCATGAAGTGTTATTTGTTTTCAGACCCTGGTTGTTCTCTCTTGTGATTTCTGATTTTTCATGTTTTGACAGCCAGTATTTCAGCACATTGTGGCATGTTTATCTTCATTAACCCTGTAGTTTCTGTCGTTCAGGTCATATTTTTGTTATCACAACTCGAGCATGTGTCATCAGTATAATTCAATGAGCTTCTAATTCATGACAGATGAATTAGAGTTTGATTGATGCACGACCTTTGACATCAACAGAAGACATGAGAAGTCTGACTTACTACTATGGTAGGTTACATTTTATTATTTGTTTTTTATTATTATTACATATATTATTATTATTAATAATAATAATAATAATAATAATAATAATAA
>NW_015551042.1:528912-530673 GCF_001515605.1 Sinocyclocheilus anshuiensis
ATTAAATAAAAATAATTAAAATTAAAATAATGTGATAAAAATGTTATTTTAATAGTAAACATTCTAATAATAATTTAAAAAATAATTATAAATAAAATTTATCAAGTCTATTTATTTTCATTATATCAAATATATGTTCATTATTTGTATTTATTTTAGTTTTCCCCTGCTGTCTGTGACCCACAAAAGCTGCTGATTTGATTATTATGAATATGGTTCATTCTAATTCAGTGTTTGCTGTTTATGCATTTGCACACTTGTTGATTATCCTATTCAGTATATTTCATATTAAAGGGGACATGACATACACACAGTTTCACCCAATCTCATGTTAATCTTGAGTACCTATAAAGTATAGCATTGCATCCTTCATATCGCCAAAGAGTCTTTAGTTTGATCATATTTATAAAAGAAAGACAGCTTTACGATTCTCTCCAACTCTTTAACAGTGTAAATAACTCAACATGCATGAAATAGCATCAGACTCCCTCTTTAATTCATGTGCATTCCTGAGATCATGGGTTTGATTCGCAGTGAATGCATGCACTGATCAAATCTACGGCTTTAATGCAATGTAAATCACTTAGGATTCATTCATCTGCCAAATGCATTAATGCAAATGTAAATATTTTGAATATATTGGGTCTATGCAGCTCATGGTAATATTAATAGAGATTCAGGGTTTGATTTTTGAAGACTAGTGTTTGATAAGCATGCTGTTTTAGGTCTTCATTTAATGTCCTGAAGCAGAAACACAGATTTCTCTCTTCGCATGCATTTGTGTGTTTTCTTCTTTTGTAAGCCATAGAGTTCAGGAGGAGAGGTTTAAGATAACGATGCTAAGAGACTGGTTTGAGTCGCTGTCCTCACGTGAAACTGAAAATCACTGTGATGTGGAGGGAGAAATAAACACGTGAGGAGATAACGGACCATTCACAGCAACATCTGTGTGTTTCTCAGCGTCTGCCATCGCTAATGGACATAAAAACTGACAATAGTGACGTTTTCGGAGTAATGGAGTGAGTGTGTTTCAGATGGACACATTTATTGACGCCACAAATGCACTCGAGTGATTTTTTCCTTCAGGCGCACTGGAAAGGCACAGTTTGAGCTGTTTAGAGACTTGTTCGCTCATCTGCACCTGTAGATCTTCTCATCATGCGCTGATTTCCATCAGTCAGATTTCAGATTCTCAACACGCCTAACTTTGCAGTCTGGTTGAAGTATTTGTTCACATGTGCGTTGCATGTTTCTCAAACTATATTTCATTGCATTAGTTGCTGCGGTCAGAACTTTGACCATGTTTCATCGGGATAATTTAACGAGCATCTACTACATGAGAGGTGAACTGGAATATGATTAACACACAACCTTTGACATCAACAGAAGACATGAAAAGTGTTTCTCATTGCTTTATAAAGTTCTTAAAGGGACAGTTAACCCCAAAATGACAAATCTGTCATCTATCTTATAATTTAGAAAATTATATATATATATATAGAGAGAGAGAGAGCTAGAGATAGAGATAATTATACATTATAATTATGAATTATTATATAATTATAAAAAATATAATAAAAAGCCACTAGTGTTAATAATCCCGGGTGTAAGGTGTAAAGACATGTATAATGTTACAAAAGATTTCTATTTCAAATAAATGCTGTTCTTTTGAATTCTGAAAAATAAAATGTATCACAGTTTCCACAAAAATATCGTGCAGCACAACTGTTTTCAACATTGATAATAATCAGAAATGTTTCT
>NW_015551042.1:531431-541753 GCF_001515605.1 Sinocyclocheilus anshuiensis
ATGACTATTATATATATATATATATATATATATATATATACTGTATATATATATATAGTTTGGGGGTTTTATTTATTTATTTATTGAAAGAAATGCTAATAATACTTTTTTTAACAGTAAAAAAAAATGAACTTTATGTTCTTTAAAAAAAATCATGAAAAATATAACAGTTTCCATACATACATTAAGCCTTATAACTGTTTTCAACATTGATAATAATACAATGTTGATAATAAATCAGCATATTAGAATGATTTTCTGAAGATCATGTGACACTGAAGACTGCAGTAATGATGCTGAAGATTCAGCCGCGCATCACAGAAATAAAATACAGTTTAACAGATATTCACATAGAAAACAGCTGTTTGGAATTTTAATAATATTTAATATTTTTACAGTATATTTAATCAAATACAAGCAGCCTCAGTGAACAGAAGGGAGACTTCTTTCAGAAACATTAAAAATCTTACCGACCCCAAACTTCACAGTATATGAAGTCAAATGGTCTTTATGAGTGTTTTGAGTGAGTATTTCTAACGCTTCATCTCACACTCCTGATTTCTCCAGTTCCAGACGATTACAATGGAAATCAATATGAATTGAGTCTGTAAGTGAGAGTTTGATGATGGAGATTTCAGAGTAACTGTGGCTCGTCTGAAATGACATCCAGTAAAGTCCTTATAAACCACCTGATCAAAATATTCAATCATAGAAACGTTCAGTTATTGTGCCGTATGACCATATAAACACACACATTCAGTCTCTTTCAGATGCTTTTATTCATTTAGACTCATATACAATAGAGGGATTGTGCATTGCTGTAAATACAGTCTAGACTATGTTTCTCATACAGTACAAAAGAATAGAAAAACTCTTTTTTACTCACTGTTTTTGCATCTCATCTACAGCCTGACTCTGCATTCAGAAATGTCTTCACTTTAACGGCTCGCATAACTTTTTAGGTGATTTTCATTTTTTGCATGTTTTATTCTTGCGTTTATCTGCAAGTGTATTTGATATAGTTCATGTTTCTGCAAATGCACTGCAGAAAACTGGCTTCTTATTTAGTATGTTTGTCTGGCTTTACAGTACAAATATCTAAAAATGATTATATCAGCGTACATTGACTTGAGAAGCAAAATGACTTGTTTTCTGGAAAGTGTGTTAAAATTAAGCAAATTAACGGGTTTTTTTGGTGCATTTTATTTATTTATTTATTTTTCTTTTATTAAACTGCAGCAGCTGCAATATAATAAAAGACACAAATGTTCAAAAAATTGTTAAATATATCCATTAGAATAAATAATAATTACATGTATTGTATAGGCAGATTGACTATTTTATTTGGTGGATGAAATTATTGTTATTGTTGTTGTTAATTAGAATAATAATTTAATGATGTGTATTATTATTATTTTGATGCATAATAGTAGATATCAATTTTACTAAATAGTTAAATGTATTACTAAACAGAATAAATAAATGACTAAATTTATCATAATGGACTATATTACTTGGTGGAAGAATTGTTCATCTTCTATTCCTTCTTATTATTATTATTATTATTAAATATTGAACATTGATTTATTTTTTATTACATGGTTACATGGATTGTATTATTATTATTATTAATATTAGTTATGCTTAAAAAGTAGAGTGGAGTCAGAAAAACAATCTTTTTTTCTCATTGAATTAAGTTTGAATTATTATTTTATGACCCAATTTGCAGATTTTTTTTTCTTGTTTTACACAAACATTAAGCATAATTTTGATGTTTTTCATCAAACATCAGTCATTTTACTTTTCCTGTAAAGCTATCTTAATTTAAGAATGTTTAGATATTTGTGCTGGAAAACAGGACAAAGATATGAGTAATAAAATGATGTTTTGCAGTGTGTTGTTTGGCTGTAATATATACGTGTGTTTCTCGGGAGATTCGTGACGCTCGTCCACAGCAGCGTTATTGGTTTTCACTATTTAAAACCCAAATGGACTTTGGAGGATTCATTATGTCCTCGTCTCAGCTCTGACCCCAACAGCCATAAAAATGATTGTGCAATATCTCTTTTACGACACTGAAAATTCATAACGTTTCAGTGGCGTCCTGAAGGAGGAATAAAAGCAAAGCCGAGGATTTGCTGCAGTCTCCTTTATCAGATGTTTATTATAAAAAGATAGTTCTGGATATAAGCTATGATTAAATAAAACCATTGTAAGAAAGGCTGTAGTAAAACTAGTGTAAAACTTTATTTTAAGAGGCTTGTATTTTTTTCTCCTTTTATTAAAAGGCAGCAACTGCCAGTATAATAAAAGACGCCAATATTCAATAAATAGTTAAATGTATTAAAAAGAATGAATAATAATTTATTATACAGGCAAATTGATATTTTACCTGGTGGATAAATTAATTAAATTAATAAAAAATGTATTATTATTATTACTATTGTTATTATTAATTAGAATAATAATTTATAGATTTATTATTATTAACTTTACCTAACTTTAATAAAAAATATTTTATTTTTATAATTTATATTTATTTATTTTGTAATTTATTATAAATGGATACTTGGTGGATAAATTGTTTTTATTATTGTTGTTGTTTAATGATATTTATATTATCATTATTATTATTACTATGTTATTGTTTATAGATGTCAGTTTTAGATATACATTAATAATAGATTTGCAAAACGGTTTACTAAATGGTTAAGTATTAATAAACCGTAAAAAAAAATCAATTGTATATATAGACTAATGGACTGTAATTGTTTATCTTTTAATTATTCTTATTATTATTAAATACTGAATATTGGTTCCTTTTGTATTGCATGATCACATGGATGATGACGATGATGATGATTTGTTATTTTTTTATAACAATGCTGCTGCTGTTGTTGTCATTAATACTAATAATATCAATAATAATAATAAATATTGAACATTAATATATTTTATATTACATGGTTAATTGGATTATCTGATAAGTATATTATATTTTAACATGAACATTGTAAAATATAATAAATGCAAGTATTTTTCTTTCATTTCTCTCATTTGTCGTCTTGTGGTCAAATCAGTGCGTGGTGTTTATTACATCAGTGTGTGAAAGTAAACCGAGCGTTGTGTTTGATGCGATTGTAGTTTAGCTGATGTCTCCTGACAGCGTTTGCCGTTGTTTCTCGTATAAGGCGCTAATCTGCAGCCTGATATTGGCGAGCGCTAACGGCCCCACAGGAAGTAATAAGCGCGGCGCGGGGCTTTATTGAGCCTCGTATAGAGCCAGCACTCTTATTACGCCCCGCGTGACTAATGCACACGCTTGCCTTTTATATGCACCTTGTTTTTATATCCCCCTTGTTTCTGTCTTTGTGCGGAGCAGGAGCTGGGCATCCTGGGTAACTTGGGCAGATATTTCATGCGTTTGGTGTGACGTGACGCTGCTTTATGATTTCACAGGCTCAACCCTCGTAATGCATTCAAAATCTCCATACAGTTGTTTGCATCCCGGGTCCATTTGGACCTGAAGAATTGTTATTTCATAAAACTGGCATAACTTAATATTTTTCGGCTAAAACCATATAGTATCTGATCAGCAAAATTAGATTTTTTTTTTAATGTTACCACATTACTACTGCATTTACTCCCTTTTTTATTAATTAGAAATAGTAATAATTACATTTAATTTATATAGGCAAATAGACTATTTTCCTTGGTGGATGAATTATTATTATTATTATTATTATTATTATTATTATTATTATTATTATTATTATTATTATTATTATTATTATTATTATTATTATTATTATTATTATTATTATTATTATTATTATTATTATTATTATTATTATTATTATTATTATTATTATTATTATTATTATTATTATTATTATTATTATTATTATTAAATATATATATCCATTTTCAATAAATAGTTAAATGTTTTTTAATTATTTTTTTTATGAGAAACTTTATTGGAATATATCATTGTATGAAAGTTATTCATTGTATGAAACTTTAATGTAAGAATTACCAGTATTAATTGGAATAAATAAAATGTAATTAAATTCCTTGGCATTTATAACTCACGATTGCTCAAAAAAGTCAAAATTTATGAAACCTACATATTTATTTCTTACAAAACAACATCAAAACATTATTATTATCTTCATCATCATCATCATCATTATTATTAAAATAATTGTACTTGCAAAAACTAAAAGTGATCAGTTTTTCATGCTGTGATGGTTCATCAATAGGCGTGCATATTCATGATCATCAACAAAATTCGGTCCCAAAACTGTGTGAGATATGGGCAAAATATATTTTACAAAAGTTTTTGACACTAATACAACTTCATGGATGATTTTACAAAAAATTTTGACACCTAATGGTTCTCCATACATACCCGGGTCAAAAATGACCCGAACATAAAACGTGTTACATCTCTTAAAAAATGAATGCAAAAAATCTAAAAAAATAAATAGATGTGTATTTCGAGGGTCTTAAAGCATTTGCAAAGTTTCGCTCTCTTACTAAAAACTATGCATTTTTTAGAAATTGCCCTGTATCCCGAGTGCGTTCTGGTGTGAATTAGGAGGCTATTTTTGCGCGCTCAGGATCTCGCAGCGGTCTCTGGAGACTGAGTGTGTTGACGCTGCTGGTGACAGTGCGAGGGGGTGTTTAATGGTTAGAAACCCTGCTGCGCATGCCGGGACTGAGAGATTCCCTGAGCAGCCGGGATTTTAACCCCGTCAGATGGGAAGCGCAGGAGATGCTCTTGACAGGCTGTCCCGGATCGCTCGCACCGCACTTCTAATTGTTCTGCTTTAGTTTTTGGTGGAAGTGCACTTTTTGCTCATGAAACATTCAGAAAAGTTTCAGCCGTGAGTTGCTGGAAACGTTCACGCTCGTGCTGTGGGATGTTGAAGAAGGACAGCAGATCCGCCAAACGTGCAGAAAGTGAAGTGGGGTGTAAGACAGTTTCTGACACACGAGTGATTCAAAAGAGACGACTGGAAATCTGAGACCAATTTTATTACTCATTTTCAGAGGCATTTCTAGAGTTTGATCATGATTGGCTAACATGCATTTTATTTATGCATTTCAGCAACAAAGCAATGCATTTGTTTAATAATTTATTAAATAATGTAATTTTTTTATATTTAGTCATTGAACATTTTAAATAGATAAATAATAAATTATTATTTTAAAAAAAAATTCTCTTATCTTTTTTTAATGTTACCACATTACTACTGCATTTACTCCCTTTTTTATTAATTAGAAATAGTAATAATTACATTTAATTTATATAGGCAAATAGACTATTTTCCTTGGTGGATGAATTATTATTATTATTATTATTATTATTATTATTATTAAATATATATATCCATTTTCAATAAATAGTTAAATGCTATTTAAACAGAATAAATATTTAGTCAGTTTATTATGTAGGTTAATGGTCTTATTTTACTTATTATTATTATTATTATTATTATTTTAACTAAATATGATAAAAACACTACTCTTATTTACATTCGGTATTATTATTATTATTATTGTTATTATTAATTTTCTATTTCTAATAAATAGTTAAATGTAATAATAAGCAGAATAAATATTCAGTCAAATATTTTCTCTAGGTATATAGTGTATATATAGGTATTAGATCATTTCATTATGATTGATTGATTGATTAGTAGTAGTAACATTACATTATTTATTTAAGATTTTAAAATTATAAAAAAAAATCTAATTATATTACGTAACAAACATTAACATAGGTATGTTCTGCAGATTGATTGATTTTAATGTATGTATTTATTTATTTTTGATATTTAACCAATGAGAAGTATATATAAATAAATAAATAATATTTAATATTTAAATTTAAATAATATAATAATATTTATTTATTGATTTATTTTCTCTAATCATGTTATCAAACATAATCATATAACAAACATATGCATGTGCTGTTTATTAATTCATTATTAGATTATTTTACTTATTTGTTTATTTATTAATTTATTTAATATTTAATAATTAATGTCAAATATTTAAAAAAAAATCTAATTATATTATTTAACAAGCATTGACATAGGTACGTGCTGAAGATTATTTAATTATTAGATATTTTCATTATTTATTTATTGTTTATTAAATAATTAAATAATTAATTATTTATTTAATATTTATTTATAGCTGCAGATTATGTCATTATTAGTTCATGTTTACACTGTAGTTTAATTGCCTGTATAGTGCTGTGCTAAAATTGCCAATTTAGGTACACTTTTTAGGTGTACAATAACAATATGACAATAACAAAATTCCATATATTACATATAAGAATTTCCATGTATCCATCCCTTCCTGATATTGTTTTTATTAAGAACTGCTCTGAAAGCAGCATTATAGATACAGTGTATCACATTCCTGTTTCCATTGCAACACGTCAAGCTTGTCACTTTGCTTTGTTTGACTGATGTATTGTTTTTTACTTCCACACTGACTGAATCCATCAATCTGTATTGTTAAAAGTGCTATCTAAATAAAGGGGACTTTTTGAACCTTGCCTTATAGACAGAGCCATCGTCATGTTAGAATAGAAAAGGCTCCGGTCCAAACTGTTGCTATAAAATTAGAAGCACACAATTCCCTAGAACAGTGGTTTTCAACCTGTGGGCCGCGGCAGGGGGGCCGCCAATTACTATTAAAAGAAATAATAATATTGTTAATATATGTAAAAATGTCTAAGTCATAACATAATATCTTAATTTCATATATATAATTAAATAAAAAATAAATATTAAACTGTTACTTTGCTTCCACTATTCGAGCTCGCTGACTGGTTTAAGAATAAACCGCCAATTCTAAAATATTTTTGCTGCGTATGCTACAGAACAACAGATTCAAACATGGATAAATAGCTGTCAACAGGGTCGCTGAAAATAACAAATGCAGACGTTTCTCCATCTACAAGTAAGCCTGACACTGAAAAGACTCAAAATAAATCTAAAAGAAAATACAGTAGTGACTATCTAGCGCGAGGCTTCACATGTGTGGGAACGGAGAACAAGCAGCTACCGCTCTGCGTTGTTTGCTCAGAAGTCTTATCAAATGAAGCTTTGAAACCGAGCAAACTACGACGGCACTTGGAGACTAAACACAGTGAATATGTGTCCAAGCCTATTGAGTTTTTTGAGAACAAACTGAAAGAACAAACGGGTCAGTTAATTTTTTTGCAGTGGGCCGCGGAAACATATGTGTTTGGTTGTGTGGGCCGCCAGTTGAAAAAGGTTGGGAACCACTGCCCTAGAATATCATCATATGCTTTAACATTAGGATTTGTACTCTTGGAAATTACTAAAGTAGTCAAACCTGTTCATTAGAAGGAGGTGTCCCAATACTTTTGGCAGTATAGTGTATATATGACTGTCAATCGAATGAGAGTTACACATTTACTGTATGTGAAGATGTGTGTGTGTGTGTGTGTGTTTGAGTTTTAGTGTGATATGTGTGTGTAGAGAAGCACCGGTCACTCGTCTGAAGTTCTGCTGAATTGTTGTAGATGAGTCTCCGTGCGTCCAGAACAATAGAGCGACGCATGGCTCATGTAAATTCAGCCCAGTGCTTTCACCCTCAGACGTCTCCGTCTGAAGAGACAGTTTACCCTGCGGCCCTCAGCGAGAGAAATGACCCCCATTATCTGCTCTCACAGCGGCCCTATTATCTCCTGTCATTCTCGTATGAAAATTGCCCATGAAATATTGATTCTGTGAAAAACGCCTTTGGAAATACAGATGTTGCGTTTGAAAAGGCTGAGATTTATTCAGAGGAAATTGTTAACATGAGTTCCTTATGTGTAATTCGCATCACTAGATATCTGTGTTATTGAAGCTTTTGTCCATCAGAAAGAGATGAACTGCATAGAACCAGATAAATCTTAAATATTAAATCCACATGTTGAATGTTACTGCATATTTTATTTGATTTTTTCCCAAAATCATTGGATTGTTGTCGATTGTTTTGGCACATTTATCTATGGGAATGACTAAATTATATTATTTAAATTCTATTATTAAAATATTATTTTAATTTACAAATAATGTAAAAATAAGTTAAGTAACATTTTATTGTAAATATACATTTATTGTTTATAAATTAATTAATTACAAAAAATGTGTTTATTTATTTTTATTATTTATTTGACAGGAATGACTAAATTACTTTTTGTAAATTATTTTTTAATTACATTTAATTAATTTGCATTTATATTTAAAGTATTCTTAAAATTACATTTTATTGTAGTTAATATTTAATTGTTTTTTTATTTTATGCATTTTTTATTTATTTATTTCATGATTTCATAGGAATTACTATATTTTTAGTCATTTAAATAATTTTAATTTAAATGTAAAATAATTTAGAATTAAAAAAAAAAAAAGTTTGGAAATTAATTAAAGCTTGCATGACTTTTAGGTTACTTTATAGTAACATGTCATATACATTTCAACCAAATAAAGTTGTAGTCCAGAATGAGCTCAAAGAGAGAGTTCTGCACCTTTACAAAGTATTTACTGTTTTTGTTTCATTTTCTCTTTGATCAAGTATGATTTCTAAATGTTTTTGTGGTAAATGTCATTTTTAGAAACCAGAATATGAGTGTTATGGACCCCAAATAGTTCTTGTTTTGTCTTGTTTTCCAGTAAAAATGTCTAGCCTAAACATTCTTAAATCAAGAAACATTAATTTCAGATTCAACACGACTTAAGATATTAAGTGTTGTTTTCTGAAGAAAAAAAAATCTATCCAAATAAAGCAAATTTATGCTTAGTTCAAGAACAAATATCTGCCAATGGGGTCAGAAAAATACTCTTGTTTCCCTGGAGCACAAAACCAGTCATAAGGGGCAATTTAAAAAAAAAATTGAGATTTATACATCATCTGAAAGCTGAATAAATAATCTTTCCATTGATGTATGGTTTGTTAGGATAGGACAATATTTGGCCGAGATAAATCTGGAATCTGAGGGTGCAAAAAAATCTAAATATTGAGAAAATCAGCTTTAAAGTTGTCCAAATGAAGTTCTTAGCAATGCATATTACTAATCAGAAATTAAGTTTTGATATATTTACGGTAGGAAATTTACAAAATATCTTCATGGAACATGATCTTTACTTAATATCCTAATGATTTTTGGCATAAAAGAAAAATGTATAATTTTGACCCATACAATGTATTGTTGGCTATTGCTACAAATATACCTGTGCTGCTTAAGACTGCTTTTGTGCTCCAGGGTCACATATGTATTCTTCCGACCCCACTGGCAGACATTTGTTTAGATATTTCTGCTGGAAAATTCTGAGTAAGACAATAGCTTTTCACAGTTCATGTGTTTGCATGACTCATGCATGTTCACTACATGATCTTATGCATGTAAACCCGGTCACGGGTTTCTGAAAGCGTTCATCAGAGCGCAGGGACGCTGTGTAACGCGAGCGGAGAAGCCCTGCTGGCTCAACAGCTTTGAGAGCAGAAGGGAATGGGCTCAGTTAATGATGATGAATGAAGGGAAGGCTCTCTGTGGAGATTCATCAGCATGAGCTTCTGTCGCTCGTGCCGCCGCGTCTAACCGCTGGTCAGATAATTGAGAGCTTACACCACAGTGTCCCGTCCGCCGCTGCGCTTCGTTAAGCTGTCTGTGTAAATGAGGCTCTGTGGAGAGCAGCACAGACTACTGAGACGCGTGTGTTTGTGCAGCTCATGCTCTTACAGGTCAGCAGGCAAAGTCACGCTCAGAACCTGAAGAAACTTGCTATTCGACCCTCTGGTGCTGTTTGCGCATTTTGGACTGGAACATTTTGATAGATCCATAGCTTGTTAAACCCACGTCCATGTCAACTGAATATTTTAATAGTTTTATTTATTTATATATTTATTTATTTTTATTTTTCCCTCCCCAAGTCAGATTCATTTGCAGTGAACTGTTTTGGAATCATTTTATAGCTATGTCAAAATCAGGGGCGGACTTACCCATTAGGCAAAGGTAGGCGACCGCCTTGGGCCCCCAAAAGCCAAGGGCCCCCTAAAATGCTTTTCATATAGGATATGCGCATTAAGCGCGGACACACGAACGTTTGCAGTTTACGGTGTTTATTACTACGACAACCGTCCGAGTCAGTGGCGCCTGCAGGTGTACGGCTGCACTGTGAGTACCATGAGCGCTCAGACTGATCTGAGATTTGTCCCGCAAACATTTCAGCAGTTATCATAGGCCTGTGTGTCCCGTATTTCTGTCGACTGAACCCATGCCG
>NW_015551042.1:541911-542557 GCF_001515605.1 Sinocyclocheilus anshuiensis
TATAGATTTTATTTTAGGCAAGTCCTGATGATTTGAGAAGGCTAAATTGATCAAACATAGGCTATAGGCTATGATCAGCTCACTGTGCCGCTGGCCTTTACTTAAAACAACAAAATAACTTACATTTCACGAACAAAAAATACTCCAAATGTTTTTCTAAATTTACTTTATAAAAAAACGAAACGAAATATAATCACTTTTCCATTACATACAAAACTGAACTATTTTGATAGCTGAAACAGTAGTATAAGCTTTTTCTGGGAAAAGGGGAAAAAAGACGGGCTAGGGCCTATATTTGAGACCCGTGCAGGGCTCTAATCCACTTCATCCAACGCTGTTTTGTTCTCATCTGTGAGCATACTCTTGATATATGTATTTTACCATTTTGTTGAGTTTAAAACATGTGACACATTCGTTCTGCTCTCACTGATCATTTGGTGTCCCAACACCCCAACCCCAAAAAAAAAACTGTGCGCATGATCAGTTTGATTGATATTTTCAATTCAAAACAGCAAAATTTCATAAAAAGTTGAGTAGTTTGCATCACTAGATAGTCTATTACTGTCGCTATATTTTGCCCCGAATTCACTAAATCCACCCCTGGTCAAAATGTTATATATAGGTGTGTGTGTGTGTTGTGTGTTTG
>NW_015551042.1:544903-548883 GCF_001515605.1 Sinocyclocheilus anshuiensis
TAAATTTGTAGTTAAAACAACTAAAAATAAATGTATTTTAAAGTTTAGAATTAGACAGCCTTTGCACACAGGCTTATGCTGAAAACAACAAAATGGAACCTCAAGGTTGATCTAGGAAAATGTGTGCAAATGTATAGGGCCCCATTCCTATATTTTGCCTGGGGCCCCGAATTCACTAAATCCACCCCTGGTCAAAATGTTATATATAGGTGTGTGTGTGTGTTTGTGTGTGTTTGTGTTTGTGTTTGTGTTTGTGTGTGTGTTTGTGTGTGTGTGTGTGTGTGTGTGTTTAATTAAATGGGGTTAAATGGTCTTGAAAAAAATAGTCACCCCCATTCTTTTGTAGTCTCCCTCAGAATATATCACAAGTTTGTAAAAAAGGCAGAGTATAAACAGTATATTTGACTGAAAGCTTGTTTCTGTGATATCAACTTTGGAACATCAAAAAATTTGGAACACAACTTGTTTAGATTTATGGCTTTGATTTTCTCACAGTTTTAGAGTTTTTTTTTTTTTTAATTTTGGAAAATATGTATTTTGTGCTTATGTATAATGTGCATTTTTTTCATCAAAAATAAACTTCTATAACTTTTTTTAATTTCAATTTTTTTAATTTGTTTTCACTTCAGCAATAAGTGTCTTCTTTAAAAAGAGACCAAACATAAGTCTGTGCTCCAAATCATCCAAGATTTATGCCAGTTTAAGTTTCATTTTCAGGTCTGTGCTCAAAAAGTGGTTAGCAGGTAAAAAATATATAATATATAAAAAATATATATAATATAATTTAGTACCATAAAATTATATAAAATATAATTTAGTTCCGTAAAATCAAACCAATAGCCAAAAAGTAATGTAGTCATTCCTAAAAACAAAAACATGAACTAAATTAATAATACTGTTAAAGAAAAACAATTTATTGGTATTTTGATTTTTGGCTGCACCTCCTCTTTATTTGATTATCACTTTTTTCAATGTAAAAGTCATTATAGAAAGCAGAATTTATGGGCTTCATTTCATAAAGTAAGCATTGCAGCTCTTTCTTTTTAAAGCAGACAGCTGGTATATGCCTCTATTGATTTTAATTGATCTTAAAAAAAAAACGGAGTAAGTTCATACAGTATGTGAGTGCTAAAATCATTCAGTCACCTCTATTTCTATAGTACTTTATACAATACTGATTGTTTCAAAGCAGCTTCACAGAGATAAACAGGAAAGTAACAGAAGCAATGATGCAGACTAGGAGATGAATCCAAATTCTGCTGTAAAGCAGCTCTTAACAAGACAATAATCAGTTCAGCGTTGATTCAGTTCAATTCAATAACTGTAAAGTTCATCGTATTTGAATTCAATTCAGTTCAATTCAGTAATAAGTGGCTCAACTGAAGATGATAGTGTTGTTATTCAGCCCTATTCAGTTCAGTTCATTAATGGTGTCAATGTTGCAAAATTTGTCAGTTATGAAACTAATTTGAAAATCAGTTTCTATGTGGAGAATTTGAATTGTGCTAGAATAATGATCCAGATATGCAGGTTTTTTTGTTTTGTTTTTTTTTTTGGTAGAGAAAGATGGTAGAGAAAATTGACCCTTATCACTGGTTTTGTGGTCCAGGTTCAGACACACACAGACACACACACACACACACACACACACACACATTGTAGAGACCAAGATGGCACACTTTGTTAATACATAGTATATAATAATAAAAATAATAAAATTATATTATTATCATTCTTAATTATTTTTCAATAAATAAAAACTATTAATTTAAATTATATATATATTTTTTGTTATTATATTATATTGTTTATTTATTTTTATTTTTATTTTATTCATTGAAAAGGTTAGTCACCTTGGTCTTTAAAAGCAAAACAGAGCCTATATGTCCGTGTCATTATTCTATTGTAACACATTGACTCTCGCTGAGTGACTCTGACACGTTTACTGTGATGTCTGACAGCGAGACCGTGAGCAGAACCTGTAAAAGTGTCTGTGATGCTAAACACACTCATACACACGTTTAGCAGCGCTGATCCGTTTATAACACGCTGTGTGATAGAAATCAGCCTGACCGTCAGATGTGCCTTATAAAATGCTGACGGGTCAGTCGTGTTCAGATATATAGTGTTTAGCGTGTGTTATTGATCTGATCTGTTCCCTGTCTGGATCCTTATGCTGTTAGAGTTTGTAGGAAGGTTTTTTGTTTTGTTCTCTTGCTGTAGTTTGTGTCGGTTCCTCAGCAGTGAAGCTCCAGCTCCAGTTTAAAGACACTGTAAGTGTGTGAGTGTGGGATCTGAATCCATCCTCACTGTCCTCAGAATGACGCTGCCAGGCGAAGGGAAGAGATGTTCCCAACCAATTAAAGTTCAGCTCAGGCCCACCTGCTCTGGCCCACAGCGGCTCCAGTGACAGGCCTTAAATTACACCCGCTCTTCTGGGGAACACGGGACTCTACTGAGCTTTAGAAACCTCATCCTCACACTACCTGTCACACTCGGTGTCACACACACCTCGTATCTCTGTCAGCTGTCTCACCGCTCACACACACACACACACACATACACACACGATCACACCACTAACGCTCTTTCCGAAGTTTTAATACATTGTCCCCACAAATTAATATTTCTTACCTATTTTTTTTTGTAAATTGTGGCCCCAAATTAAGCATTTGTTCTCTTGTTTTAGTACATTGTGGTACATGGCTGTATTGGGATTGTCGTTTTGCTTTTTAAAGAATTAAAAATCATTTAGTTCATTTAGAAAACATACGCCACAGTTCTACACTGAAAGAGTCTGCTCTGTTCCATACAGCCAGGGTTGCGTGACAAAACTAACCCATGCCAGTCAAAAACAGCACAATAATCATATCCCAATTATAAAACTCAAAATAAGTCCGTTCCATACCTAAAATCCATATTTTACAGTCACTGTTATGCAGATTGATCATAAACACAGCTAAAAGGCTTCACACCAGTGGTCCTCCTTCACAAAACATAACATCTAGTGCAGTTTTATCATAGGTAGAATGCAAAATATTTAAATCCAAGCATTTCAGTCAAATATAGTTTATGCAATATTTCAAATCTTTAACCCACAGGGGAAAAATCAACCCACGACAACAATTTAAAAGTAGCCCAATTCTGTGGAAAAAGCATGGACTTGGCAACCCTGCATCCAACCCGTGACCACAATTGTGACGCTGCAGCACAAGTCGCTGGGGTATATTTGTAGCAATAGCCAACAATACATTGTATGGGTCAAAATTATCGATTTTTCTTTTATGCCAAAAATCATTAGGATATTAATTCAATTTTTTCAATTCAATTCAAGTTTATTTGTACAGCGCTTTTCACGATACAAATCATTGCAAAGCAACTTTACAGCAAATTAAGTTTCTACAATATTTAGTGGTAGCTTATCAGTGGTGACTGTCAGTTAATGTACATATGGCAGAAATGTACGGAAAAATCAATTAAAGACGTAATCAAACAGACGATGAACACTATTAACAGCAATTATTATATGATGCAATCAAACTTATAGCAAAATGTGGTAGTTCTGTATGTTGTTTCAGGGTTGGCATCATCTGAGGTCCTCTGAGGGGTTGGCATCATCTCTTCTCAGGTGTTCTGGATCCAGACTGAAGCTCGTGTAAATCCTAGTTACCAAAAACAGAGAAACAAATAGAGACATAATTAGCGAGAGAGAGAGAGTGTGTCTGAACCCCAAACATTATCAGGAAGGCTATTCCAGAGTTTGGGAGCCAAATGCGAAAAAGCTCTACCTCCTTTAGTGGAATTTGCTATCCTAGGTATTACCAAAAGTCCAGAGTTTTGCAACCTTAGGGAGCGTGATGGATTGTAGCGTGGTAGAAGACTAGTTAGGTACACAGGAGCTAACCCATTAAGGGCCTTGTAGCCAAGTAATAATATTTTGTAACTGGTACGGAACTTAATAGGTAGCCAGTGCAGAGACT
>NW_015551042.1:549104-552764 GCF_001515605.1 Sinocyclocheilus anshuiensis
TTCCATGAAGATATTTTGTACATTTCTTACTGTAAATATATCAAAACTTAATTTTTGATTAGTAATATGCATTGCTAAGAACTTCATTTGGACAACTTTAAAGACGTTTTTCTCAATATTTAGATTTTTTTGCACCCTCAGATTCCAGATTTTCAAATAGTATCTCTGCCAAATATTGTCCTATCCTAACAAACCATACATCAATGGAAAGCTTATTTATGATGTATACATCTCAATTTCAAAAAATTGACCCTAATGACTGGTTTTGTGGTCCAGGGTCACAATTTACTAAAACAAGGGAACAAATTAATAAGCCAGAGGAATGAATACTTAATTAGTGGCAATGATTTAACTGGAACATTGTAACATTTTGTAACACAAACACAGAAAAAAAAAATATATATATATATATATATACTATAGTAAGTAAGACTCACGTCACCAATGACATTGTGATTTTTGGGTCACACGTCACTCAAGGTGCGGTTATGAGTATATCAGATGATCAATTCCCACCTCGCTTAGTTCAGTGCATCAGTCAAGGACTGTTAATTTGGCAATATAGGAGTGCTTCCCACAAGCTGTTCGACAATTTGAGATTCACAAACTAGAGGGAGTTGTTTTTTTTATTTATCTGAAAGATTGGTGGTTCAGATAGCTAGTATAGCCTTGGATCATCAACACAGAGAAAACACAATTGTAATAAGATTAATGAAATTGATTAACAATAGATATGCAAGAGTAAATGCAACAACTAGTGATGATTAGAGGGAGTTGGTTTTTTGATTTATCTGAAAGATTGGTGGTTCAGATAGCTAGTAGAGCCTTGGATCATCAGCACAGAGAAAACACAATTGTAATAAGATTAATGAAATTGATTAACAATAGATATGCAAGAGTAAATGCAACAACTAGTGATGATAAGAATAAATGAATATGCACTGCTAATAGACAACTAAATATGAAGGAAGATACCAAATAAATTGTAGAAACAAATAATTGGATTGAACACAGAATGGCAAAATGCAATGCTGTTGAGCTGAATGTAGCAATGGAAGAGATTTCTATATGGTAATCTTGCTTATGGGAACCACTTAATGGCTCTGGTGGAATTAATGATAACTTACTGCTTATTTATCTCTGAATAAATAATATAGCTATTATGTGTAATGCTGACCCCAAGTAAATGGGGAGAAGAGTCAGACGGGGTCCGTCACTGCTGGGTCCTTTGCAACTGAAGGGCAGCCAAATGCAGTATGGGAGGTTTACTCAAGAGCTGAGTTGAACCTTAGCATCTTGAAGTCTCTTTCCTCGTCAGGCCAGAAACTCAGAACGCTGTATCTGCTGCTGTCTCTCTGGATGTACCGGAGACTCAGAACAGTGTATCTGTTATTGCCTCCTCACACACAGGCTGGAAACACAGAACAGGGAGTGTTTCTGTTGCTGCCTTCCCGGTAACAGGACTCCGACTCAGAACAAGGAGTGTCTTTTGGGAAGGTACCTTTATCTCTAAAACAAAAAGTGGATCCCATTGCAAAAAACAGAAAAATCCACATCCAGGCACTCACATAGCAAGCAAAGTAAAAAGCCTTTAATTATAAGACAGGGCTACATATTAAAAAACACTAATGTGTATCAGCCCAAGCAGGCTTTCGTCAGGGTGTTAGACAATAGAGAGTGAGAAATGGTTAAATAGATACACCTGTGACTATACATTTTTCAAGATCTAACCACTAGATGTCTCTTAAGAGTTTAAGAGCTTTCTCTAAATAAATGAACCTGTGATTATACATTTTCAGGATCTAACTACTAGATGTCTCTTGGGTATTTACAAATTTATAATTTGTCAAACCATCCAAAAAAAAGAAAAATAATAATAATAATAATATATATATATATATATATATATATAGTTCAGTATTTAAACAGCTTTTATTATGCCACAGTCGACCGCTTCCGCTGCTTCCGGTCGTGTGTATGTGGGGTAAATCAGCGCTGTTTTATCATACTAGATACGTTTGAACGTTCTGTTATAATGCTACTCTGTGCGGTCGTCACCGGTCTATTAAAACACACAACATATTAAAGCGTCTTTGGTGTTTCCATGTTTTCTACAAAACAAAACCGTAAACTGAGGGGTTATGACATCATTGGCAGGCGACACATTGACACTATAGACACGCTCCGTGTCACTAGTTAAAATTGCTTATTTCTCTGGATTTAAACATTCTTCGAAACATTTGGGATAACGTAAGTACACAAGTCAGCAAAATATATAACACTGTTCTAGTGGTTTTTGGATATTTTAATAAAGAAATCTTACATATTGTGCCTTTAACTCATGCAGAAATCAGCTTGTTTTAATTGGCTGTGGTAGTTGGACATGTGTTGCGATTATAAGTGAGGTCTTGCATGCAAAAGGAGCGTTTGTGTAGGTCGTGCACTTACTTTTGCATGATACTGTAGTTTTCAGGAAGTTCTGGATGTGATGTAGAAACAGATTGAGTGAGTGAGCATCATCGTCACCTCACAGCTGTTTCTGTATCAGCAGCAGCAGCAGCAGCAGCAGATATGAAGATGGTGCTGGTTTCAGCGCTTTATTTCTGCTGTTCTTTAACATTGGGAGGTGGTTTGTGACGTCTGAACTCACTGCAGCAGGAGCCCATTAACTGTGATGACAGGAAGACAGATCGCTGCTTACTCTGAAACATGATGCTCTAATTGGCGCATGTTAATTTATCGAGGCCTATAAACTTTTTTTTTTTTGTCCAATCTGAATAATAATTATGGAAGCTAGACTTAATTAAAAACAATTTTTTTTAAACCTAATAAATAAAAAATAAAAACGTTTTTTTTTTTTTACAGCACTATTTATACAAGGTCAGTCTTAGAATTTTTATTCAAATTAGACATGAAACATTTTAAATAAAACATTGTACACCGTAAAAAAGTTTTTTTTTCCAGTTTGAATAAAAATTGCTAGGGCTGCCCTCGACTAAGGATTTTTCTGGTCGACTAGTAGTCGTTCATTTTAAGCATTAGTCGACTAATCGCACGTTTATTAATAAACAATTTAAATCATTATAATGATCCTTTAATTGCCTACAAAGCCTAATAAGCGCTCAAGCACATGCATAAAGTTTGCCACAGCGCACCACAGAAGCTATGATTATGAATGTGTCAGGGAAAAAGAGTAAGGAGTCTTCATTAACATTTTAATAATTCACTGATAAACAAGCGCTTTCTCATCATCTCCATAGTAGTGGATGCGCCTGTATGCATGTTTCACATGGATTATTACATAATCTGAGAATATTTGTTTTCCATTTGAATTGGTTCATTTGACAGTAGACATTTCGCTCTCTATAGATATATTTTTAATGTCTGTAAGGCAAGTATACATGGAATTTCGCGCTCATGTTAACAGAGACCGAGACGGCAGAAAGCGCATCCTGTTTGCTTTCATTATTTTACAAAAGCGCGTTTTGTTGTCATTGTCAAGTCAAGTCACCTTTATTTATATAGTGCTTTTAACAATACAGATTGTGTCAAAGCAACTGAACAGCATTAATTAGGAAAATAGTGTGTCAATAATGCAAAATGACAATAGTAAACACAAATTTTTCAGTTAAAGACAGTTCATCATTGAATTCAGTGATG
>NW_015551042.1:554173-556055 GCF_001515605.1 Sinocyclocheilus anshuiensis
GATCATTGTGAGTGCACACAAATAAACATAGAGTCTTTACAGATTTGAAAGATGTATTATTTTTATCTGTATGACCAAAAATGACGGAGTATTTTAAGAGTAAGCGAGCGCCCCGGTGCCTCCATCTGTCCTGCAGTGAGCTACTGTTCAGCTTCCACTCTCCGCACACACACTTAAACAGCGCACATTTCTCTAGTTAACATTAGATTGAGCGGACATGTAACGTTGCTGCTACTTACATATTTCAGATGATAAGCCATGTTTGTGGTGGATGATTGATAGGTGAGCGTTTGGATGTCCTGCCGGATGTACTGTATTACCATAGATCAGCCGTTAACAATCTGCGTGACTTTGCCAATGTGGATTTTATTTTCTGCTAATTATCTAGCTTGCGTGTTCTTTTCATTTTAGATTTTAATTCCTTGCATTCCAATTTGAATGGAAATTTCTGCATCCTGTTGCCACAGTTGCCACAATTCTCAAATCAGGAACTAAATTGGAATATAAAAGTCATTCCCGATTCCGTTCTGAGCATCACACATCCCTGCTCTGTAAATATTGTTCATTAAACTACCGGTCATGAAATATCAACCCATGATTTCTCTCCAGCAGTTTTTCTCATGAGCAGGAGGGCAGATTTCTGCCAATCCGAGGGTTCGCAGTAAAGGTGGAAAGTGTTTCCACGTGGACTAATTTGGATTTTCATTGCAAACCCAGGAAACAATTTACAATACTGTTGTAGTCATTGTGTTCTCTTGATCCTTTTTTTATTTTGTAATTGAATGCAAATGCGTTGGTGGAGCGGGAAATCCCTGATGGAGGGAGAAAACCAACAGGAATCAGAAGTGCGGCCAATATCATTAAATTCAAGGAACATTGTGGCGCTTTACTGCATTTGAATGAGGCTTTGAGTGTTTTGTTAGTGTTCACCGAGATCCGCTAAAGTCCATGAAATGTGCGGCATATGTGTGAGGATTCAGCCAATAGATGAATCTCTGCCTGATCTGAAGGCTTGATCACATTCTGTGTGCATTGAAGTGCTAGGAATAAAGGAATAAAACTTTAAGGTAATGAATTGAACTCAATGATGCAACTCGCAGGTCTTATAGTCGTCTTCAGGTCATGTGTGTGATTTAACGGAGGATTTAGAGCAGCGTCTGCAAGGTCGCAAACAATCGACCTCTACGCCAGATCTGACCGTTAATCACACAAGAATTATGTCCAGATTTCTGACGGCTTGTAAACGGGTCAAACTCCTAAGATTCATCTTTCTGTTTGCAGGAGAACCGATAAGACTGTTTCTTATGTCATGTTTCTTCATCTCTTAAAGGGATAGATCAGCCAAACAGATTCTGTCATCGTTTTCTAACCCTCATGTTGTTGCAAACCTGCATGAATTTTTTCAAGAGAATAGAAGTGACTGTCAGTAACTGTAAACTGAACTTACTATTCACTGAAAATTGACCTCTAAATCAAATATTGCATCTCATTTATTTTAATACAAAAATAAAATAATTAATAATAAATATTAACTTTATTCATTTTGAATGTTTTTTCAAACACTGTTTTCTGAAAGTTTTTTCAGCATTCAGAGTTTGTTTGACAAATGTTGTTTTTCTAGGTGAAAATTGCAGTTATATGGCTTTCTTTGAATTTAAGTTCATTTTGATTGTACTTACATTCAAATTGAAATTAAAATTCTGCATCCTATGAATATACAGTAAGTTACTGTCAGCTGCATACATTAACTGTAAACTATATATATATATATATATAATTTATTTATTTTAGGTTATTGATATTTTATATATTTCAGGCATTTATATAAATATATATATATATATATATATATATACAGTGGTGTGAAAAAGTGTTGGCCCCC
>NW_015551042.1:556191-569486 GCF_001515605.1 Sinocyclocheilus anshuiensis
TAACACCCAGATTTTTGACTGTAGAGGAAGTAACAGTACATCCGTCTAGTTGCAAATTGTAATCCACGAGATCATTGTGAGTGCACACAAATAAACATAGAGTCTTTACAGATTTGAAAGATGTATTATTTTTATCTGTATGACCAAAAATGACGGAGTATTTTAAGAGTAAGCGAGCGCACCGGTGCCTCCATCTGTCCTGCAGTGAGCTACTGTTCAGCTTCCACTCTCCGCACACACACTTAAACAGCGCACATTTCTCTAGTTAACATTAGATTGAGCGGACATGTAACGTTGCTGCTACTTACATATTTCAGATGATAAGCCATGTTTGTGGTGGATGATTGATAGGTGAGCGTTTGGATGTCCTGCCGGATGTACTGTATTACCATAGATCAGCTGTTAAAGATCTGCGTGACTTCGCCAATGTGGATTTTTTTTTTCTGCGACTAAGCGACTTGTACAATTTTGGTCGACCAAGCCTTTTCTGGTCGACTAATGATTAGTCGACTATTAAAAATGACTGCAGTCAGACTTCATTAGATACTGTTTTAGAGTAAAATAGTGTTGTAAAATATAGAGAAAAGGATAAATAAAAATAGTATTGTAATTTGTTTTATTTTAGTACCATGTCAGCATTCAAGGCTATTTTCATTCTTAAAAAAGTAAACAGTTTTTTTTAAATATGCTTTTTATTAAAAATGTCTATCTATCTATCTATCTATCTATCTATCTATCTATCTATCTATCTATCTATTATCTACTATCTTTCAAAACTTTCAAATTTCAAGGTTTTAATTTTTTTTCCAAAACATTCACAATTTCTTAATCTTAACAAATGTTGCTTTCTATGTAAAAATTGCAGATTTATGATTTTCTTTTCATTTAAATTAATTTAGATTTTAATTCCTTGCATTCCAATTTGAATGGAAATTTCTGCATCCTGTTGCCACAATTCATATCCAGCTCAAATCAGGAACTAAATTGGAATATAAAAGTCATTCCCGATTCCGTTCTGAGCATCACACATCCCTGCTCTGTAAATATTGTTCATTAAACTACCGGTCATGAAATATCAACCCATGATTTCTCTCCAGCAGTTTTTCTCATGAGCAGGAGGGCAGATTTCTGCCAATCCGAGGGTTCGCAGTAAAGGTGGAAAGTGTTTCCACGTGGACTAATTTGGATTTTCATTGCAAACCCAGGAAACAATTTACAATACTGTTGTAGTCATTGTGTTCTCTTGATCCTTTTTTTATTTTGTAATTGAATGCAAATGCGTTGGTGGAGCGGGAAATCCCTGATGGAGGGAGAAAACCAACAGGAATCAGAAGTGCGGCCAATATCATTAAATTCAAGGAACATTGTGGCGCTTTACTGCATTTGAATGAGGCTTTGAGTGTTTTGTTAGTGTTCACCGAGATCCGCTAAAGTCCATGAAATGTGCGGCATATGTGTGAGGATTCAGCCAATAGATGAATCTCTGCCTGATCTGAAGGCTTGATCACATTCTGTGTGCATTGAAGTGCTAGGAATAAAGGAATAAAACTTTAAGGTAATGAATTGAACTCAATGATGCAACTCGCAGGTCTTATAGTCGTCTTCAGGTCATGTGTGTGATTTAACGGAGGATTTAGAGCAGCGTCTGCAAGGTCGCAAACAATCGACCTCTACGCCAGATCTGACCGTTAATCACACAAGAATTATGTCCAGATTTCAGACAAGCTTGTAAACTCCTGAGATTCATATTTCTGTTGTGGAGATGCAGGAGAAGGCGAGAACAGAACCTGTATGAATTTCTATGTCTCTTTCTTCAGGAGAATATACAGTAAGTGTCTGTCAGCCGCATACAGTAACTGTAATCTGAACGTACTATTCATTGAACAATTTACCCCTCCATCGTGTATTGCATAAAACAAAATAATTCATAATAAATATTTAGTTTTTCAAAAGTTTCAAACAATGCTTTCTGGATGTTTTTCCAACATTCAGAGTTTGGCTTTACAAATGTCGTTTTTCTAGGTAAAAATTGCAGTTATATGATTTATGATACATATGATACTGTAAGTGACTGTCAGCTGCATACAGTAACTGTAAACTAAAAATCTCTATTTATTGAACAATTTACCCCTCCGTAGTAGCATTTCATTTATTTTAATTAAAAATAAATGATTTTAATTAAAAATAAAATAATTAATATCAAATATTAATTACCTACAATTTTGAATTTTAATATTTATAAATTATTTATTTTATATTATTGATATTTTAGGTATTTATATGAAGATATATGACACAATTATCAAATTAATACACAATTAAAAATTATGTAAAATATTAATTACCTTAAATATTAATTGTAAATTATATGTCTTTGAATGATATGAATTAATAAAAATAAAAAGTAATTAATATAAAATATTAATTACCTACAATTGTTGTTTGTGTGTCTGTGTGTGTGAAAAAAAATACTATAAAATGTAAAATGCAATATAATATTTTTTTATTTAACTTTAAATTGTATATACATACTCACCATTCACTCTCATTGTATAAAAAAAGCAACCAGTCCATTATTTGGGTTTAGGAGAAGAGTGCACTATTCAATACATCTCCTTCTATAAAGAAATAAAGTCATACACTTTTTAAAACTACATGAGGATGAGTAAATGATGAAAGAATTGTCACTTTTGGTTGAGCTTTTCTTTTAAATGTGTCTGCACTGAATCATGTCATTTGTACAGTAACAAATGACTTTCATTATAGTCAGTGTTCATATAAGATGCATTTCCCAGCGCTTTCTTCATATACTAAGAAATATTCAGTTGTAGATGAGGTATCTAACGTAATTCATAAATGTGTTTGATGAACAACGTCACAGTATTTGTTCAGTTTAAGTGCACAGACTTTCTTCAGTTCTGCTGCATGAATTAAACACTAAAATATTTACCTTCGCAAAAGTCAGCGGCCGTTTTGCGGTTTGTGTAATGGTGTGTAAAGCACCTACATGCTGCTGATTTATGTGTTAACGGGATTTCGCAGCCTGACGCTCTTGTTTTGGCTGCCAGGAATAGAAAGCTCAGCAAATGTTTGCATGGATGCGGAACCGAAGTGCCGCATTTGTGTTGCTCTTACCTACAATGACTGATGCAACACGGAAAGAGCTCCAGTGTAAACACTTCCCATGATGCTCTGGGCTCCGAAACTACAAGAAAGCAGACTTTTAAAGGGGTTTTTGATGTTAAAGTTCGTGCATCATTGTTCACCTTGGCCGCTTTAAGAGTCCTTCCTAATGAGTTTTACTGCCTCTCTGCGTGTGTTTATCTCTACATTAGCACCATCCTTCCTTCATCTGCCCATAAACACATGCTCTTCCTCTCCTCGGCACTAATTGCTCTTAATATTTGAAAGGAAAGACTGTTTTTATTGTTTTAAGAGCTTCATCTCGCAGTGAAGTTCCTCCAGAAGCTCGTCAGCTGCTTTTAAGGGATTGCAAGTGATGTGCTTCCTTCTCTCTTTATGTACTCTGCTGATAAATACTGGCTGAAAGCAAAGTTTACACCACGGTAAATGCAGTTTAATTTCTCATTCTAGACTCTGTTTAATCAGAGCTGCTCGTATTCATTGTTCTGATGTATAGAAACATGAGTTGAGCTCATGCTGGAAAAAGAAACCACAGGGTAAAAATCTTAAATGAAATATTTAATTTATGTTTTTGTTTTTTATAGCACTAATTATATATTAGTCTTAGAATGTTTATACACATGAGACATTTAAACATTAAACATTTGCGTAACACTTTAGATTAGGGAACACATTTTCACTATTAATTTAGAGTGAAATTCAATGCACTCCTAATTTGCTGCTTATTAATAGTTAGTAAGGTAGTTGTTAAGTTAAGGTATTGGGTCAGGTTAAGGGATCTAGAAAATGGTTATGCAGAATAAGGTATTAATGTGTGCTTTATAAGTACTAATAAAAAGCCAATATGCTAGTAATATGCATGCTAATAAACACCATTTGATACAAAGTGATTTACCTAATAAAATAAGTTTTTTTTATTATTTGAATAAAAATTATGGAAGTCAGGCTTCATTAGAAATTACTTTAGTTGGCAAAAAATTAAATAAATAAATAATAGAGAAACTGATAAATAAAAATAGTGTTTTTTTGGTTTGTTTGATCACCATTCCAGCTTTCAAAGCTATTTTCATGGCCAAAAAAAAAATTTTTTGTTTGTTTATTCATTTATGTTTGTTTTTTACAACACTATTTATATAAGTCAGTCTTTTTCAAATGAGACATTAAACATTTCATATGAAGTTTTTTACCCCATAAAAAAAGTTTCAGGTCCAATTTGAATAAATATTACGGAAGTCAGACTTCATTAAAACTGTTTGTATAGTAATATAGTGCTGTAAAATAAGAGACAAAGAGAAATAATCATTTATCGTAATCAATGTTACCACCATGTCAGCATTCAAAGGTAGTTTCATGGCAAAAAAAACTTAAACATTAAACATTTTATATAAAGGTTTTTTCTTAAACCCATAAAAAACGTATTTTCTAGTTTGAATAAAAATGATGGAAGTCAGACTTATTAAAAACTGTTTTGAGGAAAAAATAGTGTAGTAAAAAATAATACAGAAAAAGAGAAATAGAAATAGTTGTTTGTTTATTTAGCTCCATGCCAGCATTCAGATTGATTGATGAGAAATAATCATTTATCGTAATCTATGTTACCACCATGTCAGCATTCAAAGCTATTTTCATGGCAAAAAAAAACTTCATTTTTGTCAAGTCAAATCAGTCTTGGAATGTTTATTTAAATGAGACATTAAACATTTTATATAAAGGTTTTTTCTTAAACCCATAAAAAACGTATTTTCTAGTTTGAATAAAAATGATGGAAGTCAGACTTATTAAAAACTGTTTTGAGGAAAAAATAGTGTAGTAAAAAATAATACAGAAAAAGAGAAATAGAAATAGTTGTTTGTTTATTTAGCTCCATGCCAGCATTCAGATTGATTGATTGATTGATTGATTGATTGATTGATTGATTGATCGATTGATTGATCGATTGATTGATTTGTGTGGCTGATCGCAGCACTGCTGTGTCTGGTGGTAGGATAAGGAGGTCAGACACGAGACGTTTCATGACCACATGTTGTGTTCCTTCCCCTCTGTGTTTCATTAACCTTCTCCTTCCATTATTCATCTCTGTGTGCTTGTGTTTCCCTTCAGCTCCACTTTCTGTTTTATTATATTACTGTGAACTGATTTGGATGGAGAACAATGTTCTTTTTTTAAATATCACAAATCGGATGAATTCCTCTTTCATACGCTGAATCCCGCTGATATATTATATTAGCTTTTTTCATAAAGACACATATCCCGCGTGGGAAACAGAGCTGACATTATGATTAAAGCCTGTCATTTCTAGAGTGTTCACGTTTCTGACGTTTGCCGAGATTCAGGACACGTTCATCCAATGTAGATCTTGCTGTCAGTTCCGGTTAGGTTTGCAGAGCGTTTTAAAGGAAAGCTTGATGGAGAAGGCATGAGTTAATCAGAAAGTTTGATTAATTGCTTAATAAAAGTAGTGTTTTTTTTCCTCAAGAAAGTCTCAGTGGTCTTGTCTGCTGCTTTCTGAGTGTTTTAGCATGTTGCTATGTGGTTGCAAATATGTTTTACAAGCTGTGTGGTTGCTAGGGAGTTGTGTGGTTGCAAAGAGGCTCAGATTGTATTTTGATGCATTGCTGTGTGGTTACTAAGGTGTTTTGGGTGGTTGTTAAGGGGTTCTGGATGTATTTTAGTGTTGCTAGGGTGTTTTGGGTGGTTGTTAAAGAGCAGGTCATATGGTATTTTAAAGTGTCCTAATATTGTGTTGGAGTCCCCTACAACAGGTTTAAATGCATCTAAGGTCAGAAAACATTGTAATTTTCTCAGAATATACATTTAATATTAGAGTCATTTGTCAATGATTTCAAAACTATTAGTTCCAAGCAATTTCGGAACAAACCCCTCCCTTCCATAAGCCTACTCTGCTCTGATTGGTCAGCTGGCCAAGCCTGTTGTGATTGGCACAGAGAGGAGTCCTTGAGCAAGTTAGCGAGCGCTACCATTGACAAAGTAGAAGCAGTCGAGCAGCAGAAGAGGACAGCAGTCTGTTGGTGTTTTGTATCTTTTCTCATTAGATTTTAGCGCGGTTGTCGTTGCTAGGACACATTGTTTTGCTGACTGTGTTTACCGTGGTAAACGCGTGCTCAAGTCACGTTTGTTCTCGTGCATATTGATTGGCTTTGCAGTTTCGGTTAATAAGTAGCAAGGCATGGCCAGCTGAATTCATCAGGGGAGAATCAGGGGAGTATATATTTGCTCAGTACACTGTGGCAACGGTCGCGGCAGCCCTCCTTGTGTGAAGGCCGACGAGTGTAAAGACCATCGACTGTACCTTCGCGACTCCACCGAGCAAGGACACCAACAAGGCACTTGAGTATTGCTTTTTTTTTCTTCTCCCTTTCTTACACCGTTGCACACCTCAGACAACTTCCTCATCACTTCTAACCTCACACTGACTCCAGACACAACACACACTCCTCCGCAGGTCACCTTTCGGTGTAACATACGCTCACTCTCTCCCACTCGCCTATCCTCTATGGTTTCATCCTTGATTCCTCCACCCTCTCAGTTTTCAGCACTGGACACAAACACTGCTACTGACACTCTTTGCTCCACTCTAACATCTTGCTTAGACAACTTTTGCCCACTTTCATCCAGACCAGCACGCACTACCCCCTCTGCCCCCTGGCTGCCCCCTGGCTGTCCGATGTTCTCCGTGAACATCGCTCTAAACTCAGGGCTGCGGAGAGATGCTGTCTACACTGGATGCGACGCGACACGACACGACAGATCCTCGACAGTAAACTGATGCCTCGTTCTATTTAGGCCATACTGATACAAAGTTCAAATGATTTGCTAACTATCTATCTATCTATCTATCTATCTATCTATATACTGTGTGTGTATATATATATATATATATATTTATTTATTATTATTTTATTTTTTTTTTCTGAGGAAGGGTCTGGACCAATTTGTTCAATTATTGGTAATAAAATAAACTCTTTGGTGATGGGGAGCAGAGCACAACATAACGTGGGGCTAGTTATATAGCACACTTTAAAGGTTTCCACATACTGGCATGACAAAACTTTATCATATCAACAATACACTCAACTGAGACTGCACTGCTCTAGATACTATCAAGCATCTGCAACTGATCCAGAATGCAGCAGCCAGAGTGGTCTTCAACGAGCCAAAGAAAGCTCACGTCACACCTCTCTTCATTAGCTTGCACTGGCTGCCAATAGCCGCTTGCATCAAATTCAAGGTACTGATGCTTGCCTACAAGACAGCCACTGGCGCAGCACCAATATACCTAAACTCGCTAGTTCAGACCTACGCGCCCTCCAGAAGCTTGCATTCTGCAAGTGAACGAGGCACAAAATCACTCTCACGGACCTTTTCCTGGACTGTCCCCAACTGGTGGAACGACCTGCCTATCTCAATCCGAGCAGCTGAGTCTTTAGCCATTTTCAAAAAACATCTAAAAAAACATCTTTTTCGCCATCACCTGACCAATTTATACTAGCACTTACCTATTCTATTCTGTTCTATTCTATTCGTTTTGGTCTAATTTATTTATTTAAAAAAAAACCTTGCTATGTGCACTGTGCTAGACTAACTGAGACTTGTCACAGCACTTGTATATTGTTGCTCTCTCGTTGGTCTGATTGCTTCTGCTTTGTAAGTCACTTTGGATAAAAGCGTCTACTAAATAACTAAATGTAAATGTAAATGCACCTTTACATAAAACAATAATATAGTGCTCCAATCCGTTCTTAAAATAATGACATAAAATACATTTTATTTAACACTTATGCAAGCGAATCATGCCCACAGCTAAAGTTTAGCTGCTAAACTGTTAACAATTAACAAAACAATACAGTTTGTAAACCAAAATATGTCTACACTAATGTCTGAAGAACGACAGACAAAAGACGCTCTATGTCTTAACTTTTAATCAGAACACAGAACCACTGTATCACAGGCGCACCAGCCTAACTAAAGCCGCTTTTCCACCGAAATTACCTGGAACTCACTTGTCTCTCTCTACCGGGTCTTTTACTCCCGCATTAACCCTATAACTGCCGGTGCAGCAAAATAAACCACAATTTCACAATGATTATAAAGCATGTGCACTACACTACATTCTTTATTGTTAAACGAAGTAATTAGAACAACGACAATGTACATTAAACGACACATTCTTAGGAAATAGTGGGTTCACAGCGAATTATCAGAACTATTTCAGCAAGACAGTAATATCAAGGTATACCTGGAAACCTAAACCTGCACTAGGTATACATCACATATTAGCACAAAAAACTTGATATTTTGAGCACTCAATTGAAAATGTACACATAACGTATCAATCGTACTTACAGGTTGTGGTTCGGAGACACTTGTTAGTCCAAATAAAGAACATTAGAGTCAACGAAGATAAAAGCCAAGATTAGAGAAGCAGTCCTCGGTAAAATGAGAGCACACAACAAAAGGTTTGAATTGTATTTCTGAGGTACCGTTGAACACAGCGTCTTCTTGACACGATGTAAGCACACTAACTAGCGGAAGTGTTTGTGGGCAGGTCAGACTGTTCGTATTTCGCGGGGATTATGCAAAAGGATAGCTACGTTACAATCTGCAAAAGAGATATTTTTTTAAAAACCCATATGATCTGCTCTTTAAGAGGTTCTGAGTGTATATTAGTGTGTTATGTGGTTGCCAAGATGTTCTATAAGCTATGTGGTTGCTAAGAGGTTCAGATTGTATTATGTATTATGTTTTAAAGGGGTTCAGACTATTTTAATGTTGCTCTGAGGTTGCTAAGGTGTGTGAAGGGGTTTTGAGTGTATATTAGTGTTGCTAGGAGGTTGCTAGGGTGTTTTGTGGTTAAGAGGTTTTGAGTGTATATTACTATGGCGACTATATAGGAGGTCGTTGGGGTGTTTGGGGTGGTTAAGCGGTTTTCAGTGTATATTAGTGTGTTGATATATGGTTGCTAGGGTGTTTTAGGGGGTTGTTAAGAGGTTTTGAGAATATTAGTGTGTTGCTATGTGGTTGCCAAGATGTTCTATAAGCTATGTGGTTGTTAAGGGGTTCAGATTATATTTTGTTGCATTACTATGTGGTTGCTAGGGTGATTGGGGGGTTGTTAAAGGGTTTTGAGTGTATATTACTGTATCTAGAAGGTTGCTGGGGTGTTTTGGGTGATTAAGCAGTTTTCAGTGTATATTAGTGTGTTACTGTGTGGTTGCAGGGTGTGGTTTCCTAGGTGTTTTCTTCCTCTCCACTATAATTTTACTATCATACATTTTCCTGTGCGAGTATGTTACTTTCTTTGGTTTGTATATGAATATTAACGTCCCTCATGAATATGCTGTATTGTAGTCAGCTTGTTTCAGTCTCATGATCTGTTGTTGTGCTGGTGGCATTTGATTGGGTCAGTGTCCCTCACAAGGGGGCAGACTTGCTCTCTACCTACCTCCTTCTCTCTCTGTCTCTTTCTCCAGCTCTTGTTTTATATCAGGGTGTGGCTGTCACTGGTCTTCAGTGATAATATAATATTTGTTTTGTCTATGTAAGTGGATGGATGCAACCCTTTAATAGCCTATAGACTGCAGGAGGAAAACAAGACCAGGACATCATGTGTAAGATATTATGAAGATGAAAATAGTGATTGTATTTGGATCTTTGAGTCACATTTGTGCTTGACGGATTGAGTGATGAGATGGGACGTGTGGATTGGCTGATAGATTAATGAAAACAAACATATAAACAATAAAATTGTTTTATTTTGCTTAGACACAATAAACGGTGAAATCTGTCAGATAATGTAAGTTCAGCATTCAAATGTTAAAGGGGACATTTGTATTTCGCGGGGATTATGCAAAAGGATAGCTACGTTACAATCTGCAAAAGAGATATTTTTTTTAAAAACCCATATGATCTGCTCTTTAAGAGGTTCTGAGTGTATATTAGTGTGTTATGTGGTTGCCAAGATGTTCTATAAGCTATGTGGTTGCTAAGAGGTTCAGATTGTATTATGTATTATGTTTTAAAGGGGTTCAGACTATTTTAATGTTGCTCTGAGGTTGCTAAGGTGTGTGAAGGGGTTTTGAGTGTATATTAGTGTTGCTAGGAGGTTGCCAGGGTGTTTTGGGTGGTTGTTAAGGGGTTCTGAGTGTAATTTAGTTTTGCTAGGAGGTTGCTAGGGTGTTTTTTTTTTTTGTTAAAGGGTTCTGAATGTATTTTAGTGTTGATAGGTGATTGCTAGGGTGTTTTGGGTGGTTGTTAAGGGATTCTGGGTGTAATTTAGTTTTGCTAGGAGGTTGCTATGGTGTTTTGGGGGGTTGTTAAAGAGTTCTGAATGTATTTTAGTGTTGATAGGTGATTGCTAGGGTGTTTTGGGTGGTTGTTAAGGGGTTCTGAGTGTACATTAGTGTTGCTAGGGTGTTTTGGAGGTTGTTAAGAGGTTCTGAGAGTGTTTTAGTTTTGCTAGGTGATTGCTGGAAGGTTTGGGTGATTGTGAAGGGGTTCTGACTATTTTAGTGTTGCTCTGAGGTTGCTAGGATGTTTGGGGGGTTGTTAAGGGATTCTGAGTGTATATTAGTGTTGCTAGGAGGTTGCTTGGGTGTTTGGGTGGTTGTGAAGGGTTTTGGCTGTATTTTAGTGTTGCTGGGGTGTTTGGTGGTGGGGGGGTGTTAGGAGTTGTAGCTATATGTTTGCTAGGGTGTTTTAGGTGGTTGTTAAGCAGTTTTCAGTGTATATGCTATGTGGTTGCTAGGGTGATTTGGGGGTTATTAGCCCTCTGGTGTCTGAGGGTGTTTTGGGGCCCTGGAGAAGTTTTGACATGCCCTGACATTTGTGCTTTTTTCAGTATCTTAAAAACATATTTAGGGTTGTGAGTGTCTATTAGTGTGTTGCCATGTGGTTGCAAGGGTATTCTGAGTGGTTTCCAGGTGTTTTCTTCCTATCCAGTATAATTTTACTATCATACATGTGAGTATGTTGAATTGTCTTTAGTTTGTATATCAATATGAACGTTCCTCATGAATATGATGTACTAGTCAGATTGTTTCAGTCTCATGATCTGTTGTTGTGCCAGTGGTGTTTGATTGGGTCAGTGTCCCTCACAAGGGGGCAGGCTTGCTCTCTACCTCCCGCCTTCTCTCTGTCTCTTTCTCCATCTCTTGTTTTCTATCAGGGTGTGGCTGTCGCTGGACTTCAGTGGTAATATTTGTTCTTTTGTCTGTGTAAGTGGATGTATGCAACCCTTTAATGGCCTTTAGATTGTAAGATATGTAATGTGTAAGATATCATGATGAAGATGAAAAAGCTGATTGTATTTGGATCTGTGGATCTTTTGTATGGTTTCTTTGAAGAAATCATATTTTATCAAAGAGCTGTGTATTGAATCACCTTAGACATTAATGGACACAGCAGTGATTAACGCTCAACAACTGTGAGTTTTCAGTGAGAAATGGTTAAACTATCTGTGCTTACAGCCGTGCAAAAGCAGCAGTGGTTATTTATCATTACTAATCATATGTCATCATTGCCCATTAAAATGAAGGATGATATGGGAAGTGTGGATTGGCTGATAGATCAATGAAAACAAACATTTCAACAATAAAATGATGTTGGATGTATGCAACCCTTTAGTGGCCTTTAGATTGTAAGATATGTCATGTGTAAGATATCATGATGAAGATGAAAAAGCTGATTGTATTTGGATCTGTGGATCTTTTTTATGGTTTCTTTGAAGAAATCATATTTTATCAAAGAGCTGTGTATTGAATCACCTTAGACATTAATGGACACAGCAGTGATTAACGCTCAACAACTGTGAGTTTTCAGTGAGAAATGGTTAAACTATCTGTGCTTACAGCCGTGCAAAAGCAGCAGTGGTTATTTATCATTACTAATCATATGTCATCATTGCCCATTAAAATGAAGGATGATATGGGAAGTGTGGATTGGCTGATAGATCAATGAAAACAAACATTTCAACAATAAAATGATGTTTTATTTTTGCATAGGCACAATAAACAGTGAAATCTGTTAGATAATGTGAGTTCAGCGTTAAAATGTTCAAGTGTCCTGACAGTGACCTACAAATACACCGTCATAAAGCCTGACAGGACTTCATTAGTTGATCTGATCGGTACTGTGATCTATGTGAGTTATCAACAAGCTGGAAGTTTGATGGTTTGAAGGCCATGCAGACAAACAGCCAATTATTAGATTGCTGCGTGGTTGCTAGGGTTTTGCTATTTGGTTGCCAGGGTATTCTGGGGTGTTGCTAGGGTATTCTGTGTGATTGTAAGGGCATTTCTAGAATGTAGAGAGGGTGTACTGGGTGGTTGCTAGGGTGTTGCTGTGTGGTTGCTAGAGTATTCTGTGTGATTGTAAGGGCATTTCTAGAATGTTGAGAGGGTGCACTGAGTGTTTGTTAGGGTGTTGCTATTTGGTTGCTAGGGTATTCTAGGGTGTTGCTAGGGTATTCTGTGTGATTGTAAGGGCGTTTCTAAAAGATTGCGAGGGTGTACTGGGCAGTTGCTAGGGTGTTGCTATGTGGTTGCTAGGGTATTCTGGGGTGTTGCTAGGGTATTCTGTGTGATTGTAAGGGCAGTTCTAGAAAGTGTGTACTGGGCGATTGCTAGGGTGTTGCTATTTGGTGGCTAGGGTATTTTGAGGTGTGGCTAGGTGGTTGCTATGTGGTTGTATTGCAAGATAGTTAATGGGGTGTTCTATGTTGTTAAAGGGTTGCAATGTAGCTACTAGTCAGTTGCTATGTGGCTACTAAGTGTTCTGCATGGTTGCTAGGCAGTTGCTATAATGTTCAGGGTAGTTTCTACATTGCAGAATAGTTACTGGGGTGTTCTGTGTTGTTAGAAAGTTGCTATTCAGTTGCTAGGTGGTTGCTATGCGGTTACTAAGGTCTTCAGCATAGTTACTAAGAGGTTGCTATGGTGTTTTGGGTGGTTTCAACTAGGGTTATGCCAATAGACGATAGTATCGTGTATCAACGATAGACAGATATCGCCTGTGGCTGATGCCTTTGACGATAGCAAGACGATTTATTATTATTATTATTATTATTATTATTATTATTATTATCAGGCTAGTAATACTATCTAATTAATATTAGGGCTTATTTGGCTTATTTG
>NW_015551042.1:570170-579962 GCF_001515605.1 Sinocyclocheilus anshuiensis
TTCAGGGTTGTTTCTACATTGCAGAATAGTTACTGGGGTGTTCTGTGTTGTTAGAAAGTTGCTATTCAGTTGCTATTCAGTTGCTAGGTGGTTGCTATGCGGTTACTAAGGTCTTCAGCATAGTTACTAAGAGGTTGCTATGGTGTTTTGGGTGGTTTCAACTAGGGTTATGCCAATAGACGATAGTATCGTGTATCAACGATAGACAGATATCGCCTGTGGCTGATGCCTTTGACGATAGCAAGACGATTTATTATTATTATTATTATTATTATTATTATCAGGCTATTAATACTATCTAATTAATATTATAATATTATAATATTAATATTATTTGTTGCATTAGGCCTATATTTCTTTTTCCGCGTTTTTACAGTATTGCGAAGTGGTAGGAGGTGGTGGAGGGGGACAGAGGAGAGAATGGAAAGCTTTGAATTTCCATTTCCAGTCATATTAAAAACATTAGGATGCTTTTAGCCTTACGCTGGAGTTGGTTCACTTTCTCGCAATGAAACAAAGTAAATAATTACATAAATTAGCACGATAATATTGCGTATCGGCAATCTCACATGCTGAAAATAGGACGATATGAAAATTGAGCATATCGCCCTACACTAGTTTCAACATTCCTAGATAATTACTGGGGTGTTGTGCTGTTGTTGTTAGAAGGTTGCTATGTGGTTGCTGTATGGTTGCTAAGGTGTTCAGCATGGTTGCTGTGGTGTTCTGGGTGGTTGCTATGACATTGCAAGAGAGTTATTAGGTGTTCTGTGTTGTTCAAAGGTTGCTATGTAGTTGCTAGGTGATTGCTATGTGGTTGCTAAGGTCTTCAGCATAGTTACTAGGAGGTTGCTATGGTGCTTTGGGTGGTCGCTACATTCCAAGATAGTTACTGGGGTGTTGTACTGTTGTTGTTAGAAGGTTGCTATGTAGTTGATGTGTGTTTACTGTACAGTTACTAGGGTGTTCAGCGAGGTTGCTGTGGTGTCCTGGGTGATTGCTACATTGCAAGATAGTTACTAGGGTGTTTTTATCTTGCTGTTAGAAGGTTGCTGTTAGAAGAAATTGCTATAGGGTTGCTAGGAGGTTGCTAAGGTGTTGTGGGTGGTTGCTATGCAGATAGATGGATATATTGTAGCGGGTCTCTGCTCTCTCTCAGAATGGACTCCATTAATGTAATGAGTTGTAAATGTATGGTGACTGTGCTGGAGAGCAGTAACCCAGCACACATCAGGACAGTCGGCGTAAATCAATGACTGTTTCCTGTGGAGCTTATAGCGCTGACCGTCACCACCGCTGATCCCTGATCAGATCCCTGCAGGACGAGACTCAAACAGACAGAGACAGAGACATACAGCAGAGCATCATATGCAGCTTAAAGTGTGTGTGTGTGTGTGTGTGTGTCTAAACCCACATCGCTGACAGATATCATTTTGAAAGATATTCATGAAAAAAGAAAAAGATTAAATAGTAGAGAAAAAATGACCAGAAACTCCATACAGTACATAAAAGAAATGTTATCATTTTCAGTTTAGGCAGATCTAGTTTTATAAAAGTTAGATGCTCAGGGGGTTGTATATTGTATATATTGTAAATATTGTGTATTTTTATAAAAAGAAAAGCACACATCAGGACAGTCGGCGTAAATCAATGACTTTTTCCTGTGGAGCTTTTAGCGCTGACCGTCACCACCGCTGATCCCTGATCAGATCCCTGCAGGACGAGACTCAGACAGAGACAGAGACATACAGCAGAGCATCATATGCAGCTTAAAGTGTGTGTGTGTGTGTGTGTGTGTGTTTCACTCTAGCGAATGTTTCTTCATTAGTGTGTGTGTGTGTGTGTGTGTGTGTGTGTGTGTGTGACACACACACACACACAGTGTTTTTTGTCTGTAAACCACATGAAAATGTGCTCCTTTCACTTTCAGAATCACCAGATTTATTTTAGCATGAAAGGAATGACGTGAAATGAGTTTTTAAATATCTTTAACCACCTGTTAATCTGTGAGCCGGAGCAATAAAAGAAGATATTTTGAAGAGCACTGGAAACATACAACATTTTGGACCCCATTGACTTTCACTGTATGGACAAAATAGTTTTTAAATATCTTTAACCACCTTGAGCCGGAGCAATAAAAGAAGATATTTTGAAGAGCACTGGAAACATACAACATTTTGGACCCCATTGACTTTCACTGTATGGACAAAACAACACTGAGACATTTCTCCAAATATCTTCTTATTGTGTTCTTCCTTTATCAGAAATGTTTCTGATTATTATCAATGTTGAAAACAGCTGGGTTGCTTCATGTTTTTTTGGAAACCATGATACATTTTATTTTTCAGGATTCACAGATGAATAGAAAGTTCAAAAGAGCAGAATTTATTTGAAATAGAAATCTTTTGTAACATTATAAATGTCATTTATTTGAAAGAATGTTTTGTAACATTATAAATGTCTTTACTGTCACTTTTGATCAACTTGATGCATCCTTGATGAATAACAGTAGTCATTTTTAATTTAAAAATTAAAACAATTTTTATTTTTAATGATTAATAATTATAACTATGTAAATTAATAAAAAATAAAATCTATTCATTTATAGATATACATAGATAGAGCCATATAAATGTCTTTAAATGTCTAAATCTTCTTTTATGTTCTACAGAAAATATAAAGTCACGAGGTTGAGTAAATGATGGCAGATTAATAATTTTTGTGTCAACTATAACTTTAAAGAATCATGGCAGACATTAATTGGTATTAAAAATATTTAAGTTGTAATTGTGAATGTTGATTGTATGATTTATTTTTGTACACATTTTGTGTTCTGTTGATGAAGAATAAAGCTCTAGTAAAAAAAAAGGGCAAAAAAACGACATTTCCCATCATCCTCTGTGGAAAAAAAACCCGATAAATACACAGACATTCATCAGTTACAAACATAAATGTGCATCTGTGCATTTGAGCTTCGTTTGGTTGTACTAGGACTAAAAAGTTTGTCTGTGAGAGTAAAATAAAGTATATTTTTCATGTATTTTGTCTGGTCAGAATCCTGAACTGAACTGGACAGATATCAGATATTATTATAAATAATCTGCTTCAGATTTTTTCCATAACCTTTACTGTTTTTCTATTACCTCTCATTCATTCCGATTTGTTTAATGTCGCTTAATTCTTAATTTCCACGAGCGTTTAACCCAGTTGTCATTCCTGATCTCATTTCATCATGTTTTTATCTACAAACATCATTTTAATCAGCATCGGTTTGTTTGACTTCTGCCAATAATCATCAGAGATCCTGTAACTCAATATTCAGGCGCTGATGAGGAAAACGAGATAAAGATGTGAGGATGAGTGTGAGCTGGATCTGTGTTTGTGCTGTAATGACCGCATCAGTTTTTTCTTGTCTGGACTGAATCCCGAGCAAACAGTGTCTTCTGTCTCATGTCTTCTCACGCAAAGACCCATTCCTCCCTCCCTTCATCTCCGTCTCTCTTCCAGAGGAGGATGAATCTGTATCTAATATCTGAATGATTGTTTTCTTTATCTTCCAGTGATTCTCACAGATATAGACTCTGTCTCTTTATCAGATAAACTTTAAAGAGACAGTTCATCCAAAAATAAACATGCTGTCATCATTTTTTTCATCTGTGGAGCACTAAAGCAGATGTTTAGCAGGATATTCTGCTCTTTTAAACGCCACAAAAGCATCATGATTGGCCTTTTTTTAAATGTTTTAGAAACCAATCTCTTGTTACCAAGTCTGCATTTATTTGATCAAAAATACTGCAAAAATATGAAATATTTTAAACAACTGTTTTCTATGTGAATATCTGTTAAACTGTAATTTATTTCTGTGATCAAAGCTGAATTTTCAGCATCATTACTCCAGTCTTCAGTGTCACATGATCTTCAGAAATCATAATAATATGCTGATTTGCTCAAAAAAAAAAAATCTGATTATTATCAATGTTGAAAACAGTTGTGCTGCTGAATATTTTTGTGGAAACTGTGATACCTTTTATTTTTCAGGATTCACAGATGAATAGAAAGTTCAAAACAACAGCATTTATTTGAAATAGAAATCTTTTTTCATATTATACATGTCTTCACCGGCACTTCTGATGAATTTAATGCATCCATGATGAATAAAACGATTAATTTCTCATTTAAAAAAGTAATTTTTTGTTAATGGAAATCTATTTTAACATTAAAAATTTATTTACTGTCACTTTTGAGCAATTTAATGTGGCCTTGATGAATGAAAGTGTTAATTTCTAATAAAAAAAATGTATTTGAATACTTTTGAAGTTGTATACTGTAGTTTTACAGCCATATCTAAGTTTAAGTGCTTGGTTTAAATGTTGCTTTTTCTTCAAGATTTTATGCACGTTTGTTCATGATTAATATGAAGTTTGTTGGATGAGGTTGAGGTTGTCTGAGGTTTGCGAGGAATGCTCTCTGAGATGTTTTAAGCGTGTTGAGAGGCTTTGCTCGCGTGATGCTCTTTATTGTAAATGCTCAAAGTGCCGCTATAGCTTTAAGCCCGGCCGTGTAATCTGGGTCAGAGTCTCATTATGATTTCCAGGAGCTTCTATTGAGGTTTAGCCCCAGCTGCATTCATCTCTCTAATCCACACGCTGGAGCTCCTCTAACAATATCACCTCAAGTCCTTTAGTCACGGCGCCGCAGATCATCCGATCGCCTTTCGCTCGCCGCTTCCGTCTGTGATCGTCTCAAGTTCAGACAAACTCCTGCAGAATTGGACCAAACCTAATGGACCCGAAGGAAACCCCCGCTGCGTGAGCGAGACCCAGAATGAGCTTTTATCTGCAGCGTTTATTAGACTCTGTCTCTGAAGTTTGATGGTGAATCTTTCGCTCTGTCAGTTTGTAGAGCGAGTCGAGTGATAAAAGGCGACTCGTAAATGATCCTCATTCGTCGTGTTAAATGTGTCAGTGGAGTGGTAATAGCACTTCATTAACACGCTGGGCTGGAAATGGCTTCTCTCGCTGCGTTTCAACTAAGACTGAGTTGCTGCGCGAGATCATTTGGATCTCCAGGCTTGTAATGAACACATGTTAATCTGTGTGATACGAACAATTCCTGCTGCGAATCAACTGCTGCTGTCACTCAACAGAACTTCACTTCTTTATCTTTTTACATTGGCTATGTAAAGACCCCATTTAATGCTTTGCTGAGCTCTGTTTTTTTTTCCTGTGTTGACATTTCTGCTTGAGACCAATAGTTTTTAAACTTGTAAAAATAAAGGTTCTTTATTAGCATTGATGGTTCCATGAAGAACCTTTAACTTCCGTGAAACATTTCCATTGTAGGTTCTTTATAGTGGAAAAGGTTCTTGACATTATTGTTACTGTTAAGATTCTTTGGGGAACCAAAAATGGTTCTTCTATGGAATCACTGCGAAAACCCTTTTGGAACCTTTTTAAGAGTTAGAGTCTTGATTAGACGAATTCAGATTGTGAGTTTGAGGCTGTTTGTGAGTCTTTTTGACTGAATTATTACAGTGAATTGGTCAGGGAGTCATTTATCCACGGGTAAGACTCCACTGTTCACACTGTAGTCATTAGACTGATTCAAACTGTGAGTTTGAGACTGCTTGTGAGTCTTTTTGACTGATTCATTACAGTGAATCTGTTGGGGAGTCATTTATCCACGGGTAAGACTCCACTGATCACACTGTAGTCATTAGACTGATTCAAATTGTGAGTTTGAGGCTGTTTGTGAGTCTTTTGACTGATTAATTACAGTGAATCAGTTAGAGAGTCATTTGTCTATGAGTCAGAGTCCACTGTTTGCTCTGTAGTCATTAGATTGATTTAAATTGTGAGGTTGAGACTGTTTGTGAGTCTTTTCATTCTGATTCATTACAATTAATTGGTTAGGGAGTAATTTTTTCATGAGTCAGTCTCCACTGATCACACTGTAGTCATTAGACTGATTCAAACTGTGAGTTTGAGACTGTTTGTGAGTCTTTTTGACTGATTCATTACAGTGAATCAGTTAGAGAGTCATTTGTTCATGAGTCAGCCTCCACTGATCACACTGTAGTCATTAGACTGATTCAAACTGTGAGTTTGAGACTGTTTGTGAGTCTTTTTGACTGATTCATTACAGTGAATCAGTTAGAGAGTCATTTGTTCATGAGTCAGCCTCCACTGATCACACTGTAGTCATTAGACTGATTCAAACTGTGAGTTTGAGACTGTTTGTGAGTCTTTTTGACTGATTCATTACAGTGAATCTGTCGGGGAGTCATTTATCCACGGGTAAGGCTCCACTGTTCACACTGTAGTCATTAGACTGATTCAAATTGTGAGGTTGAGGCTGTTTGTGGGTCTTTTTGACTGATTCATTGCAAAGAATCAGTTCATGAGTCAAACTCAGTGTTTGCTCTGTAGTCATTTGATTGATTCAAACTGTGAGTTTGAGACTCTTTGTGAGTCTTTTTGACTGATTCATTACAGTGAATCAGTTAGAGAGCCATTTGTTCATGAGTCAGACTCCACTGATCACACTGTAGTCATTAGACTGATTCAAATTGTGAGTTTTTCTTTATCTTCCTGTGATTCTCACAGATATAGACTCTCCAAGACGTGATACAGTGCGTGTCTCTTTATCAGATAAACTTTAAAGAGAGAGTTCATCCAAAAATAAACATGCTGTTATCGTTTTTTTTCATCAAAAAAGTAAAAAAAAACTCTCTTCAAATTGTTTGTGAGTCTTTTGAATCATTACCAGGAATCAGTTAGAGAGTAATTTTGTCATGAGTCAGACTCCACTGTTCACTCTGTTCACTTAAATATAAAGCTTCCTTATTGGCATCGACGGTTCCATGAAGAACCTTTCATTGGAAACCATCCATGGAAACTTTTCATTGAACAAAAGGTTCTTTGTTGTGGAAAAAGGTTTCTTTAGATTATTAAAATGTTCTTCAACAGTAATAGATGGTAGTGTATATAAAAGTAAAAATAAAAATAAAACAGTGATAAATAGTTTGTGATTTCAATGTGATAAAATGCTAGAATCTAAGGTTTCTGAGGAGATGGGAATGCTTTTTGTGTGCAAAAAAAAAAAAAAGCACTTCCGCATCAATCTCCGACACACATTCATCCATTCATTCTCATGAGAATGTCATGTCAAACCTCTTTTTGTAAGCTGTATTTTTAGGAGTGTCGTTTCCATCACAGCCTGACGTGGATGAAGGTATGAATGAATGAATGAATTCCAGACTCTCTGTGATCAGCTGATGGTTTCTGAATGAAATGAGTGTTTGTAAGACGCTGCAGGATTTACTGCTTCTACTGCAGGTCATAGCTATAATTTAACAGCAGGCACATTCTCATTCCAGTCCAGTCAGAGCTTGTGTTCAGAATGGAATACTACTTTTTGACAAATGCGATGTGCGCTGACTTTTTTTTTTAAACAAGAATTATTCCATTCTAAACATTGCAAACAGTAGTATGCTCGTCACATGAGCTCATTACATTGCATGAGTTGCATCCAGTTTTGTGCTGCATTATAAATGTTTCAAAATAGAGATTTGTAGTGTTTTTTTGTCTTTCTGATTCATTATTTGATCATATTGCCATAGGTTCAGACATTGTAGGTGAAAAATGTAGATTACACTCACATGCAGTGTTTTTTTGCTTCCTGTCAAAATTCTGCACATTTTATGTTTACATATTATAAATGTACACTAGCATTCAAAAGTTTAGGGTCAATGTGAAAATTAATGTATAATTTTATTAATCAAGGACGCATTAAATTGATCAAAAGTGTCAGCAAACACCTAATGTAACAAAAAATTTATATTTCTAATAAATGCTGCTCTTTTGAACTTTCTATTCATCTGTAAATCCTTAAAAATAAAATGTATCACGGTTTCCGCAAAAATACTGTGCAGCACAACTGTTTTCAACATTGATAATAATCAGAAATGTTTCTCGAGCAGCAGATCAGCATATTATTATGATTTCTGAAGATCATGTGACACTGAAGACTGGAGTAATGATGCTGAAAATACAGCTGCACATCACAGAAATAAATTACATTTTAACAGATATTCACATAGAAAACAGCTATTTTAAATCGAAAAAAATATTTAACATTTTTACAGTATTTTTGATCAAATAAATGCAACCTTGGTGAGCAGAGGAGACCTCTTTTGAAAACATTAAAAGACCTCACCAACACAAATGCTTTGAATCATACTGAGAAATGTAATAAAATGTGATATACGAAAGAATTGCATTTTGTTGGGTACAAATTTAAATGTAGATGTTTATTATTATTTAAAACTTCTAAAAGTTTATCCCATTTTTTTAAATAGTGTATTATACAGGTGAGCTCAAAACTGCAGGCATGAACTAAAAGAAACAGAACTCTAGTTTTGATTTCATTGACTCTGTGGGGCTCATGAATATTAATGAGGAGGCGTGTCATTGTACACTTTGAGGCGTATGGAGGTGCATCAGAGCGTGTCTGCGGTGCAGGGGTCACTCACTCATCTCCTGATCACTGAGGGGAACGATGACCCCACATCCGCCGGGTCAGAAAGAACCAAACCAAAGACGGTTAACTAGATTTACACACACAAACGTGAGCGCTGTCTGAACATGTGTTTCTCACAGCCACGACGCTAGGATGGTTGCCAGGGTGATATTATGTGGTTGCTATGGTGGTTGAGCACTATGAGTACTAGTAATAGTGATGCTTGACTTGGTAAACTCAATACAGAAAAGAGAGGTTTGTCTTCATACCAGGGTTATCATCGTTAACTAACACTAAAACTAAAACCATACAAACATTTTCATTGCTTGAAAGAAAATAAACATGAACTAAAATAAAATATAAAAAAAACCTTAAACCTATTTTGTCAAATAATTCTAAATAAAACAGTTTTTCTATATTAGATTTTATTTTATTTAATTTCAGATTTTTGCTTAGTTTAACTTGAACTAATAAATAAAACTATATAGACATATTTGAAAATAAAAATGACAAAAAACTTTATAATAATAAAAAAGTAAAACTTTAAAATTACAATAAAACAAGAACTATAAAAATAAATGTAGCTAAAACTAAATAAACTAAATTAAATAAATAAAAATGCTATAGACATATATTTAAAAAAAGTACATCAACTTTACCTAAGCCTGAAATTTTTATTAAAACTTAAGTGAAAACAGAAAATATAAAAGTAAAATCTAATTCAAAATATTAACAAAAACTAAAATAGTATATCTAGCTCAAACTAAATAAACTTAAAGTGATAAATAAAATCTATGTAGGCATTTTAAAATAAGTGAGAAAACATTTACCTGAAATTAAAGTGAAAACAGAAAATATAAAAATAAAACTCAATTCAAATTATCAGCAATAAGTATAATAGTATATCAGAGATACTGAAGCAATGCTGGTTCATGCTCACTCATGCCCGTCCTCACACAGGTCCTTGAGCGTGACCACTTGACCTCTTGACCCCGTGTGACCCTGCAGCCCTTCCCAGTGTGTCCGGTCTGCTGATCAGAGCGAGCGCGTCTTCCTGTGTGTTTCTGTGGTGTTTTGTAGTTGATTTGTAGAGAGCAGCAGCTTTTATCAGCTCCAGACTGGATGATTTCAGAGCTGCTTGTTTTCTCCAGTTCATTTCAGATGCAGAGGCGATACACGTGTGTGTGTGTGTGTGTGTGTGTGTGTGTGTGTGTGTTTCGCTATCTCTTCCTGCTCGTGACAGCGAGATATCAGACATGAAAAAAACAAACC
>NW_015551042.1:580140-580907 GCF_001515605.1 Sinocyclocheilus anshuiensis
TGATCTTGTGTGTGTGTGTGTGTGTGTGTGTGTGTGTGTGTGTGTGTTTCAGGTGTAATAACAGTGTGTGATGATTGTGTGTGTGTGTGTGTGTGTGTGTGTGTGTGTTTGAAAGCTGTGTTTAGCATTGTAACCGCGTGTATCAGTTTGATTACAGCGATGTGAATGTCAAGCGCTCGACACAATGATTGTCTGTTTAAGCAGATCCTCTGAAATTACACACAGATAAATAAATAAATCACTGCAGAAATTAAACCGCACATTCACTGAAGCAGACGGCTAAAGCAGCATCTCGCCGGATGAAGCAAATGAAAATGTTCAGAGATGAATGTTGAAACTTTTGGGAGTAAATATTTACTTTCGGCCTGTTTTCTTCCAATATTCACAGTTGTCAGTTTGCGGATATTTTTCCATCTGCACTGTTTATCGCTCTCATCAGCGCTGTCATGAGGGATATACTGTAAGCTGTTATTAAATCAGATGAATGTGTTTCTGTCTCTGAAATCCTTCCCGCAATATCGCGTCCGTTTAAAGCTCGGACTGTCAAATGAAAACTGGCTGGGAATTAGAAGTTTAATTATGAATATTCAACCTCATCATGGGAGCAGATTGATCTCTGGCAGCTTTTTATGAAAGTAAGTAATAATTTAAGAAAATGATTATCTGGCCTGTGAGAACTGACCGGCGAACGGCTTCAGTCATCGTCAGACGCTGCAAACACACACACACACTCACACACACACACACACACACACACACACACCCAC
>NW_015551042.1:580953-584175 GCF_001515605.1 Sinocyclocheilus anshuiensis
GGTATTTTGATGTCATACACCGATCGGTCTGCACACGCAAACAAAGCCAAAACCTAGATATTTTAGTCAATATATAGAAATCCTGGCCAGGACGCGTCCTGGGAAAATGGCATGTATGGTCACCCTACAGTTATGTGTTTGGATCTAGATTATGCTGTGTTTGTGCACTTTATACAGATAGATGGCTATGATGGCAAAGAGCAAGCATCAGTTCTTCTCATTTATCTTTGAAGTGATGCATTATGCACAGGTGCAATTTGTTTAGCACCTATTTACCTTCAGAATGTTCAATTTTATTGAAAAAATAACTGATTTAATGTTTATGAGATAAGACTGGCAATGTGAATGGGGCATTAGAGGGCTGATTCCCTCCTGACAACTATTTGCCAATGCATTTAAACGGATCGTCCACTGATTTACTCGCCCATGTCGTTAAAATCTTGTATGACTTAGATTCTTCTGTGTAATGTAAAAGAAGATATTTTGAAGAATGTTGGTAACTGAAAAGTTTCGGTTCCCATTGACTTCCATTTTATGAACGACAAATTCAATAGAAACGAAACCTCTTTGGTTACCAGCATCTTTCAAAACATCTTCTTTTGTGATTCACAGAACAAAGAAATCCATACAGAATTGGAACAACATGAGGGTGAGAAAATGATGACAGAATTGTAGTTTTTGAAGTACCGAATGTCAAATTGCATCTCTACAAGATCTAAAGAACCCTCTCATTCTCTCTCTGAAATGCTTGCTCAAGTTTTTTTTCTTTTAACTGTCTCAAAAGAAAGTGGAATGACTTTGCTGAGTGATTAAGAATCATAGCTGTTATCATCTCATGTTATACTATCTTAGCGTTTGCTGTTATACTATCTTAGCGAATGTCCCTTACTGTGTGACGAGTTTAAAGTAGGTGAGTTAATGTACTTATTGATATTGCTGCACTTCGATATGAATGAGGCGGTCAGAAAATAGATGGGAAAGATCAAGAAATGGAAGCTCCCTGCTGGGCCTCTGGCTTTCATCTCCCCCCTGTCCTTCCCTCCGCTTGATCCCCCTCTCATGCACCATATCTCTCAATTAGAGCTCAAAATCAAATGGACACAGAGTAGAGATCAACTGAGGGTGAGGAAGTGAGAATGTGTGATGTTTGAACAGAATGAGTCAAATCTTCTTCAGTTTGTAGATAACTCTCAGCATGCACACACACACACACACACACACACACACACACACACACACTGAACGGCTTCAGTCATCTCCCAGAATATTTGTGTGGGACGAGTCAGATTTGTTATAATCATCTTTGAGTGTATTTATCCAGTCATATTCCACATTCTGACTGGATATTTGGGACATTCTCATCTGCTGGTGTCTGTATGTGAGATGCTTTTATCTTCAGATGAAGAGTCCAGCGCTACTGAAGCTCACGCGTGTGAATGTAAGTGTGTCTGAGGATGGTTTCTCATGTCATCCTTCTTCAGCTCTCTCTTTTCATTTTGTGTTGACTTCACCAATAGCTCACCTGAACCTGTGCAGAATGGCACTCGGGAAAACTCGTCTTTCAGCATACAGTGTCCAAAATTAACTTATTTCCACACTTGCTTGACACACTTGGTTGAAACAATATTTTGCATGATTTAATAATATGATTTATATATTTAGTCATACATTTTTTTATATGATATATACTATTATTTATAATATATATTTATATTTATATATATTATAAATATATCTATTTCTGTAGAAAAATCGTTTCAAAATTATTTTTAAAAGTATAATTTTTTATTTTTATTATTATTGTTATTATGCAGTTTGTCTACTAAAATGACGTCAGACCTCAGATCAGCTGAAGTTACGGCTGAATGTTTGCTGTATGGTTTGGGTTGAAACTGATTCCTGTTATTTTAGACTCCATTAACATCTGCCTAGTGTGTGTGATTTTATCAGGCTGATTTTAACCCACTTTAAGAGTAATTTGTGCTGGAGAAGTTAAAATAGTGACCTCTGAAACGCTCGTGACTCAGCACTGGAGCACTGGAGACCACAGTGTGTGTGTGTGTGGGTGTAATTTATAAATTAAACAGATTATTTAACTTCTAAGTACATTTTATTTCAGTTTTTCTACTTCATTTCTACTTCATAATTTCATGTTCAGTTTGGTTTTACTTGTATCTTTGTATTGTTTTGTGAAATTTACTAACAGTTTTTGAGTGAAAACAAGTCAATTCTACACCATTTCTTTTTGATTGTATATATACATACAAAATGCTATTTTGTTTAATAATTTATTTATAACTAAATCGTTAAATAAAATAACATTGTTTATATATATTTTATTTTATTTAATGATTGATTTAACAGGTAAATTGGACAGTCCATGACAGTTCCCAGAATTAGGTAGACCTAAATTTGATCCTCAGTCCCTGTCACAGTGTAAACATATATATATACCGTATATATACATGACAAAAGGGATTTATTAGTGTCTGATGGATCATAATGACACATTCACATAATTTATGCAAGTCAGTCTCCTAAATGATCATTAGATGTGTGTATTAGAGAAGAGAGATGGATTCGTGTGTGAACAGAGAGTGTTTTTCAGTGCTGTTAATGCAATGATTCAGCAGCAAAGATGATTATTAATGTCATTTTTAGGACTTGTGATTCTGGTGTAACTGTACAGTATGCAAGTGTCTGTTCTGCAGTAAATGCACCATACAGTAAACATAAAGCAGTGTATAAATGCTGAACATCAGGATCGTGTGTGTGTGTGTGTGTGTGTGTGTGTCAGTAATGAGGTTGAAGCTTACGTGCGGCTGAAGTTTTTATGTGGGTGTGAAATGAGGGGCAGTTATTAGTTCCTCAGCCGGAGTGTTTAATACTGTCCTGGTCGAGGCCTGACTCCTGCTTTACTGCTGTGTAATATATAGACCATCAGAGGAGCAACTAGAGCTCAGTTTACCGAGACTCCAGTTCCTCTGTACTTCTGGAATAAAGCCTGATCCAGTTCTTCTGCTCAGTTAGAGAGAAATAGACGCCTGACTGACATTAACCCGGAAGAAGTCTCTTCTGCTCACCAAGGCTGCATTTATTTGATCAAAAATACAGGAAAAATGCGAAATATTATTATAATTTAAAACAGCTGTTTTCTATGTGAATATCTGTTAAACTGTCATTTATTTCTGTGATGCGCAGCTGTATTTTCAGCATCATTAC
>NW_015551042.1:584505-588225 GCF_001515605.1 Sinocyclocheilus anshuiensis
CTGATTTGCTGCTCAAGAAACATTTCTGATTATTATCAATGTTGAAAACAGTTGTGCTGCACAATATTTTTGTGGAGACTGATACATTGCCATTCAAAAGTTTTGAGTTGAGTGACGCTTTTTAGTGATAAAGGCAGCGCGCTTTGCACACTTTCTAGGGTATAATTCATTCAGAATTTGTATGAAACTTTCGTTTTTTGGACACATAGGCTACACCCTGCCAAGTTTCGGGAATTACATCCGCATATTTATGCGAGATTCACTCTCGGAATAGCAGTGATTGGCAGTGGACTAAACATAAAATATGTTTATTTAATTCTGGAACTGGTCTCGGCCAAACCTCCACAGACAGCGCGCGTCCCGAGCGAGATCTAATTCATGGACCAAAAGCGTGTGTAAACTTTATTGAGATCGGGACATATCAACCAGTAATTTTATTTAATTTCCAGTAACGGACGGTAGAAAGTTCAGCAGTGAATGGTGTGCGATTTATAACAGAATCTAGTCCCACAACTGATCGTTTATTTTTTCCTCACGTGTCTGGCCTTTGGTAACAACGATTCAAAACGGAAACATTTCAAGTGACACGGGAAAAACTTCAGTGAACATCAAAAAAGCAGTGTGCACATTTCTGGTTAAAAATGAAAGGCCATCAACTGATAAACAGAAAGCATCACCATTACCCACTGTATATATATATACACTGTCGTCTGTTGCTCCTCCAGTAACAGTGATTTGAATATTGGCTCTCGGCGGTGCTTCACTGATGGAAAATCTCAAACCACATCCATCCTGTCTTCTGATCTCTTCAGGCTGATTGTGGCTTTGTTATTTCTTCATCACTCGTTTGTGTTGATCAGCATAAAGTCGGTCTGCAGCATCCTCCGGCTCTCTCATTGGGATTCACCACTCGTTTGCATTAAGCTCAACTGTGAACAACTGTGTTGCATTGCATATATGTACAGAAATTAGTACTTTTATTCATCAATGATGCATTAAATTCAAATAAAATGTATCACAGTTTCCACAAAAATATCATGCAGCACAACTGTTTTCAACATTGATAATAATCAGAAATGTTTCTTGAGCAGGATATTAGAATGATTTCTGAAGAACATGTGACACTGAAGACTGGAGTAATGATGCTGAAAATTCAGCGCTGCATCACAGAAATAAATTACAGTTTAACACATATTCACATAGAAAACAGCTGTTTTAAACTGTAATAATATTTCACATTTTTTCTATATTTTTGATCAAATAAATGCAGCCTCTGTGAGCAAGTTTCTCCTTTCAGAGGTTTGCACACAGATGAAGTCAGTTATCAGTGTGAGGTTCCTGAGGACAGACGTGTTTTCTGCTCCGTGATCTTTCACCTCCATCACGAGGAGCTTCAGTCTCGTTCTGTTCACTCTTTGTGCTTCTCCATGTTACAGCTGGGAATTAAACAGCTACTGAAGTTGCATTATTGACCTGTAGCTCAGAAGGTTTGTGCATTAGATTGTGTTTGAGCGGCTCAGTGTGAATATGATCGTGACCTATCCTCATGCAGAGTTAAAAACACTTGTGTCATTCATTCAGACTGAACACAAACACAAATGTGTTTCAAGCCAATGCGTGCTTTTTATGTTAAGTTTGTCCAAATCATTTCTTTCTGCGGCAGTCATTCACCGCTCTTACTGTTTATTCTTTCATATTGCATCATTACAAGGACTTTTGAACTTGCATCAGATCAGTATTATTTTAGTATCATCAGACACTATTAGTTTTCATTAATATTCTGAATCAGTTTTTACATTTTCCCCTATTCATTTTAATTCAAGTGATTAACATGATTTTTTTGTTGTTGTTGTTGTTGTTGTTGTTAGTTTTACTTAATTATAATAGCTCTGCATCAGATCTGGATAGAATTGAAAACAAAATGATGAACAGCCAAAGATAATGCTTAATAAATGCTTAGTATTTCTGTCTTGTATTCCATTATAAATATCTAAACATTCTTAAATCAAAATACATTTACTTGAAAAGTAAAATCACTTAATATATTAAGTTTTGTTTTCTGAGAAATGTGTTAAAATTAGGCAAATTTATGCTTAAAACAAATAAAACATCTGCCAATGGGCTCAGAAAAATAATTGATTTATTTTAAGGATAAACTCACTTAATTTTATTTATTTATTTTCAGAAAACAAGACTTAATGTTCGTCTTAAAGTCATTTTGCTTCTTAAATGTTTCTCGATTTAAGAATGTTTAGATATTTGTCCTGGAAAATAAAACAACAATTCTGAATAATAAATTCATTTTTTGCTGTCAAACATCATGAGGCTGAAGAAATGATGACAGAACAGATTTTAGCTGAAATATCTCTTTAAATCGGGCCAGCAGATGTAAACAGAAGTAGAGGTATTAGTTTGCTGTGTTTTTCATGCATCAGGCTGAATGATGGTTATTTGACTCTAAGAGAGGAAACTCTTGCATGAAATTGTGTTTTTCTGCTCACATTATTATATGGTAGGAAACATCTGCGTCTACATCGACAGCATCATCGACTCGTGATCAATATATGCACGTCCACGTCCAATTCATTCACGAGATCCTGAGAGAGAGAATGTCAGAGCCATCAAACACGAGCAGGATTACGAGGGTTAATCCATTTAAAGCAAAAGCGTAATGGGAACAGACACAATCTCTTCTGTGTTCCTGGGGTTTTGTGTTGACATGCAGTGAAGCTAAAACCAAACACGCTGCACAAAATGATGTTCTTCCGCAGTATGTTAGTCTTGTTTTCCAGTACAAATATCTAAACATTCTTAAATCAAGATACATTTACTGGAGAAGCAAAATGACTGAAGATATTAGGTCTTGTTTTCTGAAAAATGCATCAAAATTAAGTGAGTTTATGCTTGAAACAAGAACAATCATCTGCTAATGAGCTCGGAAAAATCTACTTTTCTTACTCCACTGGCAGATATTTGTTCTTGTTTTAAGCATAAACTCACTTCATTTTAATGCATCTTTCAGGACATTTTGATACAATCAGTCATTTTTCTTCTAAAGTAAATGTTAATTTAAGAATTTTCAACATTTATACTGGAAAACAAGACAAAAGTACTTAAATGCGCTGTAAAAACAAAAACAAACATTAAAAAGTACAGGTAATTTTTTGGCTGGACATTGTCCATTCATTTTATGGACATTTCTGAAAATTTCAGGAAATTGTGATATATTTTTCTGACTTAAAATCATTAATTTTTCTTCTAAAGTAAATGTTAATTTAAGCATTTTCAATATTTATACTGGAAAACAAGATAAAAAAAATTTAAAATTCGCTGTAAAAAAAAAATTACATACAAAACAACAGAAAAAAAGCACAGGTAATTTTTGGTCTGGACATTTCTGAAAATTTCAAGAAATTGTGATATATTTTTCAGACTTAAAATCATAAATTTTTCTTCTAAAGTAAATGTTGATTTAAGATTTTTTATATATATTTGTAATGAAAAACAAGACAAACTACAAGTACACTGTAAAGATAAATAAATAAAATAAATAAAAAATGCTGCAAAAAATTACCGTGAATTTAACGGTAAAAGACTGTAAAAATGCTACAGTAAAAACCTGTTAAATGGTTAACGGTAAATTCCCCTACTATATACGGTGAAAAACTGTATTGGACATTACATGTATTGGACATTAATTTTACGGTAGTATACCATTTT
>NW_015551042.1:588278-589985 GCF_001515605.1 Sinocyclocheilus anshuiensis
CAGATTTCAGTACTTCAATAGGTTGGTATATTAACATTATATCAGTTAATGAAATTATGGTATTTAACTGTAAATTTAAGTTAAAACCGTAAAACCTAAAACGTTGCTACCGTATTTTTTACGGTAAAATTCTGGCAACCACAGCTGCTGGTTTTTTACCGTAAATTTTACGGAATTTTTTTTACAGTGTGGTAATTTTCTGATGGGACATTATCCGTTAATTTTATAGACTTTTTTTTTTTCATTTCTAATTTTATGGACAACTCTAAAACTCAATGCCATGCAGTGCAAAATACAGGTAAAACACCTGTAAAAAATCAATACAGAACATATTAATGCAGTACATTACAGTAAATTTTTTATGGATTTTAAGTGTAAGAAAATGATTTTTTGCAGTGGATGCACTCCAGAAAAGGAAATGCGAAATTTAATGCTACTCTGAAATAGTGTTTTGTTCGAATGTGTTTGAAATTCTATGTTCACTTCCTGAATTTGAATCGAATCAAACAGGAAGCAGAACGGTATTTTGAATTTGAAACAACTGTAAGTAACATGTAAATCTTTTGAATCTTTTAAAAGCATGTGCTGGAGGCTGGTTCTCCTGCTGATGTTGTTAGTGTATTGATAAAGCGCTGCGCTCGAGGTCTAATTGAATTCAGGAGGACAGTAATGTGATCAGAGCAGGAGTTTGACCTCCGGCTGACCTCACGTGACTCCAGCCACTCCTTAATTATGAAAAGTGAACGTGATCGTGAAATTTATTACGGAAGTAAATACAAACACAGCATTAAAGCAAGACACTACGGGCAAAACCATGGTCAATTTTAGTCAATTCTGCTTCCATATGTCTCTTCTTTCAGACTAATGCAAAGAAAATATTCACAATACACTTTTAAGTGTTTATTTTATTGCACTTTATATATTTGCATCTGTAGATTTCAATTCCAATCCATATGTTTTGAGTTTTTTCTCTTACATACACCAAACTTTACAGTTTTTTTCCTCTCTATATTCATATTTCATTCATACTGATTCATACAACATTTTACTCCTAAAAACATGGTGAATGTGAGAAAAAAGAAGTGTTTGTTTTCTGTCTGTTGACAGTATTTTCTGATTCATGGAGTGATAAAAAGAGAAATGTAAAAACCTCTAATATATTAAAAATCAAACAAGAGTTTCTGCTCTGGAAATCAGTGCAAATTAGTGCATATTTAATTAGTTATTTAGTGCATATTTAAACATAACAAATCAGAAAACTTGTGATGCAAAACAATTGTCTTAATGTTCAGTGATACCTATTCATCTGTATGACTTGTCTTAAAAATGTTTATTGTAAATTTGAATGGATGTTATTTGAATCCAGTTAAGTACACATTTCAGAATGTACTTTTAAAAAGGAAAATTTTTAAAAGTAAATTTAGTAATCTGTTGTAAACCCTAGTGATCTAGACAGCATCATACAATAAAAAAATAAAAAATAGTAAAATTATATATATATGTGTGTGTGTGTATGTATGTATATATGTATGTGTGTGTGTGTGTGTGTGTATGTATGTATGTGTGTGTGTGTATATATGTGTGTGTGTGTGTTTGTATATATATATATATATATGTATGTGTGTGTGTGTATATGTGCGTATGTATATATGTATGTGTGTGTGTGTGTGTGTGTGTGTGTGTGTGTGTGTGTGTGTGTGTGTATAT
>NW_015551042.1:590141-605435 GCF_001515605.1 Sinocyclocheilus anshuiensis
TGTGTGTGTGTGTGTGTGTGTGTTTTTAAAGTAAAGCAGCATGCATTCACTCAGCCATTGAATCAACAGCACTGGAAATTGAAAACACGGCCGTATGCTTCAGTGCTCAGAGCGGACAATTTTTACTTCCGCTAGTGTCTGCAGCTTAAGTCTCACCAACAATATATATTAGAGGCCATGAACGCTCCTCGCAATTCACCTCTGTAATCCACAGTAAGAGTAGAGACATATACACATGCAATGCTTTTCGTTTGACTTCACGTGATTCATGTTTTGAATAGATGGGATTCAATATCTGAACCCACACGACCAGCTCTGAATTCAACATTTCACATGTAGTTTGAGTAAAACTCAAATAATAAATGGTTTGTCGGCATTTTGACATTAGTCTTTTGTGGAAATGATTGTGAAATTGTTAATTTTTATATTATTTAGAATAAATTTAGCTTTTATGAGCTCATATTAAGTACACTCAAGTGTGGATTTTATAAATTAATTTATCACCCTGCTGGACCATTTAAATATTATATTGAATATTAAGCTAAACTAAACAATAGCATTAAATTAAACTTAAGTGTATATAAAGTGTACGTTAAATTAAGTGTAAATAAATTTCATAAATTAAAAATGCAATTAAAAGTAAGTTAAAAATAAAATAAAAAATTTAAATAAAATAAATTAAGTATATATTACATTAAAGTGTACATTAAATTAAGCATACATAAATTATATTAAAATTAAAAAGTAAATAAAATAAAGTAAATTTTTAAATAGAAAGAAATGAAGTGTACATTAAATTAAATGTAATGTTAAGTGCAAATAAATAGTTAAATTAAAAATAAATAAAACTCAATAAATTAAATAATAAAATTAAGTAAAATTAAAAATGAAATATTTAAAATGAGATTAAAACAAAATAAAATGACTATTAAATTAAATTTAAATAAAATTAAGTGTACATTAAATTAGATATAGGCCTACATTAAATTAAATGAAGTGTACATTATAATAAAAATTTAATAAAATAAAAAAAACGCAGCCATACTGAGATAGTTATTGCATGACGCGTTTGATCTGTGTGAATATTATATGCAGTCAAACCTAAATTTATCCAGACACCTTCAACATTTCTCACATTATCACAGTTTATTCGTTTTAGTTTAGAAATTGGTAATAAAATATGAGAAGAACTCCGAGTGAAACTGAATAAACTGTGATAATGTCAGATAACTTTGATAGAAAGGTATGTAACGAATTCGGTTGAATAGCTGTAATTAGATAAAACCAATTTAGCTCAACTAATTACCAAGCAATGCTTCATTTTGTTCAGTCTGTGGAGTAAAAAGATCACATTAGCAATTAAAGAAAAAACACTTCAGCAAAACATGCTAAGGTCAAAGTGTCTGAATAACTTTTGGTCCCAAATTTTTATCAGTTTTACTGGTAGACCACTGTATGAATAATTGTTGGGTATAATACAGTATGTCACAGTTCACTTTATTTTGCTGTCCTCACTTACATAAATTAAGTATATGCAACTAGAATAAATAATGTATATTATTTTAAATGCATTTTATTATTTATTATTTTAAATTGTCATGGCAATAAATCAGACTTAAGTTAGTTCAGAGATTTGTGATGGTGTCTCTGTGTCCAGCTCTGATAGCCATCGGTCAGTACAGCAGCAGCATTGAGACGGTGGACGCCGGCTGGTGTAAGGAGATCACGGATCAGGGAGCCACTCAGATCGCCAGGAGCAGCAAGTCTCTGCGGTACCTGGGCCTGATGCGCTGTGACAAGGTGAGTTCGTCCACAGACAGCTGCGTCTGGGTGAGTGGCTCTAACAGATGCTCCAGCGTCCACAGAAGAGCCGTTTCCTCGGGGTCACGGGGTCACCATTTAAACACCTGGCAGACAGAAACGAACCGTGTTCAGCCGACAGCGTCTCACGTCTGCATCTCTCACCTCCTAGATCACGGATTCACTAACTTTTTTGTCAGCTGAACCCCTGAGTAATTTCTGAATAAATTAGCTGAATGATTAGCATTTTACTTCTGTATTTTATTTTAAAAATATTCAAAATTTTTATGATTTGATTTATTGTTAGTAACTGTTTTCATTTGATTGGTTTTATTTTAAAGATACGTATTTTAATTTTATATTCTTATTATTTCAGTTTTTGTTTAATTTTATTTTTACTTTGTTTACATTTTATGAAAAATACATTTTTTGTGTTTTCAAAAAATGTTCAACTTTCAACACTTTTATGATTCAGCTTTTTTATTCAAATTTTTGAATTTATTTCATATTTTATTTATTTATTTTACATTTTTATCAAGTGTTTTGTTTTGGTTTTTAAGAATTTTTTTTATTTTACTTTTTTATTATTTAAATTTTAGTACATGTTTTATTTTGTTTGGTTTTATTTTAAAAAATGAATTTTTTTTGTTTAATTTCAATTGTTTTAATTTTTTGTGTTTTATTTAGCATTTTTATATTTAAAATATGTATTTTAATTTGTCATTTATTATTCAACTTTTTGAATTATTTTTATTTTAAATAATGTTTATTTAAAAATTATTAGAATTTTAAATAAATTTTTAATAAGTGTTTTAATGTTATATTTTTCTAATTTAAGTTTTTGTTCAATTTCAATTATTTGTATTTTTTTCTGTTTTATTTTTATATTTAAAATATTTATTTGAATTTGTCATTATTCAGCTATTTTTTAACTGTTTTTACTTTAAATTATTTTAATTTTATTAAGTGTTTTATTTTGATTTATTTTTAATTTAAAATGATTTTAGTTTAAAATTTTTATGATTTAATTAATTTTGTGTTTTATTTTGATCATTTTTAATGACATGATACGCACACATCAAAAGAAAGCACTGTAACTATAGATGTTTATTCTATTTATAAATTCCATGTGTCATGATTCAGATGTACGTCATCTCATATATTTCAGTGTGACTTTGTCATTAGCTATATCTAAGCGCGATGGAGTGTGACGTTGCGTTGAGTGAGAGAACGCTCTTGTGTTTTGGGTCAACGCCGTTTACAAAGCCACAGTCCCGTGACAAATTCAATTTCTGCCCAAATCACTTTACCATCCAGCTAATTCTCTCTGTTTTCATAATCTCATTGGGAAGCTGTAGATGTGACGGATAACCCGGCTGTCTCAGCATTTGCTTCCTAAAAGGCAAAGTCAATTAGAACGCACATATATATTCCCTTTCATTTGACGCTTTTCCATTTCAAACCCACACTGAAAGTTAGCGATTGAGTGGAGTTTGTGGCATTTCCATTCATTTGGCTGTGAGCTGCAGACACACATCACAGATCGCTCTGTCGTGGCCTCGGGCCCAATGAGAGACCACGCTATTGATCCACAGCAGCCCAAATCATCAAATCAATTCATTATGCTCCTCTCAGACCTCCAGCTCTGGACCAGACTTTGATGTGACGCCGCGGAGCGAGAGAAGAACGAGAGAAAGCTTGTTTCTTTTATCAAAGAGAAGTACGAGCAGTTTAACACACCCTCATTGTCCCTCAAAGCCTCCAGTAGAAGCATTGTCCTCTTCACAAACAGTTTTAGCTCTTGTTCTGAGTCAAAAAATGAGCTATTTACTCAGCCTCGTGTCGTCCTAAACCCGTATGATGAGGATTCTTCCATTAAACACATCTGGAGAATCTCTTGTTCGTTTCATAGTGCATTGCAAAAAAAAAAAGTATTTTAATTAGTATTTTTGACTCGTCTTCCAGTTAAAATATCTAAAAATCCTTGAAACATTGTTAATTTACTTTAGAAACAACTCTGCAGATATTAAAATAGTAAAACTTGCTTTCATTGTATACTGAATACAGTATATGTTTTTGTGTCATTTTAATTGTTACATTTTTATGATCTGGTTATTTTTTTCTGTTTTATTTTGATTGTTTTTGTTTTCTCTTATTTTATTTTTGTTGTTGTTTTATTTTAATTTTACATTTTTAATTACATTTTAAGTACGTTCTTATTTTTTGTTTTAAATTATTTCCACATTTATAATGTAATTGTTTTTAGTAAGTGTTTTGTTTTGATTGTTGTGTTTCTACAATGAAAATTAATTGTTATAGCATTTGCATATCATTGTTCTTTTGTTAGTTTTGATTGCTTCTATCATCTGCTAAATAACTAAATGTAAAAATCCTTGAAACAACTCTGCAGATATTAAAATAGTAAAACCTTTGTTGTATCTTGAATATGTTGTTTAATTTTATGATTAGATGTTTTGACATTTATTATGTTGAACTTTTTCTTTTTTTTTGAAGTTGAAGTTTTTATTAATTTAATTATTTATTTCCTTTTTCCATTTTATTATTTAATTGTTTTTAGGCTTTTATTTTGATTGTTTTATTTTAAAGTTATTGATTTTAATTTTAATAGTCACTGTTTCCCATTGTTTTCCAAATATAATTAGAAAATACCAAAAAGCCAGATTGTTTTGATGTAGATATGACAGATGAAAATGAATTTATTGTGATGTTGGAGAAATCTTGGCATCTCATTCAAAGATTTTGACCATTCATGTGAATATGTTAATGTAGTGCGAAAAAATTGTCTTGTTTTCCAACTCTACATAAGATATTAAGACTTATTTTCCTTGTCTCTTGAATATGTGTATCTTTTGAAATTAGTTTCAAATATAAACAAGTTAAAAAAGTGAAAAAATATCTGCCATGCAGTATAACAAAATACGCACAATGAAATAATTAAAAACATGCCTTAATACAGTAGATTATGCAGTGTTGCTTTACAAGTAAATTGATCTAGTTTCAAGGATTTTGAGATTTTTCAATTAAAAGAAGACTCATTATAAACTTAAGAAATCATTTTTTGCAGGGTTACCTTGACTGTCAAGTCCTAAAAAGGAGAAAACACCATAAAAGCATCATAATAGTCAGTCGTGCATATGATCTGGACGTAGTTTTATTAATTTTATTATGCTTTTAGGGTGTTTTTGGAGTTTGCCAGTCATGGTCATTATTAAAAGGTCGATATATGTGAGCCTGGAGCACAAAAGCAGTCTTAAGTCGCTGGGGTATATTTGTAGCAATAGCCAACAATACATTGTATGGGTCAAAATGATTGATTTTTTTAAATGCCAAAAATCATTAGGATATTAAGTAAAAAATCATGCTCCGTGAGGATATTTTGTAAATTTCCTACCGTAAATATATCAAAACTTAATTTTTGATTAGTAATATGCACTGCCAAGAACTTCATTTGGACAACTTTATAGGTGATTTTCTCAGTATTTTTATTTTTTTGCACCCTCAGATTCCAGATTTTTAAATAGTTGTATCTCAGCCAAATATTGTCCTATCCTAACAAACCATACATCAATGGAAAGCTCATTTATTTAGATGATGTATAAATCCCAATTTCCCAAAAATGTTCCAGGGTCACATATGACAAATCTCTGTGTAAACAGTCTCTATTTGTGTTGCACAGAAAAAAAAAGACAAGAGGGTGAATAAATAATGACAGAATTCTCATTTTAGTTGATCTGTGCCTTTAAATCATTGGATTTTCTTACTGTTTGTAATGTGTGTTTTGGGTTTAATGCCTGATATCTGGAGAGCTTTATGTTCTCGGTGGGAAATTACAGTCCGTTTGAGCTCATCGCGCTGTTAGACCACTAACGGTTTGCCTCGAGGACACAACATCTCATCGAGGCTTTCGCACAGGGTTTGGATCCATTCAGCTTTTTGCTTTTGAAGCTCCATTACAGTCTGAGTAAATATGAGCAGAGATGAGTGACGAGAACGGCATCGGTGTGAAATGAGACAAAAACAACAGCGGCAGAGGAGGAGAGACTTCTGTTCGCTTTAAGAAGATCAGAAAAGCCGCGAGACGTTCAGACGTCACTGTCAGTAAAGTTCCTGTAGAACAGCACAGTTCTGTCTCGTGATATCAGAGAGTTTGAATGAAAGAGAAGAGGCGTTTCTTAGATGCTTCATGTGAAGCAAAAGAATCTACTGGATTGTGAAATTAACTACAGAATATGTGCTTTATGAAAAGTCTTGATGAGTGCAATTTTCTTTACTGTGTTGATGAATTTCCTGTAGAGACAGGAAGTTGGGAAGAGGCCAAGTATATAAACAAGATGAGTAAAGTTTGTTATGATGGCTTCAGAATGCTCAGCCTGAAAGTTTAAAATAGTTTTACAATCTTGATGTTTTAAAGTTTTACAATCATAGACAGACTCTGGGTGGTTCATAGGGAGTTGTTTGTTGCTTAGTGATTGCTTTACTGTTACTAGGGTGTTGCTGGAGTGTTCTGGGTGGTTGCTAGGGTGTTGCATTGTTCTTTTGTTAGTTTTGATTGCTTCTATCATCTGCTAAATAACTAAATGTAAAAATCCTTGAAACAACTCTGCAGATATTAAAATAGTAAAACCTTTGTTGTATCTTGAATATGTTGTTTAATTTTATGATTAGATGTTTTGACATTTATTATGTTGAACTTTTTCTTTTTTTTTGAAGTTGAAGTTTTTATTAATTTAATTATTTATTTCCTTTTTCCATTTTATTATTTAATTGTTTTTAGGCTTTTATTTTGATTGTTTTATTTTAAAGTTATTGATTTTAATTTTAATAGTCACTGTTTCCCATTGTTTTCCAAATATAATTAGAAAATACCAAAAAGCCAGATTGTTTTGATGTAGATATGACAGATGAAAATGAATTTATTGTGATGTTGGAGAAATCTTGGCATCTCATTCAAAGATTTTGACCATTCATGTGAATATGTTAATGTAGTGCGAAAAAATTGTCTTGTTTTCCAACTCTACATAAGATATTAAGACTTATTTTCCTTGTCTCTTGAATATGTGTATCTTTTGAAATTAGTTTCAAATATAAACAAGTTAAAAAAGTGAAAAAATATCTGCCATGCAGTATAACAAAATACGCACAATGAAATAATTAAAAACATGCCTTAATACAGTAGATTATGCAGTGTTGCTTTACAAGTAAATTGATCTAGTTTCAAGGATTTTGAGATTTTTCAATTAAAAGAAGACTCATTATAAACTTAAGAAATCATTTTTTGCAGGGTTACCTTGACTGTCAAGTCCTAAAAAGGAGAAAACACCATAAAAGCATCATAATAGTCAGTCGTGCATATGATCTGGACGTAGTTTTATTAATTTTATTATGCTTTTAGGGTGTTTTTGGAGTTTGCCAGTCATGGTCATTATTAAAAGGTCGATATATGTGAGCCTGGAGCACAAAAGCAGTCTTAAGTCGCTGGGGTATATTTGTAGCAATAGCCAACAATACATTGTATGGGTCAAAATGATTGATTTTTTTAAATGCCAAAAATCATTAGGATATTAAGTAAAAAATCATGCTCCGTGAGGATATTTTGTAAATTTCCTACCGTAAATATATCAAAACTTAATTTTTGATTAGTAATATGCACTGCCAAGAACTTCATTTGGACAACTTTATAGGTGATTTTCTCAGTATTTTTATTTTTTTGCACCCTCAGATTCCAGATTTTTAAATAGTTGTATCTCAGCCAAATATTGTCCTATCCTAACAAACCATACATCAATGGAAAGCTCATTTATTTAGATGATGTATAAATCCCAATTTCCCAAAAATGTTCCAGGGTCACATATGACAAATCTCTGTGTAAACAGTCTCTATTTGTGTTGCACAGAAAAAAAAAGACAAGAGGGTGAATAAATAATGACAGAATTCTCATTTTAGTTGATCTGTGCCTTTAAATCATTGGATTTTCTTACTGTTTGTAATGTGTGTTTTGGGTTTAATGCCTGATATCTGGAGAGCTTTATGTTCTCGGTGGGAAATTACAGTCCGTTTGAGCTCATCGCGCTGTTAGACCACTAACGGTTTGCCTCGAGGACACAACATCTCATCGAGGCTTTCGCACAGGGTTTGGATCCATTCAGCTTTTTGCTTTTGAAGCTCCATTACAGTCTGAGTAAATATGAGCAGAGATGAGTGACGAGAACGGCATCGGTGTGAAATGAGACAAAAACAACAGCGGCAGAGGAGGAGAGACTTCTGTTCGCTTTAAGAAGATCAGAAAAGCCGCGAGACGTTCAGACGTCACTGTCAGTAAAGTTCCTGTAGAACAGCACAGTTCTGTCTCGTGATATCAGAGAGTTTGAATGAAAGAGAAGAGGCGTTTCTTAGATGCTTCATGTGAAGCAAAAGAATCTACTGGATTGTGAAATTAACTACAGAATATGTGCTTTATGAAAAGTCTTGATGAGTGCAATTTTCTTTACTGTGTTGATGAATTTCCTGTAGAGACAGGAAGTTGGGAAGAGGCCAAGTATATAAACAAGATGAGTAAAGTTTGTTATGATGGCTTCAGAATGCTCAGCCTGAAAGTTTAAAATAGTTTTACAATCTTGATGTTTTAAAGTTTTACAATCATAGACAGACTCTGGGTGGTTCATAGGGAGTTGTTTGTTGCTTAGTGATTGCTTTACTGTTACTAGGGTGTTGCTGGAGTGTTCTGGGTGGTTGCTAGGGTGTTGTTTGTTACTTAGTGATTGCTTTACTGTTACTAGGGTGTTGCTGGAGTGTTCTGGGTGGTTGCTAGGGTGTTGTTTGTTACTTAGTGATTGCTTTACTGTTACTAGGGTGTTGCTGGAGTGTTCTGGGTGGTTGCTAGGGTTTTGCGTGTTGCAAGGTGGTTGCTGTGCTGTTGCTGGGGTGTTCTGGGTGGTTCTTATGGTGTTGTTGGTTGGTAGGTGGTTGCTATGCTGTTGCTAGGGTGTTGCTGGGTGTTTCCTACTGTGTTGCTGGTTACTAGGTGGTTGTTATGCTGTTACTAGGGTGATTGCTAGGATATTTCTAGGGTGTACAGGGTGGTTTACAAGAGTGTTGTTGGTTGTTAGTTGGTTGCCATGCTGTTGCCAAGGGTATTGCTGGAGTGTTCTGGGTGGTTCCTAGTCAAGTCGTCACCTTTATTTATATAGCGCTTTTAACAGTACAGATTGTGTCAAAGCAACTGAACAGCATTAATTAGGAAAATAGTGTCAATAATGCAAAATGACAATAGTAAACACTCAATTTTCAGTTAAAGGCAGTTCATCATTGAATACAGTGATGTCATCATCCAGCTCAGTTCAGTTTAAGTAGTTTCTGTGCAATCAAGTCGACGATATCGCTGGAAATTAAGTGTCCCCAACTAAGCAAGCCAGAGGCGACAGCGGTAAGGAACCGAAACTCCATTGGTAACAGAATGTAGAAAAAACCTTGGGAGAAACCAGGCTCAGTCGGGGGGCCAGTTCTCCTCTGGCCAGACAAACCAGCAGTTTGTTCCATACTGCAGCAAAGTCACATTGTGCAGAGGATTCATCTGGTTCCTGTGGTCTTGTCCCGGTGGCTGTCTAGGAGACACGGTCTTCACTGGGGATCTGTCTCTGGGGCTCATCTAGTTGTCCTGGTCTCCGCTGACATTCAGGGATGTAGAGGTCATCTCTAGGTGCTGAGTGTCCCCAACTAAGCAAGCCAGAGGCGACAGCGGCAAGGAACCATTCTTAACCAGTACATCAGGTGTTATGGGAAGTGTTCCCGGTTCAGGCTGACCTAATTAATAGGGAGCCAGTGCAGTGTTGACAGAACCGGGCTAATACCGGGTTCCTAGGGGGCTGCTGGATGGTTGCTGTGTTGTTTCTTTAGTGTTGCTGGGGTGTTCTTTGTGGTTTCTAGTGTGTTGCTGGTTGCTAGGTGGTTTCTATGCTGTTTCTAGGGTACTGCTGGGGCGTTCTGGGTGGTGTCTAGGGTGTTGCTGGTTGCTGGATTGTTGCTATGCTGTTGCTGAGGTGTTCTGGGTGGTTTCTAGGGTGTTGCTGGATGGTTGCTATGCTGTTGCTGGGGTGTTCTGGGTGGTTTCTAGGGTGTTGCTGGATGGTTGATATGCTGTTGCTGGGGTGTTCTGTGTGGTTTCTAGGGTGTTGCTGGTTGCTCTGCTGTCGCTAAGGTGTTGCTGGGTGGTTTCTAGGGTGTTTCTGGGGTGTGCTGGATGGTTGCTAGGATGCTGCCAGGTGATTGCTAGGGCTCAAAAGTATCCAGTGTTGATTTTAAAGGAAGGTTCTGGGTTGAGTTTAAGTTCTGTGAGCAGCATGTGTGTCATGATGTTGATTACCACAGAAAATAATTCCAGCTAGTGAAAACAAGCAAAAATCACATTTACAGTAACGATATCAATGAGGGACGACAATTACACAGAGACAAAGATCCAAAACATACAGTGAAGCCGCAAGTACATGCAAGCTCTGTCACGAACGTGTGAAGCTGCTAAACCCTAACTGTGTTGAGCTTAACTATTATATATTTGAATATTTCACCCAAAATATCCAGCTAAAATGACGTTTATATTACTTTATATGATCTTTGTGTGAGGTGTTTCTGTCATAATGCGAGCACAAACTCGCTGGAGTGTAAAATAAAGGTTTTCTGATCATTAGTCTCTTCTGTTTAGAACTGCAGGCAGGTTTTGTGTCTGTGTGTGTTACGTGTGTTTTGTTATGATTTTTGAGGTTTCATGTTTTAAAACATAAGGGTTTTCTGAGAAATATGAGCCGCGTCACAGTGTTTTACCGCGGTACATGTGCTGCAGGCAGGTTTTGGGTTGCGGTAAATGAGCGATGCTCACCCACTCCAGAAAGCTTTTTAAGTCTTAACCAGAATACTGTGTTTGGATGTGAGGAATGTGTGTGTGTTTGTGTCTGGATCATATATTTCAGTGTTTCCGCCACACAGCACACATTTACACTGCGTGCTGGAATCATCAGAACAACTTGAGACCGTAAAGTGCATTTTTGCTTTTGGACCGACTCATAAATACACACGCATACACACACGTTGTGCAATAATCGGCCGTTTAATGCTGCATGACAGTCAACATTTGTCTTTCCAAACTGAATAAGCTGCGATAACAGAGACGTTCAGTTACAGTCAAAGAGAAATATTATATCAACTACAGTGAAATGTGTGTGATACTTACTGTACACTGCAAAACAATAAATAAATTCTTAAATCAAGATACATTTACTTAGGTAGCAAAATTACCTAAGATATTAAGTCTTGTTTTCTGAAAAACTGGTCAAAATAAAGTGAGTTCATGCTTAAAACAAGAAAAAAATCTGCTAATAGTCAGAAAAATCATCTTAATTAAAAGGGAAAACAAGTGTTATTTTTCTTGTTTTAAGTATACATTTTCTTTCTTTTGATGCATTTTTCAGAAAACAAAACTTAGTATCTGCTTCCTGTTTGATTCTATTCAAATTCAGGAAGTGAACTGGAATTTTAAAAGCATTTGGAGTGCGTGCATTGAAAAAAAAAAAAAACACGTAAAATCCATAAAAATGTACTTTACTGTAATGTACTGCATTAATATTTTCCATAATGATCGTTTTACCTGTATTTTGATTTTTTTTTTTACTGCTTTGGGTTGCAAGTTAACAGAAATGTCCATAAAATTAATGCAAAGAAAATTACCAGTACTTTTTATATTAAATATTTTATATAAATATTTTATTTTCATTTTCTTGTCTTCCAGTACAAGTGTCAAAAAAGTCTTAAATTAACATTTACTTTATAAGAAAAAATGACTGATTTTAAGCCAGAAATATGTATAAAATGTCCTGAAAAATGTTAAAAATAAAAATAAAGTCATTTGAAAAATTACTGTTTCTATGATCTGTAATAAATACACAAATGACTGTTTTAAACAAATAAGGTGTAATCTACTGTACATTGAGCCTAATTTGCATAGAAACCAGACAATTTGAAATGGGGAAAAAATTATAGTGTCTTAAATAAGTGGTTACACTGCAAAATTATTTCCTTTCTTAGTATTGTAGTCTTTTTTTCAGTAGAACTATTTACATTTTACATGAAGATGCATTTACTTGCAGCAAAGGTATTGTCTTGTTTTGTGAAAAAATGTATCAAAATATCTGCAAATGGGGTCAAAAGATAAACTTGATTAAAAGAGAAAGAAAACTTGCAAAAAAAAAAAATATATATATATACCCAATTGGCGGATTTTTTTAATGTATTTATTTATTTAATATTAAATATTTAAATATTTTATTTAAAATTAATTGATTAATAAATTTGCTTTATTTTGCTTCATTTTTCAGAAAACAATACTTAATATCTCAAGTCATTTTGCTTTATCTTGATTTTTTTTTTTTTTGTCTCTGTTTTTTTGCAAGTTTTCTTTCTCAGCATTTTCCAATACAACTATCTAGACATTCTTAAATCCAGATACATTTACTTGAGAAGCAAAATGACTTAAGATAAGACTTAATATCTGAAGTCATTTCGCATCTCGAGTAAATTAAGAAAAGTGTCTTGATTATGAATGTTTAGATATTTGTACTGGAAAACACAGCAGAAATCAAAGTGCATGCATCAGATGGTGTTTGCCGCAGATGTACAGTATATTCTGTGTAAAGGTCCTGAGTGATTAGAGCAGGTCATGTGAGATCTTCACCTTCAGTCTGCATGTGAATAACACACTTGACATGGCACATGATGAAGGTTTGGCCTGGATCCCTGTGGACGCGGTGTGGTGATTATCTCACTCAACATGTGGAGCGTCTGTGTTTCATCAGCCGCTCGCTGTAAACTCAACACAAGCTTTCTCACAGATGTCTTGCATTAATATAGGAATCATTTCTTCAATGCAAATGGTGTGTCGTGCATTTGTGATGCTTTTTAGGAAAAATCAATGCGTCGAGTCAAAAGAAGTCAAATGAAAAGCAAATGTGTTTGTTTGTTTTGTTGCAGGTGAACGAGGAGACGGTGGAGAGACTGGTGCTGCAGTATCCACACATTGTGTTCAGTACAGTGATGCAGGACTGTAAGCGAACGCTGGAACGAGCCTATCAGATGGGCTGGAGCCCCAACACATCCATGGCCTCCTAACACACACACACACACACACACACCTGAACATGACGCCACCGCAGAATCATTATCAGTACTATGCCGTTTATTCCACCTTCCAACATTATGCAGCAGAAACATCAATATTATTTGATTTGAACACAAATATGTTCATGCACACATGACTCTGACATGCAGCGCTGCATTTATTTGCATTTGCAACCTAATGAGTCGCACTAAACCCGTCAGGAGCTTACTCTAAAAATCCAGAGATAGAAATAAGACATTTTGCATTTTGAATGAGGAGAAAAAGTTTGGACCACTGGATTTTTGCATCGTGACATTTCCCTGCAGCTCTCATTATCGTGACTTGTTTGTTCGTGATTTGTTTGTTATTCTCATTATCATCAGATGTGATTTTCATTAGATTCTCATTATTGAAACACACTCATTTTACTACAGTACAAGGGAAGTGTAACGGGGCTGACGAGACGTGAGACGTGTGGATCCATCTGCAGGCTTTATTAAAGAGACGTGGTAAACAGGCAGGGTCAAACAATGGCAAACAGGTATATGGCGGGCAAAACACAAGAATAGTCCCAGGGCTAGCGTAGGTCACCGATCGGCAGACAGAATCACAGGGGCGAGACGAGAGGGAAAAATCCAGGAAAACAGGCAAAGATCAGAAACCGCGGAAACAGGCAAGGCAAGGCAAAACAAGGAAAACACAGAGACTCGGAATGGGGTACGGGCTAAACAATACTCAGCCGAGAAAGGTGGTTAGAGTGGGTGTTATATAGTGAGTGAGGTGATTAGAAACAGCTGTGTGCAATGAGTGCAATCAGTGCAGTGTGCAAATCGTGCAAAGAATGATGGGATATGTAGTCCGGGGTGCTATGCAACAGTTTGTGTTGTGCGAGAGTCAATGTAATGGAAAGGGTGACCTCTGGTGGTGAATAAACGGAAGTCCATGGACCGAATTCGTGACAGGAAGCTTCTGTAACAGATTTATTCAATAAAAAAGTAAATCCAGTACACATACAACCATGATGTAGAAATGCTTCAGATTACGTCATTTTATTACTACACTTTTTTGACTCCGTATTTTTGTCTTGTTTTACAGTACAAATATCTAAACATTTTTAAATCAAGACACATTTACTTAAGATAAATTACTTAAGTCTTGTTTAAAAAAAAACCCTGAAAATGTATAGTTTATATTTAAAACAAGAAAATAAATCTACCACTGAAAAAACTAACTTAAAAATAATAAACGTGTTTTATTTTTCTGACCCCACTGGCAGATATTTGTTCTTGTTTTAAGCATAAAGTCACTTAATTTTAACTTTTTTTTTTTCTCAGAAAACTGTGTACTTGACATCTTTCATTTAGTTTTTCAAGTAAATATATCTTGATTTAGTAATGTTTATATATTTGTACTGAAAAACAAGACAAAAATACTTTTTTTGCAGTGCATTATTTGCATTGCAACAGTGAAACTTTTAGGATAAATGCGTATTTAATTAATAGTAACAATAATGTCGCAATGCAAAAAACTTGATTTTCTTCTTGCAAAATAATGTCATTTCTTTCTTGTTATTTTGGGTGAATTGTGGCTTCTGTCATGTATGTTCCTGACCGGTTTCGTGCGATTCTCCTCTTTAGATTTCAGTTAATTAGTAGTTTTGTTTGCGTCTGAGTTCATTTAGACACGTTACACTTTCATTAGAGGTTTCACAGCCTGTATTTCTTTCATCGTTCCCCTCTTCAGCGAACGCTTAGAAGTATGTTCGGGCGATTGAGCGTCATGTTAAAGTCCTGCGAGTCACAGGACAAAGCACACGCTCTGTTGGAGCAGCTCTGATGTAGATGTAGACGTGAAGACGCAGGACTTGTGTTGTTGATTTCGTTTGCTCTTGTGAATCTGTAACCCTGTGGTTTGGAGTTTGTTTTGGATGTAAACTGATATATGAGGTTGTTTTGTTTTTTTGTTTTTCGAGGTATATCCTCCATATGGATTTTTTGCGTAACCTATGAATATTTAAGGATGTACTGGCCTGGAGTGTAAGTGAGTTTGCAGTCGAGAGGTTAGTTAGTTAGTTAGTTAGTTACTTCACTCATCAACCCGTCTTCTGCTCCATAGCTTGCCTCATTCAGACGAGCAGGGTATTTTTCTATGGTGTTGTAGGAGGAAGAGTTTAGTTACGGCCTTGATCTTTTACTGTACTGGGGGATTTGAGTCAATTAAAGAACAATTCTACTTCACCGGCTCCTGCTGTCATTTCAGCCCAGCGAGTGTGTGCGTGCGTGTGTGTGTGTGTGTGTGTGTGTGTGTGTGTGTGTGTGTGTGTGTGTGTGTGT
>NW_015551042.1:605450-624566 GCF_001515605.1 Sinocyclocheilus anshuiensis
TGTGTGTGTGTGTGTGTGTGTGTGTGTGTGTGTGTGTGTGTGTGTGTGTGTGTTTGTGTTTGTGAAGTTCACATGTAGATCTACAAGCACAAATGTGATCTGGATTTGCCAATTCTCCTTAGACCTGGAGTCACAGTCATTCAGAATGTTTGTTTATTACATGTTATGCTTTCAGATATTAATTAAATTAATTTACACAGTTTACCATGTTTAAATCCATCTCACAGAGCTCTAGTTATTTTCTCACAGATTCTTTAAAACTCAAAATGTGAAAAGACTGCGGTTTTTGTTTGGGTTATAATGTGAAATTTTTTATTTTAGAAAAAATGTGTGTGTGTGTGTGTGTGTGTGTGTGTGTGTGTGTGTGTGTGTGTGTGTGTGGAACTGTAAATAAGTTGACTACATCACTAACAAAAAAAGTATGGTTGTATGACCTTTTTCCCCTGAAGAAACCATGGTGCATTAACATGGTAATCATTCAGTACTAATGTAATGTAATGTCTGTGTTATTTTGGTATCATTGGTATACTATTATAGTTTTAGTTTTATTTGAACTAGATTTTAATGTTTTTTTTCTGCTTTCATTTTACTTTTAGTTACTTTTTAGTTTTTTTTTTTAAATATGTCTATATTTTCTATTATAGTTTAAATATTTTTAATTATATTTAATTTTTATTTTCTGTTTTCTTTTCAATTTTAGTTAGTTTTAGTAATTTTGTTTTGTGTTTTTGTAATTTTTCTATTTTTGATCTTTTAAAATGTGTCTATATATTTGTTAAAATATACTATTGTAGTTTTTAAAAAAATATTTACAATTGGATTTTATTTCTATTTTGTTTTCATCAATTTAGTTATTGTAATTTTGTGATTATTAGTTTTGTTATTTTTTTTAATGTCTATAGTTTTTAAAGGGGTCATATGATGCCCATTTTCCACAAGTTGATATGATTCTTTATGGTCTTAATGAAAAGTCTGTAACATAGTTTGGTTAAAGTTTCTCAATGGTAGTGTAAAAAACACCTTTTTTACCCTGTCAAAAACAGCTCTTTTCAGATCAAGCCGTTTTTGTAGCATTTTCCTTTAAATGTTAATGAGCTCTGCTGACCCCGCTCCTCTTTTCCGAGCTGCTCTCAGAGAGACTGTTAACTTTAGCCGTATTCATCGTGAAACTTGCTAATTAGCACATTATTAGGAAAGGCTATTTGCAAAGATTCATTACAAAACCTTACACTCACTTCTGTAGATGAGGCTGGATCACGAATGATTCACATGAACATAGATGCATTTATGTAGATCAGGGGCGCATTCCCTTCAGAAACAAATGTAATCCACTGTGTCTTCAGCGGCTCAGATGTCGGGAGTAAATGACGACTGCTATGTTCATTATTACATCCAACAACAGAACACCTCAATCGCTTAGGAGTCATTCTTGTCTACATCTGCTCTGGCGGTGAAACAATGGCGGACTGATGACAGCTCACTCAGGGCGGAGCTAAGGTAAGATGCTACAGTCAATCAAACTATCGTGGGAGGGGCCTGTCTGTGTGACGTCACACAGACAAGCATCTGAGATCGGCTCGATTTGAGAAAGGGGAAAACATTTAACCAGATTAAAAAAAAAAACACTGGGTGGATCTTCATCATTATAGTGTGGTTGTGTACACATACTGCCAACACACATTTCAGTTCAAACAACTTGTCAAGTAACACTGACTACCACAGCAAGCCAAAATCAAAGGTAAAAATTAAAGGTAAAACTGCCTTCTCCCGCGAGATTTGCGTCCCATTGCGATCCCAATCCCAATGCAGCCCTCTATTCCAGAGGAGCTATGAGTGAAGTGTATTCTGTGCCCCAGAGACAGATCCCCAGTAAAGACCTTGTCTCCCAGACGGTCATCGGGACAAGACCACAGGAACCAGATGAGTCCTCTGCACAATCTGTCTTTGCTGCAGCATGGATCAACCTGCTGGTTTCGTCTGGCCAGAGGAGAACTGGCCCCCGACTGAGCCTGGTTTCTCCCAAAGTTTTTTCTCCATTCTGTCACCGATGGAGTTTTGCTTCCTCTGGCTTGCTTAGTTGTGGACACTTCATTTCCAGCGATATCGTCGACTTGATTGCACAGATACTATTTAAACTGAACTGAGCTGGACGATGACATCACTGAATTCAACGATGAACTGCCTTTAACTGAAAATTGAGTGTTTACTATTGTCCTTTTGCATTATTGACACACTATTTTCCTATTTAATACTGTAAAGCTGCTTTGCCACAATCTGTATTGTTAAAAGCACTATATAAATAAAGGTGACTTGACTATGCTGAAGTCTTTCTTATCGAAAAATCTGACGCATGTATAAATTCTCCTCCCCCTTCACAAATGTCATTATTTTTTTTACCTGCAGTTTAAATAAACCACATATCTCACATATTTCAACAGGGCATCTTGCTTTATTAATATTTATTATGAATATCTTAACCAAACTTAAACAACATAAGATCAGATCCCCTAAGTGCAGCTGATGATGCTTTGAAGTGATGCTGGAGTGATCAAGAATTTTCCAATATACAAATATGCTTTCCTTTAATTCCTCTGAACTCATTTTCTTTCCTTGCAACATTTCTCGCATCCTAAGGGGGGTGGAGCTAAGAGAGGATGCACAAATAAGAAATGAGAAGTGCCCATACTGTAATTAACACAGACTACATGACTTTGCTGCTTCCTGTGGAGGTTTTTGTTTTCCTTGCGACTGTCCAACTAATAAAATTTTGGTTGACTAATGTTTAGTCAACTATTAAAGGGTTACTCCACCCCAAAATGAAAATTTTGTCATTAATCACTTTACCCCCATGTCTTTCCAAACCCGTAAAAGCTTCGTTCGTCTTCGGAACACAATTTAAGATATTTTGGATGAAAACCAGGAGGCTTGTGACTGTCCCATTGACTGCCAAGTAAATAACACTGTCAAGGCCCAGAAAAGTATGAAAGACATCGTCAAAATAGTCCATCTGCCATCAGTGGTTCAATCTGAATTTTATGAAGCGACGAGAATACTTTTTGTATGCAAAGAAAACAAAAATAACGACTTTATTCAGCAATTTGTCTCCTCTGCGTCAGTGTAGTGCCATTTTGGTGCCAGTCACAAGCCTCCTGGTTTTCATCCAAAATATCTTAAATTGTGTTCCGAAGACGAACGAAGTTTTTACAGGTTTGGAACGACATGGGGGTAAGTGATTAATGACAAAATTTTCATTTTGGGGTGGAGTATCCCTTTAAGAGGCAAGCCCTACAGAAAACTAAATTTTGTTTTATTTTAGTCAATTCAAATGTTTTTATATTCTTAGTTTATTTAATGATAACCCTGCTAATGATACACTGAATAAAACCACGGTGTAGGTGTAAGTTTTGTATTCCAGGTGTGTTTCTGCTGATTCTCTATCAGAATAACTCTTTTTTTTTTCTGTGGTTGTGGTTGTGGTTGTGTGTGTGTGTGTGTGTGTGTGTGTGTCTGACAGGGTGAATCAGAAGAACTTTAGGGACGTGACGGGTCTTTGACTCTCAATCCTCTCATATGAGCTTCAGTCGGTGCTGTAGAAACACTGAACTGAAGGTCAGAGCCGCACAAACGGCTGCTCACAGATCGCTGGCACTGTGGGAAACATTTCATGCTTCACAAGGCAAATACTGCAGATTTCAAGGGTTAATTTCACTGCAGCTTTCACTTCCTTCGTTTCATGATGTATGTTTTTCAATGCTAAAATAATTGATCTCAACGTTATCTGTATTTCCTCCAAAAGATTATATGTGTGTGTATATACACTAGTCAACATTTGAAGTGGTCCTAAAACCAAAACAATACCCGTTCTTGTCTTAGAACAACTTTGATGAACTTTTTTGATCTACTTCAAATGTTGACTTCTGTAAATGTACATATAATGCACACACACATACTGTATTTGTACTGTATATCTTTATTTCTTATTTCTATGTAGTATTTTTATCTGCCTTTAATTATGCTCCTAAAAATTAAATTGATAAACGAATTTATTTCTTATAATTTATAAATCTTATTACAGTATATTTTGATTATTATAGTTTAGTAAAACTGAAACTAAAATTAAACCATAAAAAACATTTTCATTACTTTAATTAAAATTAACTGAACGTTAGCTATTTGCAAAGCCTCAATGTAATTTAGTTTAACTTGATGCATTAAAATTCTATATATAACAACAACTAAAAATGACAAAAACACAACAAAATTAAAAATACTAAAACTTTAAAATATAAAAGCTAACAAAATATTAAACTTTAATGGTTGCTCAATTGCACTAAAATAAAAAATTCATATTATTCATGAAACACTGTGCTTTATATTTTATTTACTATTTATTTCTCCATTCAATTATTTTTTTTCATCATAGTATTTTTAAACTGCCTTCAGTTACACCAATTTAACCTGAATTAAATTGTGCTTTTTCAAATTAAAAATTATTTTATTGCAGTATTTTATATCCAAAACATCACATTTATACTGAATGTGTTTATTTACTATTTTACTATTTAAATTGTAGAGTACTTCCACATTGTAGTACTTGTAAACTGCATTTAATTCATGCTGATTTAAATGAAAGAAAATTAAATGACAGTATTTTCTTTTAATTGACCTGTGTGTGTGTGTGTGTGTGTGTGTGTGTGTGTGTGTGTAAGTGTGTGTCTTATGGGTATGATTATCATGTTTAATGTATATTTTTCTCCTGTCTGGAGCAGATGAGATGATAACAACAGTAACATCATCATCATCATATTCATATTCCATCAGCGTCGTCCTGCTTTAGACTGTTATTATGGAACAGTATAATGATCTGCGTTGATATTCAGCGTGTCTGTGGACTGACCTTTCACCTCATGATGACCTTTGACCCTCACACACACACTCACTCACTCTCTCTAAACTAAAATTCACTGGTTTGTTCATGTTTAGGATGTTTGTTGGCAAGGAAACGGTCAATCCATTTCAGTGACCCTGATGATTATATTGACTGTTTTATATTCACGTTCACAAGCCTGTTTTTATGGAATCGATATGAAGTTTTGTTTTGCCAAAAACTCCAAAAACCAAAAAAGATTGCATGTAAAATGGACAAAACAGGGTGAAATCAGGTAAACTTTTCTAGCTTCAACTCTAAGGCTTTAAACTAGTCTGATGTAGTTGCACTGACCCTGTGATGATTTTGATGGACAGCAGCTTTAGTTCAATATTGATTAAGCTGTTGATCTATTTCAGGTCCGTTTTGACTTCTTGTTCAGCGTTATTTGTGAAGGTTGAACGCGTCTGTTTGATGTCTGATGAGAAACGGCCTTCAGAAGCCACTCAAGTAATTAGATCTCTAAATATTCATGTGGTCATTAAACTCTGAGCGGGTTTGCAGAATCTCTGACCGCAGTGGCCGGAAAGGACGTCTGTCCTGCTGCTTTGGAAGAACATCCAAAAGTGACGCCAGTCGTGATCAGAAACCCAGAAGAAACTTTCACAAACTATCACAAACTACAGTGATGTGCACTGAGAAACAATCTGGTGTACAAACAATATTCACTCAGAAATTGCTCGTAAATTTCACAAAAAAATGGCAAAGAAATGGCACATAACACATTGAATTAAACACACAATTCTTAACTAAAGGCAGAAATAGTTTTTTGTTTGTTTTAATAATCCTTGTTTTATTTACAACTTGGCTTTTATTAATTAATTAATTAATTTTTCAGTGTATGAAATGGAATTACCATGGTACATTTGGTATGAACTGTTCTGAATGATAAAATGTGTGTGTGTGTGTGTGTGTGTGTGTGTGTGTGTGTGTCTCTCTGTGTGTGTGTGTGTGTGTGTGTGTGTGTGTGTCTCTCTGTGTGTGTGTGTGTGTGTGTGTGTGTGTGTGTCTCTCTGTGTGTGTGTGTGTGTGTGTGTGTGTGTGTGTCTCTCTGTGTGTGTGTGTGTGTGTGTGTGTGTGTGTGTCTCTCTGTGTGTGTGTGTGTGTGTGTGTGTGTGTGTGTTTGTGTGTACACACATAAAATTTAAATTATAAATATTTTATAGGATATTATGCATAAACATTGTACTTTAACTGTGTGTCATTATTTCTTGCTAAATGACATTGTAATGTACTTCAGCATCTTAGGATTTAAGATGCCTTGCCACAATTCTGTCTCTGAGCTCTTCAGGCAGTTCCTTTGACCTCATGATTCTCATTTGCTCTGACATGCACTGTGAGCTGTAAGGTCTTATATAGACAGGTGTGTGGCTTTCCTAATCAAGTCCAATCAGTATAATCAAACACAGCTGGACTCAAATGAAGGTGTAGAACCATCTCAAGGATGATCAGAAGAAATGGACAGCACCTGAGTTAAATATATGAGTGTCACAGCAAAGGGTCTGAATACTTAGGACCATGTGATATTTCAGTTTTTCTTTTTTAATAAATCTGCAAAAATGTCAACAATTCTGTGTTTTTCTGTCAATATGGGGTGCTGTGTGTACATTAATGAGGAAAAAAAATAACAAATGATTTTAGCAAATGGCTGCAATATAACAAAGAGTGAAATTTTTAAGGGGGTCTGAATACTTTCAGTACCCACTGTATATTAACATTGTATTTTTACTATATATCTTTAATTCTTTTTAAATTAAAATTGTAAAGTACTTATTACTATATAAGTACGTTATTAAAGTATTTCTACATCAGAATTGTTAAACTCATTTTTATTTCAGTTACGCTTATTGAAATAAAACATTAATTTAATTTATGCTTATTTAATATAATAAATAGAAAAAGTATTTTTCTTGTTTAAAATGTAGCACTTCAGCATCATAGTATTTTTTGAACTGCCTTCAATTATGCAGATTTAAAAAGTGAATTCATGCTTATTTAAACGAAAAAGTTTAAAAGAAATAAAATGTATTATTTAATAAATGTTCTATTTATGTGATTTTTTTATTGGGAAAAAAAGGAAAAGATACAAAAAAAAAAGCAGCATAATTGATAGTTCATTTTAGTTTATGCATTAACTAATGTTAACGAATGAAACCTTATTATAAAGTGATTTACAATAACGTCATTGTTTTCCAGCAGATTTTGTCCGGTTGATGCGCAACAGCTCTTCAGAAACTCCTCATTGAGTCAGATTGTTCAGTGAGATGTTCTTGTAAGCGATCGCCACTGTCGTCTGCGTTTAATGCGCCACATGCCGTTCCTGAAGGCCAAATTGAGGGCTTTCAGAAATCTAGTTAGCTTTGTTTACCGACCTTTCCATCAGTCCGAGCGTCCCGTCAGCAGACAGCATGTTATCAAGCACTGTCGACAGCTCTACACATGAAGACTGCATCTTCAGACACCAGCATCTGCACACATCTGTCTGGTGGCTTTATATCTGCTGCACAATGAATTTCATTGCAAAATAACAAAATATACTAATAACACTGACTCTAGACATCTGTCCTTGGGTTTGAGTAACAAACAATGATTGTTGTGAATAACAGTATTTGTGAGTTTCATGCCTCACGCTGTTTTCCTTCCCAGATCTTTTGTTGTTGATGTTAGAAGTCAAACTCTACAGTATTTTAGCACAAATAAATCTACATGGTGCTTTTGGTAATTATTAATTTATGCTTATTTACATTAAATATTTGTATTATTCATATATTAAACAAAAATATAAGTTTTATTTTATTTCAAATAAACTAATTGAATGTAAATCAGCATGAATAAAGGCAATTAAATAAATGCTCGGATGCAGAAGTGCTTTAAAATGCATTTTTAACAAGAAATAGATATACAGTAAAAATACAGTGTTTATATTCCCAATTATAATAATAATATTTTAATTCAAATAAACAAATTTTATTTAAATCAGCATAATTGAAGGCAATTAAAATACTAAGAAAAGGAAGGTCCTTATGTATTTTTAACAAGATATAAAGATATACAGTAAAACATTGTTTATATATAAAATACTATAATAAACTTTTGAATTTAAATAAGCATACATTCATTTAATTTAATCACTTAAAGCCACTTAAAAATGCTGGGATGCAGATTTAGTTTTTTAATGAGAAATAAAGATATACAGTAAAATACAATATTTATATATAAAAGACTATGATAAAATGATTTGAATTCTAATAAGCATGAATTAAAATTTAAATCAGCGTAATTGAAGGCAGTTCAAAATATAAAGATGCAGAAGAACTTTACCATGTAATTCTTAACAAGAAATAGAGATATACAGTAAAAATACAAAAGTTTATGTACAAAATAGTATTTTTTTTTTGCTATTTTAAATAAGCTTACATTAATTTAAATCTGCATAATTGAAGGCAATTAAAATACTTTATTTTTCACAAGAAATAAAAATATACAGTAAAAATGCAATGTTTTTAATATAAAATACTACACTGTAAATAAACTAATTTAATTTTATTCAGCATAATAGAAGGTGGTTAAAATACTACTTATAATTATTAAATATAAATTAATTTATGCTTATTTAAATTAAACAATTACATTTTATTAAATTATTTTATTATTGTATTTTATATATCAACTTTTTATTTTTAAAGCATATTGTTTTTCTGTCCGCAGTTCATCTGCAGTGTAATTGTAAGTGTATCATGTGCCGCAGCTGTTTTTTACTCCGGTTTTGAAGGCTGCTCTTGGAATGTGAGGAATGTTTTCCAGACATTTTTCTGGTCGTGTCATGTGTTTTTTGGTTCATATGCTGTACATGTGCTCTCTGAGGGTCTGTGTATTTACAGACCAAACTGTTTTGCTCTGGCTCAACTTCTCGACTCTAATGGATGTTCCCTCAAATTCACCTCTGACTTCAGCAAAACCAGAGTTTCCCCGCAGCTCTGGAAATCCCGTTCATCAGTGTCCGGACTCTGGGATTTAACCACCCGACGGAAACAAGCGTCTGTCTTTTCTCTCCACGTGTGTTTCAAACACAGTTTGAGCAAGAACTCAGACGAGGAGACATTTGAACAGATTTCAGCAGATACAGCAGAGCGTTGTTGAAAGTATTAATAATAATAACAACAACAATAAACGTTACTTTCTATAGAGCATCTAAAAGTTGCATCTCAAAGCGTTTTACAACAATAAAATAAAAATACATTCAAATACAAAATGACCTAAAAAAAAAAAAATTCAGTATCAACCAATTACAAAATAACCACATAAAAGCTATCCTAAATAGCAATAACCTATTGTAATAGAGAGTAATAATCATGTCGAATTGAATCATATTTGTTTGGTTGACTTCTAGATTCAGCGGTTCTTAGAGTGCAACCCAAAAACGAAGGGGAAAAAATAATGTTAAATCTAAATATTATTAAAAAGCAAAAAAGCTTTTGTTGTTGATGTTAAAAGTCAAACTCTACGGTATTTTTTGCACAAATTAATCTGCCGCATGGTAACATTGGTAATGCTATCTTTCTGCATTTAAAGGCATGCATTAAAGGTTACATTTATGAATTTACATTGCATTCAATGTCTGCATTTTATCAGTTGCTTGTATTACTTGCATTCACTGGGAATCGAACCCACAACCTTGCTGTACTGTACTGTAAGTATTTTCTGCTGTTTATGCCTATACAACATTGCAAAATACAAAATATAAATTAAGAAGCGCTGATTTAGATGACTGTCCTAGCTTGGGGTTGAGCAACAAATAATGATTGACGTGAATAACAGTATTTGTGAGCTTCAGGCCTCACGCTCTTTTGTTTCTCATCTTTTTCGTCTCCAATCAAACTACAGTATTTTAGAACAAATCAAAATGTTACATGGTAATATTGGTAATGCTATCTTTCTGCATTTAAAGGCATGCATTAAAGGTTAAATTTATGAATTTACATTGCATTCAATGTCTGCATTTTATCAGTTGCTTGTATTACTTGCATTAACTGGGAATCGAACCCACAAGATTGGAGTCGCTCTATTGTTTGTCTCCATTCGTCTGTTTAATCTCAGTCACTTTATTTTCTATTGTTTGTGGTTATACAACATGCAAATATATACATTAAGAAGCGCTGATCTAGACAACTGTCCTTGGGTTTGAGTAACAAATAATGTTTGTTGTGAATATTTGTGAACTTCAGGCCTGTTACGGCTTTGTTTCCAAGATCTTTTGTTGTTGATGTTAAAAGTCGAACTCTACAGTATATTTGCACAGATTAATGTCACATTGCATTATTGGTAATGCTATCTCTATGCATTTAAAGGCATGCAGGTTAAATTTATGCATTTACATTGCAATAATGTATACATTTAATCAGTCGCTTGTATTACTTGCATTCACTGGGAATCGAACCCACAACCTTTGGAGTTGATCTGCTGTTCATTTCCATTCGTCTGTTTAATCATAGTCACTTTATTTTCTGTTGTTTATGCCTATACTACACGCAAAATACAAAATATAGAGTAAAATATTATTAAAATAATATCCTGTAACTCATAAGTGACACTAGCAACACTGAGGTCATGAGTTCGATTCCCAAATGCATGAACTATAGCTTAACTGCAGTGTGTTTTGTTTTGGATAAAAGTGTCTGCCAAATGCATAAATGTAAATAATCATCTTGCATAGCAGTATTTGTGATCTCTAAGCCTCCTATTATTTTGTTGAGTTTTATGATTATCTGATCCATGCATGTAAATAATATAAACTGCAGACTTTGATTCGCAGGATAACTCGTACCTGCAGCAGCTTTACAGAGATCCATTCATGCGTGAGACCCCTGCGGTTCTTTTAATCAGGCAGGTAAAGTCGTTCATCACAAAGGTTAATGAATATCTCGCAGCACATTGAAATGCTTTACAGTATGTTGACATTTGTTGCTCTTTTCCTTTTGTTTTTGTTTTTTCTCTATAAATGGAAAAGCGTGTGAAAATGGCTTCCTTTTAATGCAGGGCGAGTCGCTCGTATGCAGAATTGGGCATAGATGACATTTCAAAGCACTTATTTGTGCAAATCTTTGTTTTAGATGGTAAAGGTCACAGAATGAGACCCACTTTCTTCATTTGAATAGAACACGAGGAAAACATGCAAAACTTGTCACCACACCGGAGCGGCGAACAGCCATCAGATATGCAGGTATGTGTGTGTGTGTGTGTGTGTGTGTGTGTGTGAGTGAGAGGAGAGAGAGAGAATGTGTGTGTGTGTGTGTGTGTGTGTGTGTGTGTGTGTGAAAGAGAGAGAATGTGTGTGTGTGTGTGTGTGTGTGTGTAGTTGCAGTACGTGTGTGTGCAGCATATTTTGGGTAGGAATTTGCACCCAGAAGTGATTTAAACCAAACCAAAAACAACTTTTGGGGACAGCTGGGAACATCCCTATTTGTGAAAATTGTATATAAATAAAATACATTTAAAAACAATAATAATTCTAAAAATGCAGACCGTTTTCTGTTAGGGTGTGGGATGTGTGTGAATCATGTTTAGGGGACAAGTTTGTAGACAGATGTAAGCTATATCATTTGCAGACGTCCAAAGTTGTAGAAACTGTACTAAAATAAAGTGTATACATTTTGTTTATTGTAAAAATACATTTTCTGTTAGGTTATGGTGTATTTATAGCTAGCTATACATAAAAACAAAACAATTTTTGACCTGACTGATGTCCATGTCCAAGTAAAATAATCACATCAAGGTACTTTATGATTTGTGATATATTTATCAGTGTTGTTTTAGTATTTTTATATAGATTTTTTATTTATTAATGTTTTGATTTAGCTTTTAAATGTTTAGCTTGATTTAGATTTGGTTTTGTTCTTTTTTAATATTACTATTTAAGTTTAATTTATATTTGAATTTTAGTTAATGTTTTAGTAATTTTGTTAGGAGCTTTTGTCAATTTTAATAGTTTTGGTTCTGTTTTTTTAATATTACTATTTAGGTTTAATTAATTAATTTATTCCGGTTTAAGTTTTAAAATTGTAATAATTTTGCTATGTGCTTTTGTTATTGTTATTCGTTTTTGTTCTTTTTAAAATATTACTATTTAGGTTAAATTTATTTTCATTTCAGTTACAGTTAATGTTTTAGTAATTTTGTTATGTGCTTTTGTATTATTATTATTTTCTTTTTTTTATATATTTATGTTTAATTTATTTTTGTTCCAATTTTAGTTAGTTTTTTTTTTTATTTTGCTATGTGCTTTTGTTATTTTTATTTATTTTTTTATGTAAATTATTTGCTATTATTTTAGCTTTAAGTAAAAAAAATGTTAATAGTTTTAGTTTTAGTAATAATAATAACCTGCCTGATGTGTATTTAATCTTTACTGTCTTAGATAAAAGTCAAGTGATTTAAAGGCACAGACAGCATCTGAATAGCATCTTTGCAGGTTTTCTTCTGCCAGTCACTAAATGAGTATTAAATCGTCCTGTGAGAGGAAGGAGATATTATTCAGTGTCGTCATAATGAGCATCAGTTCACAATAGAGCTGAAGTCAAGAAGAGCGAAATCATGGAGATGCTCCACCTGAAGCCTCTCGAGAACGACACGCGTAATCGCTGCTCAATCATCAGGCTTTCATATTGAAATATCGTCTTAGAGAATGACAAAAAACACATCATGAGAAGATGCTGGGTGAAAAGTCATTTAGTTTCTCTAAAACGCTCAAATTTGTGTGTCGAGTGCCATGAGACATGAATGATGTGAATCTAAAGGGAGAGCGGGGCATGTTGTCACAGGTAAAGATTTCTCAGGATGGCTTTATTTATGAGGGTGAGTTTCTGTATAAGCTCAAACAAAAATCTTCTCATGTTCAGCCTCACAGCTTCTCTGACTGTGAATGACAATTAAAACATTAAATTTGAGTGCAAGACAGAATTTAAAGTCAGTATCCATCAGAGAGCATGAGAGATTCTGCTGGGTTTCATTGACAAGTAAATGTTTTTATTTGTCCATTTTTATTCAAATGTCAGGTTAGTGTGATACTTATGTAATGCCAAACACTTAATTTACCAGTAATCAGTAGTGTTATGTTACTGTAGCTCAACCAGCACTAGTACTAGTGATGATAGTAATGATAGTGATTTTGCAAATGTAGTTTCAATAAAAAATACCTATATAATTATGGACATACAGTGGAGTCAATAATGCATCATTTTTCTTTCATTACAAATCATATTATCATCATAAACTGACTAGGAAGTTGAATTGAAATGTGAGTTGAACAATTGAACAATTTTACATGAACAAAAGCAGATAATTATGATCTCCAAAATGATTTGAGATGTTAAAAAAAGCATCAAGAACATATGAACAAAAAGTCTCTTGATCAATTAAACTCATTTACTTACATTTGATTAGTTAAATAATTATTATTTTTTTTGACAGATTCTTAATCATTTTACTTAACATTTATTTATTTTCAAATTTTGGTTATAATTTTTAATATATACATTTTAATATATTGTTATACTTATATATTTTTAATATATTATTTATTATGTTTTATTGTATAGAAATATAGAAATTATTAGTTTAATGTATTATAAAACACGCCAAAAATACATTAATTTATTACAAATAAATAAATACAATAAAATAAAATAAAAAAATGCTTAGTATTTTTGTTGTGTTTTCCAGTACAAATATCAAAACATTATTTAATCAAGATACATTGAGTCAAAATTGAGCAAAATGAGTCAAAATCCAATCAAAATTAAGTGTGTTTATATATATATATATATAAAAAATTTAAATTTAATATAATATAAAAAAATATCGGACGATGGCATCATAAAAGCTAAGGAAACTGGCAAAACAAGATTGTTTTTATAAACTGGCAGATTTTCAGTTTTTAAATGTTTATTTATTTATTGTTTGTTTGTTTATGTATCTTGGATTAAAATGTTTAGATTTTTGTACTAGAAAAATACAAGACAAAAATACTAAGAAACCCATTTTTGCCGTGTTTATGACCCATGCATTTTTAGAATGAATAAATAAGTCATCCTTCACACATCATGTGGTTGTGGTTGATGGAAAGACTTTTAACCCATTTTTGTTTCTTTTTCTCAAGCTTCACGAAGCTTCATCGATTCACGCTCTTGAAGAGCGACCGAAGCTCCGCCAGAGTCTGGACTCTTCTGAGATGGATGGCTTTGGATGTGTTTATACAGTGTTTTATACGAACACACGCCACGTGTTCATCGCACAGGCTGAAATATGAGCTCAATATCTGCTTCACATTCAGATCAATTTAACAAGCCTTCGCACACTCGTCCAGTGACTTTTAAGAAGAAATAATCGCATTTGGCCCTCAGCGAGATGAATCGTTTCATAACACAGATTGGGTTTGGAGTCCATTTGTGGCTGTGAGTGTTAGTGAACACTGAGGGTGAACGTCATTAATGAAGCACTTTTAACCGTGTTAATAGTTTGATAATGAGGCTCAGTGACTCGCCGCGTCCATTAAACTTAATGGAATAAAACAAGAAGCTGTGAAACGCACTCGAGACGTCTTCGTGGTTTAATATCAGGCCTGTAGGACTCAAACACGAGTCAGAACTAGACATCACTGAAATATAGAAATGTTATTTTGCATTAAACCTCATATAGAGGAATCACTTAAAGGGATAGTTCACCCAAAAATGAAAATGTGATGTTTATCTGCTTACCCCCAGGGCATCCAAGATGTAGGTGACTTTGTTTCTTCAGTAGAACACAAACTGAGATTTTTAACTCATCAGAGGAAAAAAAGAATATAAGTTTCTTGCACAGAGCGATCGTTTCGTGTCTTAAGACCTCAGTGTATCGTCACGAGCCGCAGGGTTTAATTTGGTTTTGTCTGTGTATGTTTTTTTGACTCTCAAAGACGTGATCCCCATCCACTTCCATTATATGACTGACAGACTGCAACAGTTTGAGTTAAAAATCTTCGTTTGTGTTCTACTGAAGAAACAAAGTCACCTACATCTTGGATGCCCTGGGGGTAAGCAGATAAACATCACATTTTCATTTTTGGGTGAACTATCCCTTTAAATCAGATGCATTTTAAAGGTGTTATGCAGCTGTCAAGGTTTTTCACTCCTGCTCATGTTGCTGTCGGTCTCAGATTCTCTCATGATTGTTTTGTTTTCTAAATGCTCGTCTGAACTCATTTATACAGAAGGAAGCACTTTTAATATGTGCTGAATTAATATTCAGGTGAATCTCGTGAAAGGATGAGACTTTTAATGGCTTCAAAACAAGCGTCTAGCACAGTGATGAGAATGAGACTGAGCTTTTTCCTCCACACAAACATCTTAAAAACTTCAGACTTCACTTTCTTTATGTTTAATATTTATCATTTAATTCTTCGGATTTTGGGGTGAAATGGACAGTTTCTTCATGAGATTCTCACATTCTGTCTTTCCTAACTGTTTGTCGTCAGTTCTGTTGTTGCTTTCTCACAACAAAGTATTCAATTTCAGCTCAATCTGAACATCAGAGAGACTTAGCAACATCTACAGATTAATCCTTAATTTACAGTAAAAAAATGTATATTTTATTAACTGAAATAATGCTCGTACATCACAATTACTATTTTGTTTTACCTTTATAATAAACAGACATCCACTTTAGGAATGATAAAACCATGAATCAAAGTTCATCAGAAGTAGTTTTTCCACAAGCTGAAGTAAATACTAATATATGTACGTTGCACAATATCAAACACAAAACACCATCATGGTAACACACATGATACTAAAGTAATGAAACAAGCAGCTTAATATGTAACCTAAGTCCCTAATGTACATAACTGATGAGGAACAAACTAAGATGAAACAGTTATTTCCATGAAAAACCATCAGACAGAAAACTGCTGCTGTGTTCTATTCATGACGTATTGACACAAATTTCAAATGATTTTCAACGGTCGCTTTGTCGACTCCAGTGTTAAGTCCCTAATGTACATAACTGATGAGGAACAAACTAAGATGAAACAGTTATTTCCATGAAAAACCATCAGACAGAAAACTGCTGCTGTGTTCTATTCATGACGTATTGACACAAATTTCAAATGATTTTTAGCGGTCGCTTTGTCGCGTCCAGTGTACTAGACAGACTTTAGCTGTTGCGGCGCAGACCCGGTGTTACTCACCTATCGAGAAGAAACAAAGCAACCTCGGCGTCCGATCGCAGGCCTTCCGCTCCTTGAGTTCTCTCCAGCGCTGGAAAGCTGATCTGATATTTACACGGGTCCTGCTTATTGCCTTAAGCCTTTGTTTTTTCCGCAGACGTTTTCCTCTTTAGTTTTTTATCCGCCATCTCTATCTTTCGGTTGCTCGGCTCGCTAATGTCCGTCCTGTGCACTGAACTTTCTCTCCTCCACATCATGAGTAGACACGCCCCTTACTGCTGATTGGCTACAAGCTTGTTTTGCTATTCGGCCCGAATCAGTTTTCTAAAGCGTTTTTGAAAAATCGCTTACCCCACCTTTAATAGCAATATATCGCTATTAGTTTTTAATGAACATTCGTTTAATACTTTATGACTTTTCACTGTTAAAATAAATAAATAAATAAAGATACTCTAAATAATATAAAATAAAATAAAATAAAAATATTTTTTTCAGTATTTTTGTCTTGTTTTCCTGTACAAATATCTAAATATACTTAAATCAAGATGCGTTTACTTCAAATGCAAAATGATTTAAGATATTAAGTCTTGTTTTCAGGGAGAAATTGAGCAAAATTAAGCAAGTTTATCCTTAAAACAAGCAAAATACTCTGCCAATGGGGTAAGCAAAATAATCTTATTTCAAACAGAAAACTAGATTATTTTGCTCACCCCATTGGCAGATTATTTTGCTTGTTTCAAGCAAAAACTCACTGAATTTTGACTTGTTTTTTCTGAAAACAAGACAATAATTTTTACTTGTCTAGAAAATCCTTCTTGATTTAAGAATTTTTTTGATATTTTGGCTGGAAACAAGACAAAAAATCTAAGCTAGAAAAGCATTTTTTGCAGTGTGCTATAGTAAAGTATAGTAAATACTATAGTGTTTTTGAACTTTACTATAGTAAAGTACTTGAATTAATTTGTTGTGGTAATTCTATAGTTGCTGTGGTAATAGTACAACTATAGTAGTATAAACAAATGACTTTACCCAATACTGTGCTAGGTTTTCTACAACTATAGGGTATATTATACTACAATACACTACAGTTCACTGTAGTACAAGTACAAGTATGCTACAGTATTTATTACAGTTTATCAGTTCCCTATAGTTAATGCTACAGTATGCTGTAGCATTCATTAACAAAGTGTTGTAAATACTATAATATATAATACACTTTGCTATAGTATGGTTCAAAAACATTTACTATAAATTACTATAGTATTTTTTCATGTGGGAGTATATTACTGTAAAATTATATAAAATGTCCCATTACAGTTTTTCACTGTATATAGTCGAGAATTAATCACTAAACAATGCACAGGTTTTTACCGTAGCCTTTTTACAGTTCTTTACCATTACAGTTGTGATTATTTATTTACAGTATAGCTCTGAATGTTCAAACACTACTCATATTTTCTTCAGAAAATGTCAAATATCAGCTAAAGAAAAGAAAAGCAAAGAAAACCCATGAAACAGTGCAATGAAGTGCAAAATTAATAAAACACCTGTTAAAAAAAGAAAAGAAACTTCATACAAAATCTAATTTCTTCAAATGAACAGTACATTGTGCACTATTGTTACAGATTATTTTTTTTTACAGTAGTTTCTTTATTCTGCTTTGTGTGTTTGTAGCCTGTGAACACAACTCAATGTGTGACCATTTGAAAAAGAAAATGTGTGTTTGTGTTTGAAAGAGAAAGACTTGGATCTATCAGAGCAGATGGTGAACATCATCGAGGCCTTGAGGACTGGACGTCTGTGTCTGTCTCTTTCTGATCGTCCTGCTGCACAGAAACGCTCGTTTTCATCCGAAGCCCTCTGAAAAAGCTCAGGTTTGTGTCTCAAACGGTTTCATGTTAAAGCTTTTGTTCAAACACACACATCTCTGTATGTTCCAGTGTCTCCAGCAAAATCAAACCCATCAGATGCTCATAAATCACTCCGTTAAACAGAACGTGAAGCTGCTTGTCTGTACAAACTCAGATGCTGCGAATGAAACGACCGTCAATACATTATTTATCTGTTCAACGCAAAACACGATGAATGCATTCATATCTGACAGAGCTATTGATCTGAAAGCCAAAGCCATATTATGTGGTGTCAAATCTCAAAACATCAGAACATGAAACAACCGTCCACCAGAGAATCGTCTGATCCGGCTAATGAAAAAGAGCTGAATACTTTCTCAAACACTCGTATTAAGCTATCTGATTCAATTTTGAGTTCCAGTAAACATATATAGGCTGTAGACCCGGTTTGATGTCTAAAGTGTCCCATAAAGAAAAAGGCAAGTGGGAAATGGATGGCAGCTTTTAGTTCGATTTCTTGGAAGGGAGTTTGAGACGGAGTTTCGCACAGCTGCAGATTTTAAGGACCAATTCTCCACATATTACTAGCATATTGGCTGTTTACATAGCACATATTAATGCCTTATTCTGCATGACCATATTTTAGATCCATAAATCCAACCCCATACCTAAACTTAACAACTTCCTTATAATTAATATGCAGCAAAATAGGAGTTTATTGAGGCAAAAGTTGTAGTTAAAAGTTAGTGAGAATTGGTTCTTAAAATAAAGTGTGACCTTAATTACAATATTATAGTATTCATTCATATTTTGAATAACTGTTATTTTTATATATTTTACTTTTAATTTAAGTTTAATTTTCAGTGATTTTGTTGTTTTTGTAATTGTTGTAGTTGTAATTGTTTGTAATTGTATTAGTTTATATATATATATATATATATATATATATTTCACTACATCTTAAATTTATTTTTATTTCAGTTTTAGTAATTTTAGTACTTAAACTTATTTCAGTTAACTGCCAAGGCAACATTTCCAATTGTCATTAAAAAAATTTTTATCTAATATTTATATTTTTATATAAATATAAATATTTATAAACTAAGTTTGAGTAATTTTGTTATGTTTTTGTCATATATTTT
>NW_015551042.1:624749-626462 GCF_001515605.1 Sinocyclocheilus anshuiensis
TTCATTTATTTTTATTTTAGTTTTCAACTTATTCAACTTATTTGCCAAGGCAACATTTGTCATTTTCATTCGTTTTTTTTTTTAATTTAATTTAATTTAATTTATTTAATTTATTCTCGGTGGTAGTTCTTATTATAGATTTCAAAATTAGAGTTACACAACACTGGCATTTTACAGTCCTTTGTATACTAAAAAGTTTTTAAAAAACGGATGATGGATCACACACACAAACATCTTTCAGACTCTTTAGTAAAGTCTGTTGGGAAATAAAAACGATTTGATACGCGCACACACACTATATAATATGCATTATTTACATTACAGTATGCTCTATATATGAGGGTTTTTTAGTAGTTCTCGTTCTCAGTGGTAATTCTCATTATAGAATTCTAAACACACTTTATCAAATTACAGTCCTTTTTTGCACGGTTATAAAATTGAGTTATGAAAGTAGATGATGGATAACACACACACACACACACACACTTAAAGATCTTTCAAACTCTGGTAACTAGTAAAGTCAATTGGGAAATAAAAAGTTTTGTCAGACTTTGTATTATATGCAATATATGTTTCTGTATGCTCTATGTATGAGTGTGTTTTTTTGCATTATAGAAATGGCAGTTATTTGGAAGGTTTCATGCAAATTTTATTATTATGATTATTGGGTGCATTTGTAACGTTTTGTATGATTCACTCTGAAGCACAATGCCCTTGTCAGTCAAAGAATGACTTAATGAAAACAATACCGTAAAGCCCTCATAGATGCATTGTTTGTTTGTGTGTAAGATTGTTCTGAAGAATTCAGAGTTCATTGTTTAGTGCGTGGCTGCATGCAATTCAGTAAACCGAATGGGCTCCTTTGTGAGCCATTGTCAGATTGTTTCCTTCCTGTTAATGGTAAAATCAACTGTTTGTAGAGTCCCTGCCCTCTCTTTGATGTGGTCTATGACCAGAATGAGGCAGAATAATTGGCTGATGAGACATTGTTTAGGCTCTTTCAGAGAAATCGTGTCTTTGATCTACTTTCGGACATTTTGACTAAACGTTTGCATTGAATTTTGTTGTCGTTTTGTTTTCTGTCATTAATTGTTTATTTTCCCCGGTGTTGATGGGTACACAAAGACATATTCTCTGTTCAAGAAACGTTGTCTTTTTTTGTTTGCTATTATTATGCTTATTATTGGTGTAATTGAATCAAATAAACCCCAGACTCCAATGGCGATTTTCCACTGCACGGCACGGCTCACTTAAACAGTACCACCTTGGTTGAGGTTTCCAAGCAAGCCGTGCCGATTAGGGCTGCACGATTAATCGAATGCGACTGTCATGCGCATTTTGATAGTAATGCCGGTTCTGTAATCAGCAGTAAATCATCATCACATGTTTTCAGATGGAGCAGCATTTACTACACATAGCCGTAGTTCACTGACAAGTTATGCAAAAAAAAATGTATAAGACGATTTTTATTACGCGATTATGAAATCGAAGAAATCGTTCGCGATAATGACAGCTGCTTGCATAGCTTCTCAGTGAACTACGGCTCAGTGTAGTAAATGCTGCTCCATCTGAAAGCATGTGAAAATACCACATCTAATAACATATTTTTACTCCAAACTCACTTCATAACGTCAGTCGAGTGTTTGAAATAAATCCTTCTGTGAGATGATGTGGCTTCTTACACAGAATAAGGCACGCAACATATTTCATAGT
>NW_015551042.1:629152-629519 GCF_001515605.1 Sinocyclocheilus anshuiensis
TTATTTTATTTTATTTTATTTTATTTTATTTTATTTTATTTTATTTTATTTTATTTTATTTTGTCTTTAATTCCCAGTACAAAAAGCAATAGATTTTAATGGTTTTATCTTTAGTTTTAGTTAACAATAATGATGTTCCAGTAAACCTGTATAGGCTGTAGACTGGCTAAAATGTCCCATAAAGATAAAGGCAAGTGGGAAATAAATGGCAGCTTTTAGTTCAGTTAGTGAAGATGAGCACTTTGTCCTATAAAGTAGGGTCCTAGGCCTTATTTCTGATGTGGTTTTATGTCATTTGATCCAATCGTTGTACACAAAAAAATACTCTCTGGCTTTTATGGAGGACGGAGCGGCGGGGCAAAGTGCG
>NW_015551042.1:629673-661466 GCF_001515605.1 Sinocyclocheilus anshuiensis
TTGTGTGGCAATTTTCCGCCGGTGAAACCTGCAGCCGTGCCCTTCACGACTCTAATTCGACAACAGCTTGAGGCGAACGCCAATCCCATATTTTAGCTATAATGTGATTTCCTGTTACTGCTGTTTCCTTCCCCCCTACTGATGTCCTGCAACATCTGAGCTATAACCAACCATCATCATCATTGTCCTGATCTTTCTCCGCTGTTTATATGCAAACGTACCGTCCTCAGAGATAATGCCATCAGGATAAACGCTTATTTTGTCTCTCCTCACAGCAGGAGGTTCATTCGCTCCACCGAAAAAGACTCGAACAAATGAAATGCGGTTTTGTTTGTGGCATGAAAGGCCTCGGAGGTGACTGAGCTCTGGAACCATCTCGTGGTGGTTTTGTTCTCTGATATGCAGGAGCTCAAATCAAACCGACGCACAAAGACGCTTTGATTGTCGTGGCAGGACAGACGCACAGCTGTGTTTATGATCGCGGCGCTTTGTGCTAAATGCATCATCTGAGACGCCCAAACAGACTGTCGTTTAACATGTCGAGCTCACATTCTTCAAAAGATCTGCGTTTCTGTCTGACTCACAGAGTTTGAATGTCTTGGAAAGGCGTTTGAGGCACAGCAGCAGAATGAATGTGAGGCGGTCGATCTCATGAAAATGCGTATAAACAGTACGCCAAATAAAAACGAAAACTCGTGGTATTGATACGCAAAAATGGAGTTTGGCGTGCATATGATACGCATGTGTTTGGCGTGCATATAATACGCAGTTTTCACGTGCATATGATACGAAATTTGTTGCCATGCATATGATACGCAGTTTTCGCGTACATATGATACGCATCTACCCCACAACCCTAAACCTACCCATCGTGTAGCAAATACACGCCAAAGTCCATTTTTGCGTATCAATACCACTAGTTTTCGTTATTATTTGGCGTACTATTTATACGCACTTTCATGAGATCGGGTTGGGGGGTCGTGTGTCAGTTTGCATATAAAAATTATTTTTAAAAATCATTGTAGTGTTATTTATATACCAGTGTAGTTTTATTAGGGATGCACCGATGTATCGCCCAACTCTTATGAAACTTAACCATGGTTTTATTATAGTAAAAGTGTAGTAACCATGTTTTTTGGCGTGTTGATTACCCTTACAAAAAAGCACATGAATTTCACATGCAATCACATGTTAAAATTAAATGTGAAATTTGTGAAACACATATGAAACACACATGGTATAAATGTGTGAAACCCATGTGATCAAATGTGAGAAAATGTGGACAGTATGCGATCATATGCGTTTCACTTATTTCACATGTAATTTTAACATGTGATTACACAACCAAAATCCATAACCACAGTTTTACTATAAATACCATATATGGTTAGTGTAGCAAAACCATAATTTGTGGTTGATTATGTTTTCTCCCCATTTCAACACTGCATCAACTACACATTAATTTTTATTTGAATTATCACTCAATAGTAGGCCATGTATCATTATGTCTTTGGATGGCTTTCAAGCACAAATTCATGTTATTTCTTCTTATTTATTTTATAATGCGATTCCCAAACTTTTTTGTCAGCCGAACCTCATTCACCTAATATATTTACTTATAGTCCCCATGAGATTTTAAGGTAATAAGTTAATAATTAAGTAACACATTTTCCTATTCATGGTTCACCGACTTTGGTTTATGGTCAAATGACATGCAGGTAAACAAATTAAATATTTCAAATTAAATATTTTTTAGTAGGCTAAGTGTTTGATTGTTTATTTGTTATTTTACAATTTTACGATTTATGATTTAACACATTGCTAGCATTTTTAACATGTTAGCATGATTTAGCACATTGTTGATATGTTTCTAGCATAATTTAGCACATTGCTAGCATGTTTTAACATGTGCTAGCATGATTTAGTACATTGCTAACATGTTGCTAGCATAATTTAACATGCTGTTAGCATGATTTCACACATCGCTTGCATGATTTAACACATTACTAGCATGTTGCATGATTTAGCACATTGCTAGCATAATTTAACATGTTGCAAGCATGATTTAGCACATTGCTAGCATAATTTAACATGTTGCTAGCATGATTTTGTACATTGCTAACTCGACTTAACACATTTCTAACACATAACCAGCATGTTGCATGATTTAGCACATTGTTAGCATGTTTCATCACATTTCAAACATGTTGCAAGCATGATTTAGCACATTGCTAGCATAATTTAACATGTTGCTAGCATGATTTTGTACATTGCTAACTCGACTTAACACATTTCTAACACATAACCAGCATGTTGCATGATTTAGCACATTGTTAGCATGTTTCATCACATTTCAAACATGTTGCAAGCATCATTTAGCACATTGCTAGCATGTGTTAACGTGCTAGCACAATTTAGTACGTTGCTAACATGTTTCTAGCATGATTTAGTATGTTGCTTGATATATAGAAATATTATAAAGGAAGAAAAGATATAGAAAGATGAAGAAATCTTTATTCGCTAGTGATCTAGAATCAGTGCTGTTCTAAATTCACGTCACTTCTCTCAGAGTTTCTTCTATGTAACCTTTTTCCTTTCGCACCCTTCGGCTCTCACTAACACTGTTTGCCCTGCGGCCGGCGAGCTGCTGCTGGAAAGCTGCCTCTGACCCAAACAATTCAATTAGAGCCATTATAAAGTGATTGAGAGAGGATCAGGCCATCCTCCAAAGTACATACATATTAATTTCTCCACACACACCATCAAAAACTCAAATGATGGAACAATGTTTGTGTCTAGACTGCCGGTAATAGAAGACAAACCGCCGCTGGTGAAGGTGGATCTGCTGGACGAGAGTGTTGCGGTCAAACTGCGCTGGGTTTGGTGGCAGATTTGGGCGTTTCACAAAAAGGACCTGGAGTTCAGAAGATCTGGTTCTAGCATTTTCATCCTCAGTGAGAATGTGTACCAAGAGACCGTTGCTCAAGTGGTGCCTTGTAAATCAGCTACTCAACCACAATATTACTATAGTGAATCAAAAGTAGCCTACCACTTACACTGCTACCAAGTCAATGCAAAAATGTTAATAAATGATATAGGCCTAATGATAGCAGTCTTCCTACAGTAGGCTACAGTTCATCTGATCTACTGGTCAAGCCATTTCATTGTTTTTTTGTTTGTTTGTTTTTTACCTATGTAACCTATACAATACCAACATTTTAGCAGTGAAATTGCACAATTCTCCATTCAATTTACAATCACAGAAACAACTAATATTAGCCTAACAAATAAAAAGTTAGAACATTAAAGAGAAGTAACCAGTCAGAAATAAAATAAGAAGAAATTACAAGCAATTGCATAAATAAATACAATACAACATACAAATTAAACTGTAGCCTATAAATGCTTGTGACAATTGTATGTAGTATATATACACAGACGCACATATCGACCGTTGAAATTTATAATTTGAGCCCAACTGGTTGCATTTTAATAGAAATAACCCAATAAACGTTAAGAATAACTCAGCAAGTGATTCAACATGTTTAACGCAGATATTGGTTACAGTAAACAACCAAACGATTTTTAGAGTGTAGGAAAATATAGACTAACTTAATTAATGTGTGCTTCCTGCTAGCTAAATGTCACATACGTAAACAAAAATGTACTGGCTCTAAATCTCTCTTTTCTTTATTCAAAGTTGATCTAAACAAGTATATAGAAATTGTCTAAAGTTCTGTTAATACTAAAGCAGTGAAAACTGTATGTCTATATTCATCCTATGTCTCCTCTTAAGGTGTAAATTTATTACTTTTTTGGTTAACCTGGCAATGCATTTGTGTCTGTGTGTACTTTCTTTCTTTCTTTCTTTCTTTCTTTCTTTCTTTCTTTCTTTCTTTCTTTGTGTTTTTTGCTTGTTTGTTTTTTGGTTTGATGTTTTTTACTGTTTAGTAAAAAAAGAATGAAATAGAAAAAAGTTTCGCAATAAGCACTCCGCGATCTGAATCAAATGATTTGCGAACCCGCTCCGAATTCATGATCTGAATCAAATTATTCGAGAACCTGCTGCGAAGTCCCGATCTCAAATGATTTGCGCTCTGAAGTCCCGATCAGAATCAAATGATTCGCGAATTCGCTCCAAGTCCCGATCAGAATCAAATGATTCGTGATACGCGCTCCGAAGTTACGATCTAAATCAAATGATTTGCGATACGCTCTCCGAAGTTCCGATCTGAATAAAATGATTCGTTATACGCGCTCAGAAGTTACAAATGATCAAAATTATACGAAAATTATTAAATCAAATGATTCATGATACACATGAGTAATACAAGGCAGGCAGGCAGGAGACACACGTAGCACATCAACGACAGCAACACAAATAATACCAGAAAAAGGCAAACGGAACAGACTCCAACTAAAATAGTGTTGCTAACGAGGGGCAGACAGGTGAGGATGATAAACAAGACACAGGTGAACTAACTAATCAAACACAGTGGAAAAACTGGGTCACACTGAACACATGGGGGATTAAAACACAACAAAACGTCCATGTGTGTGAGAGTTCTCCCCCCACCCGTAAGGCGCAACCTCACGCCACAGGAACAACAAAGGGAGGGACGGAGGGGAACTTAGGAGGAGGACAAAGGAGTGGATATGGGATGGTGACAGGGGATGACAAAGGGCTGGCAGGAAGGCAGGCAGACAATGCTGGAGGAGGTTCAGGCAGAGGACGGACACCCGGGAGGAGGACGACGAACAGAGTCCAGGGTGGAGATGATGGAGGAAGGAGCCAGGGAGAAGACAGGAGGGACTTGGAGCAGGAGGAGCCAGGGGGGACCCAGGCCGCAGCCATGAAGGCGACGCACGGTGGAGCCGACGGAGGGTGGAGCCATGGTGGAGGAAGAGAATGTTAATAAATGATATAGCCAAGAATCCAATGGAGACTGGCAGACCTGTGGCCATCCCACCGCACAGATGGTGGGCTGAGGTTGAGCTGAGGGGCTGACAGGGGACCGCGGAGGCGATGGTGAGGACTGGTGCAGAGGTGGTGGGAGAGGGAGGCTGGGCGGGAGTTCAGGATGATCGCACACACACCACAAGGCCACTCCCAGCACCGGGAGCGCCAGTGACAGGGGAACGACCTCCGTGGTCGTTATCACACAGTCAGAGAGTACAGGACAGATAGACAGTTCAGGGCAGGCAGATAGTTCAAACATGACCATCGTGGTCGTGATGGGACAGACAAAAGATGCATGCATCAGTCCAAAAGAAGTTAAATAAAAAGCGTCCATCCATAAAAAAAGTGTCTCACACGGAAACGTAATAATCACTTTAATGTAGCTTGCGCCAACAGTCCTACAGGGAAGCAGCTCCGGGCCTTATATCGAAATCCTCCGACATTCTTCTTTACAAAACCTCGTTTTGTACTTCTAATAAGTGACTGGTGTATTGTTTTGATCTCTCCCCTGCGCTGCGGTGTGCGTCACTTCTGAGTGACGCACCATAAAAACCATACGCACCATACGTCATCCGCCTGGAGCTGCTTCCGTGTAGGACTGTTGGCACAAGCTACATTAAAGTGATTATTATGTTTTGAATATGGATATTTTTCTTACAAAAATGCATCGATCCTCTACAGGAGGCCTTTGTTCACCCCCTGGAGCCGTGTGAGACAATTTTTTTATGGATGGGCGCTTTTTATTTAACTTCTTTTGGACTGATGCATGCAACACCTGCTGAGTGGCATTAAACAGCTTGAAAGATCAAAGACAATTTTTAATATAACTCCGACTGGATTCGTCTGAAAGAAGAAAGTCATATACACCTAGGATGACTTGAGGGTGAGTAATTTGTAGGCTAATTTTCATTTTTGGGTGAACTAACCCTTTAAGTCCAGCATGATAGAATGAGCAGAGGCAGTTGTCCGGGTAGTGTGTGTAGTTGGCGAGGAACACAGTCTCTAGTGTGGTCCTTGAGAGAGCGATCCCCTTGCTCCAGCAGGAGGACAAGGACGGCATGGTCACCCATGAAAAGAAAAACTTTCAAAACAAAAATGAGGGGAAGGCGCCGCTAAACTTTTTGTCTGTCCGGTATTCTGTCACGTAACGTGGTCTACAAACACACACGACGAAGACGAAGAAGATATAGTTCAATAATCTTTAATTCCACACAGAGGGTAATACAAGGAAGGAAGGAAGCAAGGCAAGGCAGGCATCAATGACAGCAACACAAATAATACCAGACAAACGCAAACGGAACAGACTCCAACTAAAATAGTGTTGCTAACGAGGGGCAGACAGGTGAGGATGATAAACAAGACACAGGTGAACTAACTAATCAAACACGGGGAAAAACTGGGTCACACTGAACACATGGGGATGAAAACACAACAAAACGTCCATGGGTGTGACAGTAACCTTAAACAATACTTTTTTTTTTTTAATTAATTGGTTAAAGAATTTTCTTTAATATCCCTCTTCACTTTGGAATATTATCCATAATTACATTTTCTCTAAAGTTGGTGGCCTGAATTTTCTCTTACTTTGTAATTATAATGTTTCTAAGATCCCTGTCAAACTTTCTAATTTTCATAAGCAGATGCTCTTGGCCTGGTCCCTCATATACAAACACAACTTTTCTCCACACAGATATTATTTATGGAACAATAAGGATATTCTTTACAAGAATAAATCACTTTTCTTTAATAACTGGTTTGAAAAAAACCTTCTTTTAGTTGGACAGCTTTTTAACTCACATGGCAGACTTTATAACTATTCAGATTTCTTACAGAAGTATAATATTCCTGTATCTGCTGATGAATAAGCTGTTGTTTTCAATGCCATTCCCTCTGCTGTGTCTTTTCTGCTGCAAGATACCACATTTCCATAGCCATGAACCTACTCTCTGAACGTAACTGACACAATGATCGGAAGTGTTTGCTTTTCTGCAGATCAACAAACAATAACAACTTTTCCAGAGAGAGATAACAACAATTCCTTGCATAATACCTTACTGGAATAATATTGTGGAGAATATACCTTGGGAGAAAGTATGGACCTTGCCTCAGAGATATCTGCTTACCAATAAAGTAAAATAAATAGCTTTTAAACTGATTCACAAATGCTACCCAGCTTAAGCTTTTCTTAAGAAATACAAGTCGGACATTGAACTAAGTTGCTGTTTTTGTCACTCTTGTGAGGAAGACTTCATTCATTTGTTTTGGCAATGTACCCACACTCAGAAATTGTATTCAGATTTCTTGATGTTCATCAAGTTTTATTCTATAAGTGACTTCTCTTTTTATTTTAAATATGTTTTCTTTGGATTGTTTGACCACTTAAAAGAATATACAAATATTATAACAAACAAAAATTTACTGGCTCCCTCTCTTTTCTTTATACAAAGTTGATTTAGAGAAATACATGGAAACTAAAATTCTATTAATCTGAAAGCAATGAAGACTGTATCTCTTTGTTAATCCTTTTGTCCTTTTGAGATGCATTTTTTTTACTTTGTTGTGTTTTTTTTGTTACCCTGGCAATATATCTGTTTCTATGTATATTCTTGTATTTTTTTCCTTTCTTTTGTTTTTTGTCTGTGTGTAAATGTACTGCTTTTTGTTTTAATGTTCATACTAGTTTCGAAAAGCTCCATTTCAACTAAAGTTTACTGGCGCTAAATCTCTCTTTTCCTTATTCAGAGTTGAATCACTTTTGGAAACTATCCAAAGTTCTATTAATCCAAAACTGTATCTTTATATTATTCTTTTGTGTCTTTTGAAGATGTAATTTTATTATGTTGTTGTTGCTTTTTGTTACCCTGTAAATATATACAGTACATGTAAATAATAATGTATTTATATATACATAATAAATATACACAGTACACACACATATATTATGTAAACAAAAACTTTTATTTTAGATGTGATTAGTTACGATTATTCATTTGACAGCCACTAGTTTATATATTAAATTATATATTAATTTAGAAATATATAATATCTTATCAGATTAAATGAGTCCTGGTTCTAATGCATTAAACTCACAAGTTTTCTTAAAATGTGTCTCCCAGCAGCGGTGGACTGCAGCTCAGGCTCAGATAATGGAGTTTAGTGACTTGTAGTTTGGCTGTAATCTCATCGATGAGAGCGACTGAAACTGTCACTGCCGAGAGACAGAGAGGCACAATGAGGAGAGAAATGCAATATCGCTGAGAGACAGAGCAGTTAAAGGCCAATTTGTGTGTTTATAATTTTTAGTTATTTTAGTACATCAAGTTAAACTATATGAAAATGAGAAATGTTGCCTGGGCAACTAGCAGAAATATTTTTTATATAAATTGTTATGTATTTATGTAGTTTATTAATATTTGAATTAATGTTTTGAATTAGTTTATATTTTCTGTTTTCATTTTCATTTTAGTTAAAGGTTTTGTAGTTCTGTTGTGTGTTTTTGTAAACTGTAAATTTAGTACTTTTTTTTAAACATGTCTATATAGCTTTTATTATTATTATATATTTTTTTGTCTTATTTTAGTACAAGTTAAACTAAATGACAACGAGAAATGTTGCCTTTTTTTATTTGATTTCAGTTCATGTTTATTTATTTTAGTTATTTATTCATAAGTAATGAAAATGCTTTTTATGGTTTTAGTTTCAGTTAACAATCATTTCATGTAAAATATAATAACTTTGTATGAATATCTAATAACCTTGTATCTCTTTTCCAGTTTTCGTCAGACTGAACAACATGAACCACATTATAGGAAACACATGAACACAGGTGGAGTCGATCAGTCCGGCATCACATCTTCACTGCACTGGTTTGTGTAGCAGCTCAGAGTCTGTAGGAGGGACCGCAGTCGTGATGTATGTTTCATCAGCGTGTGTGTAAAAACTGATCATGATGGTCACAGGTGGAGCAGCGACGCACCGTCTGAAGATTAATGTGGGGAAACGTGCCGGTCGTGACATGGTTAAGAAGCAGCCAGACGGCATGAATAACAAGAGAAATGAAGATGGAAAGATGATGAGATGACTGCAGATAAAGAGAAAGAATGATAATCCACAGGTTTGACCTTCAGCCTTCTGGAGTCTGATGCTTTATGAGCTGAGAAAAGTGCTGATTCGCTCACAAACCATCAGTCTGAGAGATACAGTATGTGTGACGCAAAGGCACACCATTTACTTACAAATAAATACTCAAAACTATTCACTGATGGATTTCTACTAACAACATTTACCATGTGATCATAGTTTCTGAGAAAATACCAATTGATGTAAATACAATAAAACTGTGGTAATTTAATTATATATTTTTTTTTTTATTCAATACTGTAGCACATGGAAGCTATGAAAAAAATATTTTCAGCAATTTTAAAATAAATAAATTGTTTAATTTTTAATATTTAGAAAAATATTTACATTTACATATGTGAATCTCATTTAAAAATAAATTACAGCAGGCAAATCATACTGTGCATGTTTTTTATTTAGATTCACTTATGATGTTTTTGTGATCAAAATAATCATAATATAAAATTTTAAAAATTATTATATAAATATAGATTATATGAATGTGCATTTTACAAGAAAATAGGAGTAATGTGATATCATTTGTTTAATAGTTAGTATTAAGAGTTTGTTCAAATCAGTGTTATTTTAATATTATCTAAATACTATTTATGTTTTAAATTAGTTTTTATTTTTATATTTTTCAGTTTTCATTTTAATTTTTTAGATTAATTTTAGTCACTTTGTTATGTGCTTATTTCAGTATTATTATTATTATATATTTTTTTTTAAATATTACTATTTGTTTTTATTTAATTTTTAGTTTTAGTTCACACTGTAAAAAATATTTTTCGAAGTTGTAAATAAAACAGAGATTATCGAAGTGTGTTTTACAAAATACTATTTCGGTCTCTTTACTTCAAAATTTCGCATTCAATTCAATGTGTTATTGGCCATTTATTTGTAATTTTTTGTAAAATGGTTTCCTGCACCAATTTTCTTTTCAGTGTGTTTTTCAAAAACATTTATCCCATTTTTTTTCCCCATAGAAATAAGATGACAGCTGTAAGTACAGTCACTTTAGCTGAATCACTTTAGCTGTTTCAGAGAGACTAAGTAGTTTTGAACGGTTGCTATACATCAGAGATGTAGCATTTTTATTGATAAGGGACTGAAGTTAATCTCATATCTGCACAGGGAAACACAAGATATTCCCAGCGTCGGATCGCGAGCCAGTGAAGATCTTCAGCTCAACTCTGAGGCCAGAGACTCTTAAAGACGGGGCGACTGCGGCTGATGGGAAATGAACACAGCAGATCAGGTTTGTGACTTATCATTATCTCAGGGAATTTCACTCGTACTCACAAACGATCAATAGGCTTTAACGGTGCACTAACCGCCTCTGACATTCAGGCAGGCAGAAAAACGTGCTAAATATTGACTATAAAACTTGGATTCATACTCGGAGCAGATTTTGTTTCTGCTGTTGGAGGGCCATTAGTTCTGTGAGTGCAGAAACAGCTCCAAGCCTTTGACCTGCGTTAAATCGCCTGTGTTCCTTGGCAGGTTCCTCGTGAAACTCGAGAGATCTTTTCAAACGCTTCCCCTGTAATCATTTATGAGGGACTGGAGCGGCTGAAAGTAAATATCAGTGCGGGCAATCGCTGTGTATTTACCCTTGTCTTTCAGGTACAGTCAGGGTTCATTTTTCTGTTTATTTGTGTTGTTGCCATCTGAAACATTTCAGCTGAAGCCCAGATGTCATGAGATACGCAAATGTGTCCTCAGAGACGACTGGAAGATGTGTGTGTGTGTGTGTTTTGCTCGGGTCGTTCCTGTTCTGCAGAACATTTTGAACTCTTATGAGGTTAACTATAACTATTATTCTCATTAACCCTGTAAAGCTACAGTCTCATAATTTATACGCCAATTATCAACATGAAATGTGCTGAATAACTGGTTGCACACAATCTCCTCCATGTCTTCTGTCGTCTCATTGATAGGTTATAGTTTCTTATCCAGTAAAAGTTATTTTAGTGTAATTGTAGAAACGTCCAGCTTCAGCTGGAGCTTTTCGTGTCAAATCTTGACTGATTTTGATCAAGTAAGCGTCAGAATAACTGCAGTAATATCTCCAGATGAACACTTACTGGACTGAAGCAGCTCAGCTTTACTTGATTCTCAGCAGAATTTCATCAAATAAAAATCAGCATCTGCACCAAATTCATATTTTTGCTCAGTTTAAATCTCTGAATAAAATTGAGCTGTTTTTTTTTTTTGGTCGTAAAACCCTGATGGATCAAATATAATACAAAATGTAAAACACACATATGCAAACTTTTTTTAACTAAAGGTTCAATAAACTGCTCCATTTCAAAAATAGATTTTTATTATTATCATTTGTCTTGTGTCATGACTTTACAGGGTTAAAACTTGATTATTTACACACACAAAAAGAAATTGAACAGAATGAAAATAAAGAACTAAAGTTACATCTTTAAAAAATGTTACATTAAAATTTCATCCAGTATTTTCCAACACAAAAATGTACTAGGCCTACATAAATGGACTTACCCATCCTGGACCTGCTCACCACATCGGGACAAGAAGATTTAAGTGTCCTTGTAAATGAGTTGCTCCTCTGTTTTGGTGCATCGATTGCTGTTGTCCTCCTCCAGACTCATTCGTGGTTCCTCAGGGAGAGTGTTCGGGTGTTTAGGGTCTGTCTATCAGAATTCAGCCGGTGTTTTAGATGGCTGCGAATGCTCTGACCTGACCTCCAGCCCTGACAAACGCAGTCTGAGAGCTCGCTGACACAACTTCAGCACTCGCTAAAACGTGTTCTCATTACTTTCTCGGGTCTTTGGGGTCCATTAACTTTTCATCAAACAGCACACAATGCTTGTCTGAGAGCGCTGGAGTGCCGCATTGAGCGCGCCGGTCATTGTCAGGTCAGATGTTTAAGATGAATTGAAGCCTACATTAATATTTATACATGTGCCAGACACTTTTATCCATTGCATTCAATGTATACAAATGATCAGTTCATGCATTCCCTGGATATCAAACCCATGGTTGTGGTGTTGCTAGCGCCATACACTATGGTTTGAGGCACGCTGTTTTTTTCGGGCATTGCTATGCAGACGCTCGGGTGTTATGGTTGGTTGTTAGGGTGTTGCTATTCAGTCATTAGGATGTTTTGGGTGGTTGTTAGGGTGTTGCAATGCAGTCACTAAAGCGGTTGTTAGGGCATTGCTATGCAGTCACTTGGGTGTTATTGTTGGTTGTTAGTGTGTTGCTATTCAGTCATTAGGGTGTTGTGGGTGGTTGTTAGGGAGTTGCTATGAATTCACTAGAGAGGTTGTTAGGGTGTTGCTATGCAGTCGTTAAGGTGTTATGGTTAATAGTTGGGATGTTGATATTCAATCATTAGAGTGTTGTGGGTGGTTGTTAGGTAACTGCTATGCAGTTGTTAGGGTGTTATGTTTGGTTGTTAAGGTGTTGCTATTTAGTAACTAGGGTGTTGTGGGTGCTTGCTAGGGTGTTATTATGCAGTTGCTAAGGTGTTGTGGGTGGTTGCTAGGGAATTGCTATGAATTCACAACAGTGGTTGTCACGGCATCGATGTGCAAACTGTAGGGTATTTTGGTTGTTTGTTAGGATGTTGCTATTCGGTGATTAGGGTTTTGTGGGTGGTTGTTAGGGTGTTCTATGCATTCACTAGAGTGGATGTTAGGGTGTTGCTATGCAGTTGCTAGGGTGTTGCTATTCAGTCATTAAGGTGTTTTGGATGGTTGTTAGGGAGTTGCTATGCAGTCACTAGCATGTTATGGTTGATAGTTAGGGTGTTGCTATTCAGTCATTAGGGTGTTGTGGGGGTTGTTAGGGTGTTGCTATGCATTCAGTAGAGTTATTGTTAGGGCATTGCTATGTATTCACAAGAGTGATTGTTATGGCATTGCTATGCAGTCTCTAGGGCAGTGTTCTCAAACTCAATTCCTGGAGGGCCACAGCTCTGCACAGTTTTGCTCCAACCCTGATCAAACACACCTAAAGAGCTAAACTAAACTCTGCAGAGCTGTGGCCCTCCAGGAATTGAGTTTGAGACCACTGCTGAAGGGTGTTATGGTTGGTTGTTAAGGTGTTGCTCTTCAATCATTGTGTTGTGGGTAGTTGTTAGGGTGTTGCTATGCAGTTGCTAGGGTGAATATTCCTTTTACACATGACCACATAAATATGCCTCCTCAAAACAGATATAATCTGATCTACTAACTCTGTGCTAAATGCAAATATATTTCATTTCCGTGTAAATATGATATTCTGATCTCTAGATACAGTATGTTCATGTCACTGTACTGAGCAGGTCAGGGTATTTTTGTATGACTATACTATAATATTTTCAGGTTTCAATAGTTTAGTATTTAGCTTAAATCAAACCTTTTTTTCCTCATCTGAGTCTGTAAATGACTTGGCTAAACTCTCTAGTCTCAACTAAAACATAATTTAACTGTGTCTGTTAAATGTTTGCACTCTTAACAGCTTGATTAGGACACAATATCGAGATTTCAGCTAAACTCTCCACTTGACTGGATCAGAAATGCTCTGTGTGAATGAAAGCAGTCTGAAGGTCTGTGTTTTGTCCATTTGCAGCTCACTGACACTGACGGGACATTGTAATCATGACAAACACTGATAAATCCTGATCGATGTGGACGGGGTTTAAAATTCCTGGATTTACTGCCACAACAGCTTCAGTATCTGCTGCCCGTTTGACAGCAGTGAGGTTATGAGGAAAACAGTTTAGAAAGAGACGGTCTGTTTGGAGTCTTTGTGTTCCTCTGACGTTCGAGCATTTGAACAGATGTTGTGTGTGCAGCTGATTTATTCGCAAGCGTTTTTTGACTACGTTTACAGTGTTGCCATCGTAGCGTTAAATGTTTTGTGGTTTCTGATTAGCAGCTACATTCACACACATCTGCAGGAGTCTGCAGTGATTATGTCTCTCTTTACATGTACTCTGTTCTTTCATTAGCAGATGTGATGGAATTTCATAAAAAAAAAATGAAATCATGCATTTATTTCAGTGATTTTTCTTGTGCAACAGGATGATAAGCTTGATTTGTGAGTATTTGACCATGTACAGTATAAGTGTTACTTGGGTAAGTGTTACTATGCAGTTGCTTGGATGCTGTGGGTGGTTGTTAGGGTGTTGCTATGCAGTCACTAGGGAGTTGTGGTTGGTTGCTTGGGCATAGCTATGCACTCCGCTAGGGTGTTGTGGGTGGTTGGTGGGGCGTTGCTATGCATTCACTGAAGTAGTTGTAAGGGTGTTACTATTCAGTCGGTTGGGTGTTGTGGTTGATTTTTAGGGTGCTGTTATACATTTGCAAGGTTGTTATAGGTGGCTGTTAGGGCATTGCTATGCAGTCACTAAAGTTTTGTGATTGGTTGTTATGGGATTGCTACGAACTTGCTAGGTGTTGTAGGTGGTTGTTGCTATGCAGTTTATAAGTTGTTGTGGGTGGTTGTAAAGGCGTCGCCATGTAGCCGCTATTGTGCTGCGTGTAGTTGTTGTGATGTTGCTATGCAGTTTTTAAGGTGTTGTGGGCACTTGTTAGGATGTTGCTATGCAGTCACTAGAAAGTTTTGGGTGGTTGTTAGGGCATTGCTATGCAGTCACTATGTTGTGGGTGGTTGTCAGAGTGTTGCTATGCAGTCACTAAAGTGTTGTGAGTGGTTGTTATGGTGTTGCTATGCAGTCACTAGAATGTTGTGGGTGGCTGTTAGGATGTTGCTATGCAGTCACTATATTGTGGGTGGTTGTTAGGATGTTGCTATGCAGCGACTAGGGTGTTGTGGGTGGTGATTAGGGAGTTGCTATGCAGTAACTAGGATGTTGTGGGTGGTTGTCAGGGCATTGCTATGGAGCAACTAGGGTGTTGTGGTTGGTTGTTAGGGCGTTTGCTATGCAGTCACAAGGGTGTTGCGGGTGGTTGTTAGGGTGTTGCTATGCAGCGACAAGGGTGTTGTGGGTGGTTGTTAGCGTGTTGCTATGCAGCGACTAGGGTGTTGTGGGTGGTGATTAGGGAGTTGCTATGCAGTGACTAGGATGTTGTGGGTGGTTGTCAGGGCATTGCTATGGAGCAACTAGGGTGTTGTGGTTGGTTGTTAGGGCGTTTGCTATGCAGTCACAAGGGTGTTGCGGGTGGTTGTTAAGGTGTTGTTATGCAGTGACTAGGGTGTTGTGGTTGGTTGTTAGTGCGTTTGCTATGCAGTCACAAGGGTGTTGTGGATGGTTGTTAGGGTGTTGCTATGCAGCGACAAGGGTGTTGTGGGTGGTTGTTAGCGTGTTGCTATGCAGCAACTAGGGTGTTGTGGGTGGTTGTTAGGGTGTTGCTATGCAATTTTGTTACATATATATTACACAATGTTTACACATGACCACATAAATGTGTATCTACAAAAACAGATGTAATCTGATCTACTGCTTCTGTGCTATATGCAAACATAGCTCAGTTCCATGTAAATATGATATTCTGATCTCTAGATATGTTCATGTCACTGTACAGAGCAGGTTAGTGTGTTTGGTTACACTTTAGTTTGGGGACCAATTCTCACCGTTTAACTATGACATTTGCCTCAATAAACTCCTAATTTGCTTCTTATTAATAGTAAGTAAGGTAGTTTTTAAGTTTAAGTATTGGGTGGATTAAGGGAATCTAAAATATGCTCATGCAGAATAAGGCATTAATATTTGCTTAATAAGTACTAATAAACAACCAATATGCTAGTAATATGCATGCTAATATGCAACTAGTTAATAGTGAGAATTGGTCCTTAAAATAAAGTGTTACCGTGTGTTTTTTTTTATGTCTAAACTGTAACATTTGGCCCGTTTTGTACATCAGTCTGAGTTTGTATTAGGGATGTGATGGTTTTATTTCTGTTCTGACCTTCTGTTAAAAGCCTTTTTCTGTTTTCTCTCATTTAAACAGTGATTCTGTTTGTATTTGGTGTTTTTAGACTACAAACAACTGAACAAACAGCACAATGATGTTTAGTTGGACTGGATTGTTGAGATGTTCTTGTACCTCAAGGCTGGTTTGTAATGTCCACCATGTGCCGTCCACGTCTGATTTATCACCAGCTCTGTCTGTGGGATCGGGTCAGTATCTCTGCTAAATGAAAAAGCACCGTTAAGATGCCTATGAGGCAATAACTCTTCACCTTTCGCCCGAGCCCACTCATTTCTCTCCAGGCCTGTATATACTGTGTGTGTGTGTGTGTGTGTGTGTGTGTGAGAGAGAGAGCTCCTCATATTGACATCTGAGATGCCGAACGCTGATAAAACACAATCAGCCTTCTGCTCAGGGCTCTTCTGTTTGTTTGGTCAGTCTGTGTGTGATGTGCAAATTGCAATCATATTGCATTTATGAATGGAGTTTTATTCTCTGCCACTGAAAATAGCCTTTTCATGCTGTTTGCATGCATTTTTCCTCTTTTTTATTGAATTATAAAACAAAATGGCCATTAAAACCCACACAAGCTCCCTGAGGGATTTATTTGAACCTCTCCAAAAAAAAAAAAGGAAAAGAAAAATGGCAATTTCACGTTAAATGGCATGATGCGTGGACGCTGTTGTCACATATAGAGTAACTCACAGTAAAAGCCTCGAGTGTCGGTGTGAAATGAAGCTGTGAGGATCAGACAGGATCAGGCTAAAAAACAGACTCGTATTAGCTCAATGAAACATCACACTACTGATGCTTTTAGCTCATTTCGGGGGAATCCATGAAGTCTTGGTTTCCTCAAACCTTGTTTTACAGAACTGTGTAAAGCCTCAGTTAAGTTTGGATGTCTTTGCTTTGTAAATCTTATCATATATAAATTATCACTGCCATTCAAAATTTTGGGGGCGGTAAGATTTCTAATGTTTTTGGAAGTCTTTTCTGCTCACCAAGGCTGCAATTATTTCATCAATAATACAGTAAAAATTTGAAATATTTTTAGAATTTAGAATAACTGCTGTATATGTGTTAAACTGTAATTTATTTCTGTGATCAAAGCTGTATTTTCAGCATCATTACTCCAGTCTTCAGTGTCACATGATCTTCAGAAATCATTCTAATATGCTGATTTGCTGCTCGAGAAACATTTCTGATTATTATCAATGTTGAAAACAGTTGTGCTGCACAATATTTTTGTGGAAACTGTGATACATTTTATTTTTCAGGATTCTTTGATGATTAGAATGCTCAAAAGAGCATTTATTTGAAACAGAAATCTTTTGTAACATTATAATGTCACTTTCAATCAATTTATTGCATCCTTGCGGAATAAAATTATTAATTTCCTTCAAAAAAAGTATATCACATAATTCATCTTTCTTTCTCTGCATTGCATGTTTTATCAGGAATTGTTTATGTGTTGCATTAAGCCATGCACAGAATAATCACTAACAATTATATCATTCAGTGGTGTCCATATTTACATATTCAAGGACTTTAATCATCAGAGAATCCTTCAAAGCTGTTGCTAAAGATGCCGAGCTGCATGACTGCGATATTGTGATCACAGGAACAGGAAGTGATTGATAACATCTGTTGTCTCTGTCAAATACGGTTACGCGGTGGTTCTGCTGACGTGTGTTTACATCAACACAGGGCTGAATTTCAGGTTTGAGTTCCTGAGACATTTTTTGCTCCTACGTGAGGATTTGAACTTCTCTGAGTGGACTTTGAGATGAAATTGAGATTGTTTGAGCCAGTATCTGTGTAGTCTTGTTACGGTTCAGCTGGTGAGTCAGTGTTTATGTAAATGACCCGCGGCGTGGCATCAGCGCTCTGAAGTCCAGCTGGAGAGAGTTTGTGTCCCATGCAGCTGAGATGATGCACTGATTTCACTGTCATGAAAGGTGAAAAACAGACACTCGCTTTTAGTTTCTATAAGCCTCTGGGTGACATTTGAGCAGTTTCAGGGCTTATCTGTGAAAAATCATCTGCTTTATTATGAATGATAACCCCTCTAGGTCCACTTTATTCTCATTTTTGCGAAATTACAAATATATTTGTCCATTATATTTTACTTTAAAATCAGATCTCACACAGGTACACTAGGATGCAGTTTGTGAACAAAGAGCTTTTTCTCTTGAAGTCCTTTGATTAAGAGCAAACTAGTCAACACAGCCTCAGAGCATCAAAGAGGTTCTGCTAGTTAGTGAAACTCTTACTGTGCATTGATGTGTATATTTCTTTAATTAGCCATTTCTGATGCCATTGGTAATACATAGGTATGTTTCACGTACGTGGAGTGTATTTAATTCAGTATCTGTGTAAGTGTTATTTTATTGTAATTAATGCACTATTATAGAATTATTAACATTTTGATTTTTTAAATGTTCAGTTTTCATTTCATTTCATTTTTAATATGATTTTTTGTCATTTTTAATATTTCTATATAGCTTTATTTTTATTTAAGTTTTAGTTTTAATAATTGTATTATTAAAATATTATTATTATTATATAAAAATGTATATTCTTATTAAATATTCTTATTATTATTATTATTATTATTATTATTATTATTATTATTATTATTTCAATTAGTTGCCAAGGCAACATTTCTCATTTTTATTAAGTTTTTCATCTAATATTTATATTTTATTTTAGCTCTATTTCAGTTACCAAAAAAACAATAAAAGTAAAATTTTTAGTTAGCAATAACAATAAGAAATTAAAAATTAAAAACATATATAAAAATAAACTTCATAATCATTTTAAAATAAACTGAAAATAATGAGTGAATGAAAAAGTAATATAAAAATAAATTCAGGATTAAATTAAATAACAAATTCAGTATGTTTGTTTTGTCAACCATCTATCTTTTTTTGTTTTTTTTTTAATATTTGTACATTTACTTATTTATCTAAACAGGCCCAAAAATGCACAAACAAACATTTTTTCAATATATATATTTTTATGAAACAACATGTTGGAGTGAACTATTGCTTGAAAAAAGCTGCTTTCTATTCAGTAAATTTGGTAGAATGCAGATGATTTATAGATTTAGTTTGAGCAGTTTTGGGGTTTATTGTGTCCTGTTTAGATTAATTGCCATTTGGATGTACTATAAATGTGACATCTCTCTTTATTGTAAATTTGAATTTTTGGTGATGAAATTTAATAACCGTTTAATAGTTTATGGCTGTTATTAAAATAAATCATGTTCTGTTCATTTTTAGAGCTGTGGTTTGGAGTGAAAGCTCAACTTTTGTCTGATGTTGTCGTTACGTTCCTGAAACTCAAGGCTGTTGGTCTTTCAGAGTTCGGCTTGTGTCATTTAAATTCAATGTAAATGCATATTTCGAACCCCAGCATTGATTCCGATCGATGTCCTTGAGGCAAAAATAATAACACAAGGCAATAATCATTTTGAGCATGCACAGAGCCAGCTCTATTCTTCCGCCAGCGGCTGCAAATGAATACCTGTCCTTGCAGCCTTTAGCGCTGCGATCAATGGCATCAGTCCAGTGGCCTCGCCTTCGACGGAGACCAAACACTTCTGTAGAGATGAGGTCAATTAAGCATTCTGCATTTATAGCACGGTGATCTATACGTCTGCCAGACTAATTGAGAGAGAGAGAGAGAGAGAGTGAGCAGAAGAGTCTCACCTCTTTCCTCTGCAGTGTGAAGCAGCCCATAAAAGCCATAAAAGTGCCACGCTTAATTGCAAGCGATTGGAAATCCACCAGAGTCTCAGCTGATCTCGGGCCTGTGGATCTCTAGCCGAAATATAATCGAGCACCTCGTGAAACACGCTCACCAGATGATGTAGGGATTACAGTAACTCTGTATTTTCACAATGCATCTGTGCATTGCACAATGCATCAACCCTCATGTAATGTGAGGTGCGTGTTTTAAAGTGTTTTTTACTCCCCTGATTATTCCAAAGTCCTAAATATATTTATAAATATTTAATTATTTATTAAACTCATCTTTGGTCATTAGTCTTATGTCTGAGAAATAATTAGTACCTGCATTTACTGCTGTATTAATTCTACTTCCTGTGTGTTTTGGTTAATTCAGTTCACATTCACACTCATGAATCGAATAGGGAGCCATTTCTCCAATTCTAAATTATTATTTTTTTTATTGAATACCTTTCAGTATTAATTGATAATATATGTTTCTCTCGCATTAGCCGCCATTATGAGTGTTTTTTTTTCACTGAATGCCTTCTCTCTATTGAATATATGAAATGCAGCCTTCAGATTTTGCCAAAGGCATATATCTCAGAATCATAATTCAGCATAATTAAGCACAGTTTAAGCCTTTGAAACAATTTGCAAATTGTGTCTGAAGAACCAAATGCAGCTCATTGTTTTGGAGCAAAGCTATAATAATAGAAATGAACAGAAGAATTGTGTGACAGTGTTAGTGGATGATGTTCATGGTGAATGCAATGAACTCCTGTCACTGTACAGTATGTCAGAATGTTTTTACGCTTCTTTATGCTTCTGTATGGATCAGTGTAGGAAGTCTGTGTTGTCCTACAGCTCCTCTCCTCATGTCAGCTTCCAAAGCGTCCACATAAAAACCTCCATGGTTCCTTTAGTTCCTCCATGTCTCCTCTGCTGTCATCTCTGCCTGCTCTGCTCTATTCTCCACACAGTAACACAGTGATGGGGACTGCAGCGAGTCGGTCACGGTGACGTTTTGACAACAGAGAATGCTGTTCCCTGGCAGAAGACTCTGGTCTGCTTTACTCTGCTGCAGGTTTGCAGGAGAGTTCAGTGACGGGTCTGTTGGTTTGTCATGTGTTAGTGTCTGTGCTGATGGGAAGGTTTGATCCTGGAATAGATCTCGGTCTGTAGGTCTGAGGATCTCTATAGGTTTCCTCTGAATGTGAGAGGATATTCCTCTTCTGCGTGAGTGTGTCTGTCTGTATACTGTAGGACTGGATAAGTAGTTTTGGATGTCAGTGGCTTGATGTTTCCCATTCTGTGTTTTATTATAATGAAGTTTGAGTCGTCATTTCTCATTGTCACATTCTGGACATTTTGCTAAACCTCTCCTTTTGTTTCAAAGAAGATACATGGAATAAGAATCGCAAGATATAAACTTGGAATTGTGAGAATTCAGTCCGAGTTTATATTTTGCAATTCTCTTTTTTTTTCTCTCTCTCTCAAAATTGCAATGAAAGTCGCAGTTACCTTCATTTGTTTTTTTTATTTTGTGATGGAAATAAACTCCCATAAGAGAGTCATACAGGTTTGAGTAAAAGTAAATGATGACAGAACTTTACAATCGTTTACACTTCAAATTCATAATACACTCAACAAATCATTTTGAAGCTTTAAAAATGTATAAGCAAATATCTCGACTACTAATAAACCAATGATACTTTCTAGCTGGAAATAGTAGTGAAACATGTTTTTGTTTTGTTTGGTTTCACAGAAGATGAAAGGGAAGTTTATTTCCACCACAGAATAAAAAAGAAAAGAAAAGAATCTGAGAAATAAGGGAAGTGTGAGAAATAATCTCAGAATTGTGATATATAAACTCAGAATTGGGAGAAAAAAAAATTCTGAGTTTATCTTGCAATTCTCTTTTTTTTCTCAGAACTGCAAGGAAAAATTCTGAATTGTGAGATATAAGCTCCGAAGTCTGAGAAAAATCTGGATTGTGCAATAAAATAGCTGTGCAATAAAAACAGATATATTTTTTATTCTGTTGCAGAAATGACAGAATTTTACAATCATTTACAGTTTAATTTCATAACACACTCAACAAATTATTTTGAAGCTTTTAAACCGTTTAAGGAAACAACTCGACCAGTAATAAACAAGACTTCTTTAAGAAGACTAATGCAATATTATTTACTACAATGCAAAAAATATATAAATAATATAATTATTCTAATTGTAAGCCTCTTTCAGGAATAAGTTTTGAAGTACTTTTCTAAAATTAGGAATAAGAAATAATCTATTAATCAATAATAATAAATTAATCAATCTTGAATAAACTGAATTACCTGAAAAACATCCATTTGTCACGATCGCTACTGTGAGGGAGCGAGGAACGAGGAGACGTAGAGTACATCTACAAGGAGACTTTAATAACATCAAGGGAACCAGGAAAACACACGTAGCAGAGGAGGTTGACAAACAATACCGGACAGAGAACTCAAAACAGGAAACACTTTAAATACACATGACTAGAGGATGGGATAACGAGACACACCTAGAACTAATGAAACAATAATTAAACATGAAGGAAAATTGGGCCATGGAACACGTGGGGAGCAAAACACAAAACACGGAACAGAGTCTGACATTAGACTAGGGAGCTATGGCGGAGCAGGCAGACTAGGGAGCCATGGCGGAACAGGGAGCTCGGGGAGCCATAGTGGAGCAGACAGTTTAGAAGGCCATGGCAGAGCAGGCAGCTCAGGGGGCCTGGCTTTGGCGGACAGACCCCTACTACCCCCCGCCCAAAAAAAATCCTTGGGGAGAATATCGTCTCCGTAGGCCTAACTCGGGAACTGTGGCCCTCCCTGGGCTTGACTTGGGGACTGGAGCCCTTCTTCTGGGCTAAACTCGGGGACTGGAACCCTCCCTGGGCTAAATTCGGGGACTGGAGCCCTATCTGTGCTAAACTCGGGGACTGGAGCCCTATCTGTGCTAAATTCGGGGACTGGAGCCCTCTCTGGGCTAAACTCGGGCTTGACATCGGAACGGCCGGCGGGCTTGAGAATGCCGTGGCCAGTGTGCTGGACCTCGGAACGGCCGGCGGGCTGGAGAGTGCCGCGGCCAGCGGGCTTGACTGAGGAACGGCCGGCGGGCTGTAGAGTACCGCGGCCAGCGGGCTGGTTCTGGCTCAGGGCCGGACGCTCTCCAGACACCGGAGGATCCCTTCCCTCCAGCTTAGTCCCGTGATGTCTGGGAGGTCCACGGGGCAATGGTAATTGGGAGAAGGGACGCCGCTTACTGTTTGTTGGTCCGGTATTCACTCACGGAACGGAGTCTGACACCATTTAAAGGGATATTTCACTCAAAAGAATTAAATTCTCTCATATTTGCCTTGCATACACGCCTTTAGAGTTTTTACTTCAAAGCCATTGGAGTTTAATGTTGTTCATATCATCTTCTTTTGTTTTCTACAGTAGAAAGTAAGCCATACAGGTTTGGAACTACATAAGAGGAGTAAATGATTACAAGGTTTTCAATTTTGGAGGATCTGTTCCATTAATATTACTTTTGAAAATGTCATATAAATAAACAATAGCAGGCAGCGCAAGCATCTGTGAAACAGAAGCTCTTCTCATGCACAGGTGGAGTGAGTGTGATTCTGATCAGAGTCCAGATCTCACTGGTCTCACATGTCTGTGAATAATGTGAATTTGTGTGAAAATATAACCAAAGTAATGTTTCACTCCCATGTTGCACATGCTTTTCAGGCCTGGTTGCAGAATCAAGTCACTAAGGGTGCTTCTAAAATGAGTGAGGTGCTCAAGCCTAAATGCACGTTTATTTTGATATATTTTTGCCCTGTTATGACTATCACTATCAGTGTTGGGCAAGCTACTTGGAAAATGTAGTGAGCTATAAGCTAACAGTTACTTTTCATTAAATGAAGCTTCACTTCACTGAAGCTATCCACCTGGGAAATGTAGCAAGCTAAGCTACAGCAACATGGCAAAAGTAGTTTAATACATCTAAGCTATTTTTTAAAATTTCATTTTTATATTGAACCAACAATGCTCTCTCAGTGATCAATAAAACTGTCAGTCAAGCAGATAGACAGGCATAATAGTTCAGGTTAATTGTTTATTCAATAACTGTTCCGAACCAATTTGGCAACAAAAACCAGTATCATGTACAGGGCCGGATTTACCTCATATTGTGACAGAGGCAAATACTTTTTGCTGTCGGCCGGAAACCTCATATGACCTAAAAAAAAAAAAAACACTGTATTTTAATTAATAATAAACACTGTGTTGTCAAAGTTGGTATTGTGGCTTTATTGTAAACAGATACTTTTATATAAATCGTAACATTTCACAACAAGGTTCATTATTAACATTAGTTAAAAGTTAACATGAACTAAGAATGAACAATACTTCTACAGCATTTATTAATCTTAATGTTAATTTCAACAATTACTAATGCATTATTAATATCAAAAGTTGTGTTTGTTAACGTTAATGCACTGTGAATTAACATGAACTACCAATGAATGACTGTATTTTCATTCATTTACATTACCAAAGATGAATAAATACTGTAATGTATTCTTCATTGTTCGCTCATGTTATTTAATACATTAGCTAACATTAACTAGTGAAATCTTATTGTATAGTGTTGCCATATAAATGTATTGGCCTACAGAAAGGCTATGCTTATTTGCATCATTGCATGTGTCATTATATTATTAACATTTCATCAAAATAAAGTTCAAATATGAAGTGAATGACCAGCGAATGTTTTTTTTCCCCGTCATTATCGCAACATCAGAGGCAGTTCTTGCATCGCATTTACATTTTAATGAACTTGCAGGTTATACAGTTTTCTGTCGCTACGTGGGCACTCAGTTATTTGGCCAAAATATCATATTATAAAAGATTCAGCGCTTCGCACAAGCTATTTGGCTGTGACTCAACAGCAAATGCTAGACTAAGATACTCTTCTCCGCTCCTAAAATACAAAAAACATTAGCCTTTATAAATATAACAGTAAACAGCCACAGCAGATGTGATGAGGAGGAGAAGAATTGTTAAATAAAGTCTTCATATTTGTTTTCTTTGCGCACAAAAAGTATTCTCGTAGCTTCATAAAATTACTGTTGAACCCCTGATGTCACATGGACTATTTTACTGATGTCCTTGCTACATTTCAGTTGTTTTGCTGTCTATGGAGGGTCTGAGAGCTCTCGGATTTCATCAAAAATATCTTAATTTGTGTTCTGAATATGAATGAACGTTTTACGGGTTTGGAACGACATGAGGGTGAGTAATTAATGACAGAATTTTAATTTTTGGGTGAACTACCCCTTTAAACTAAATGAAAATGTGATATGTTGCATTGGCAACCGGCAAATAAAATAAGTAAAATAAAATTAGTTTAAGTTATATACTGTATATATGTATATATATATATATATATATATATATATTCGTGCTGTCAAACGATTAATTGCGATTAATCGCATGCAAAATAAACGTTTTTGTTTACGTAATATATGTGTGTATACTGTGTATATTTATTATGTACATATAAATACAAACACATGTATGTATATATTCATGAAAAAAATGTTGTTTATATGTTAAATATATTTATATATAATATAAAATATAAGAATATAAATATATGCATGCATGTAAATACATGTAAATATTTTCAAAATATTTACTGTATGTGTGTGTATTTACAGTATATATACATAATAAATATACACAGTACACATACATATATTATGTAAACAAAAACTTTTATTTTGGATGCGATTAATCACGATTAATTGTTTGACAGCACTAATATTTATTTCAATCATGACAACTCTCTGAAGATTTTAGCATATTTTAGTAATATTAGCTGTTGAGTTTCAGAGAAACTCTGAAATCTCAAGTGAATGCTAGCCAGTCATATAAATGCAAGGCAGTAAGCTCATTGGCTGCATATGCAGCATGAACCAATCAGCTTGTGTCAAGTTTTTTAACTCTCTGAATATCATCAGTTACGTTAACAACCCGTCGGCCTGCGCCATCTAGAGTTTCGTGACTGAAATATTTACAGCGGGTAAAATAAGTATTGAACACGTCACCATTTTTCTCAGTAAATATATTTATTTTCCCTGGGCCATTCCATTTTATTACACATAACTTAATTTCTGAACTTATTTGTTTTCTTTATATGCATGGATTACTTAGGTTGTTACTGACATCTGGTGAAAATTTCATGTCAACAGCACCTTTAGAAATATATTTACTGAGAAAAATGGTGACGTGTTCAATACTTATTTTACCCGAACGTTATATATATATATTACTTTATTTCAGTTAATGTCTATTTTATTTCAAGTTTTTAAAAAAAGTTTTTTAATGGTTTTAATTTTAGTTTTAGTTTAATAACCCTGTTCACATCAGTCAAGCGGTCTCTTGCTGTCTGCGCTGGTGTTTTTGTCTAGAATGAACTGCAGTGTGGACTAGACTTTACTAGACAGACTAAATCTCTGCGCTTGTATCCTGCAGGCATTGGACGCAGAAGGATCCAGCTGTGTTCAGATAAATGATGCTGGAACAACAGCAGTATAATTGGAACAAGAGTGTTAACAGCACAGGGAAGAGCTTCAAGACGCAGCTTTATTTTAGCAGCTCTTCTGTAATTTTCACAGCGGAATCCTCTGTGACTTAATTAATTGGAACAGGAGGCTTAAGTAATGAAACTCTCTGTCCCAAAATCAGACTTCAGGAGAGCAGCTCAGCAGTCGTGATCCGCTGAGACTCACCTTACAGACAGAAACTGGGGCTTTCTTCAGGAATACTGTACAGTAAAAGCCTGTGACCTCGTTTGAAAAAAATCTGGTGTTTGTTTCAAAGTTTCTGGTTGTTTTAATGAAATTGAGATGTATAGGTCATGGATATAAAGGTGATTTGTGGTGAACTCGGAGATCCAACCATTACTCATGGTCTCCTTAAAAGACAGATATACAGTGTGTTTAACAGCATTTGTAAATGATCTCCACCCCACAGTTTACCTCAGCGCACCTTCACTGCTGCAAAATCTATACGCTTGCGTATTAAATGTCATACGGACAATTTACAGCCATGCTTTTATTTCAATTGAAAATGAAAATACATCAAGAGTCGGCGCGGACTGCAAGCCGTTTGAGTTTTTAATCAGGTGTACACCATTTGAAAATGGTTTACTGTGGTAAGTACTCATCTCACATTTACACTGTATATGACACAAAATCAATACGGTCTAAATAAACTTCAGCGACGAGGGAACACATATATTTCTTGCCTTGTTGTTCATGGCTCTACAAATAATTATTGGGATTCATAAAAGTGCTGTGTGACTGGCCGTAACGTCCAGGTGGCTCCAATCCCAACTTTTAATATCAAATATTATCTTGAGTTTATAGTTTGTCGATTTGCTCGTAACTTCCTAAATACTTCATTTATTTTAAACTGTAAATCAAGAAGCAAACAGAACATTTAACTTAAACTAAGACTAGATATTCATATTCATTTCTTAGGATAATGTGGGTTTTTCTTGTCCATGCTAGTGTGTTGTGGGTGGTTGCTAGGGTGTTACTATGTCATTGCTAAGGTGTTCTGAGTGTTTTAGAATGTTGCTATGTGGTCGCTAGGTTGTTTTGACTGTTTTGGACTGTCGCTATGCAGTCGCTAAGTTGTTCTGAGTGTTGTGGAGTGTTGTTAGGTTGTTTTGAGTGTTGTGGAGTATTGCTATGCAATCGCTAGGTTGTTCTGAGTGTTTTGGAGTGTTACTATGTGGACGCGAGGTTGTTTTGAGTGTTGCTATGTGGTCACGAGGTTGTTTTGACTGTTTTGGAGTGTTGCTTTGTGGTCGCTAGGTTGTTTTAAGTGTTTTGGAGTGTTGCTATGCGTTCGCGAGGTTGTTCTGAGTGTTTTGGAGTGTTGCTATGTGGTCGCGCGAGGTTGTTTTGAGTGTTTTGGAGTGTTGCTTTGTGGTCGCTAGGTTGTTTTAAGTGTTTTGGAGTGTTGCTATGCATTCGCGAGATTGTTCTGAGTGTTTTGGAGTGTTACTATGTGGTCGCTAGGTTTTTCTGAACATTTTTGGAGTGTTGTTATGTGGTCGCTAGGTTGTTTTGAGTGTTGCTATGCGTTTGCGAGGTTGTTTTGAGTGTTACTATGCACTCGCGAGGTTGTTTTGAATGTTTTGGAGTGTTGCTATGCAGTCGCTAGGTTGTTCTGAGTGTTGTGGAGTGTTGCTATGTGGTCACAAGGTTGTTTTGACTGTTTTGGAGTGTTGCTATGTGGTGGCGAGGTTGTTTTGAGTGTTTTGGAGTGTTGCTATGTGGTTGCTAGGGTATTCAGAACGTTTTTGGAGTGTTGTTATGTGGTCGCTAGGTTGTTCTGAGTGTTTTTGAGTGTTGCCATGCAGTCATGAGGTTGTTTTGAGTGCTTTGGAGTGTTGCTATGTGGTTGCTAGGGTATTCGGAACGTTTTTGGAGTGTTGTTCTGAGTGTTTTGAAGTGTTGCTATGTGGTTGCTAGGTTGTTCTGAGTGTTTTGAAGTGTTGCTATGTGGTTGCTAGGTTATTCCGAGCATTTTAGAGTGTTGCTATGCAGTTGCTATGTTGTTATGAGTGTTTTAGGCTGTTGTTAAAGGGTTATTAGGTTGTTCTGAACATTTTTAGAATGTTGCTATGTGGTTGCTAGGTTGTTCTGAGAATTTTCAGAGTGTTGTCATGTGTTCAGGTTGTTCTTGACGTATTAGAGTGTTTCTATGCAGTTGCAGGTTAATCTGAGCATTTTTGGTGTGTTGCTATGCAGTTGCTAGGCTGTCTCCTCAAGACACATGATTTGATGAATCATTCATGTCTGGAGCACAAACTCTAGCGTGGTAGAGGTTTCATCACATCACTAACTAGCACAAGTAGTAAACAACACCAATCAGCTGTTTTGCTGTCAGATAATGTCATCCTTTGTCATTAACTTGTCTAAAGTACTTCATACTGTAATACAGTGAGAGAGAGAGAAGAGATGCATGGCTTCATAAGCAGATGTTGATATAGTTGTGATGGTCAAACGGCTCCTGACAGTGTTTCTCTGCGGTTTCTATATACGCTGTTGGTCAGGCATCAGCGCTTCTCAACATTTAATTCAGTCTGTCCATGGTGTTGACTTTTGGAGTGTTGTTCTGAGTGTTTTAAAGTGTTGCTATGTGGTTGCTAGGTTGTTCTGAGTGTTTTGAAGTGTTGCTATGTGGTTGCTAGGTTATTACGAGCATTTTAGAGTGTTGCTATGCAGTTGCTATGTTGTTATGAGTGTTTTAGGCTGTTGTTAAAGGGTTATTAGGTTGTTCTGAACATTTTTAGAATGTTGCTATGTGGTTGCTAGGTTGTTCTGAGAATTTTCAGAGTGTTGTCATGTGTTCAGGTTGTTCTTGACGTATTAGAGTGTTTCTATGCAGTTGCAGGTTAATCTGAGCATTTTTGGTGTGTTGCTATGCAGTTGCTAGGCTGTCTCCTCAAGACACATGATTTGATGAATCATTCATGTCTGGAGCACAAACTCTAGCGTGGTAGAGGTTTCATCACATCACTAACTAGCACAAGTAGTAAACAACACCAATCAGCTGTTTTGCTGTCAGATAATGTCATCCTTTGTCATTAACTTGTCTAAAGTACTTCATACTGTAATACAGTGAGAGAGAGAGAAGAGATGCATGGCTTCATAAGCAGATGTTGATATAGTTGTGATGGTCAAACGGCTCCTGACAGTGTTTCTCTGCGGTTTCTATATACACTGTCGGTCAGGCATCAGCGCTTCTCAACATTTAATTCAGTCTGTCCATGGTGTTGACTGAAAATCTCTCTTTACTCTCCTCTAAAAGATTGAATGTTTTAGTCTTTAGGAAAGTTTAATGGTTGCAAGGTTGTATTAAACCAAATGCATTATTTTATTAGACTTAATTTATAATTATATATATATGTATATACATAATATTTTCCCCTAGGTCTACTTTTTTGGTGTGAATTTTTTTTTAATTATATATTTATATTTTTTATTTTAGTTAATTTAATTGAATTTTATAATAATTTATTTTAATTCGATTTTCATGGCTATTTGAAATGCTCTCTCTAATTAATCAAGTTGTTTTGTGCTGCAAATGTCTCTTCATATGTGAAATGAGAAACATGTATGTTTATTTTATATTGTTTTTATACCTAAAACAGACTAGAAAAGACATCCAGGCTTTTCCAGAACAAATCCAAAGTCCCTCTGAGTGTCTGGTGGGTCAGTAAATGAGGTTGAGCATCAAGAGTTCAGTTTCAGACGGTCAGTTTGGTCAGTTCAGGGCGTTTGAGACGTTATTATGCCTCAGTAATAAGCCTCTTTCCTCTCAGTCCTGTGACGGAGCAAATGACCATCAGACCGTTATAATCCAGATAGATTAGAGTCACTTCAGATATAGGTACTGTTTATACACTTCAAGAACTGATGTGTGACGGACAAAACATGAATTAATCAAGTGCATTGAGAAAACATCAATTTCTTACTCAGTATTTTTGTCTTGTTTTCCATTATAAATATCTAAACATTCTTAAATAAAAATACATTTACTGGAGAAGCAAAATGACTTAAAATGTAGTGTTTTCTGAAAAAGGTAATAAAAGTAAGCAATTTTATGCTTAAAACGAGAACAAATATCTGCCAATAGTGTTAGAATTAAAATATTTTTTCTGACCTCATTTGCAGATAGTTTTTCTCACTTTACATTATTCAGAAAACAAGACTTGATATTTTCAGTCATTTTCCTTTTTATGTAAATGTATCTTGATTTAGAAATGTTTAGGTATTTGTACTGGAACACATAACAAATATATTCAGTAGTACATAATTTTGTTGCCGTGTTTTTTTCTATGTGAAGAGAGTGAGAGATACAGTATCTGCTTGAGGTCAGTTTTGTTGTTTATATGCAAAAAATAATGAATCGCTTACTTTTTATATATATATATATATATATATATATATATATATATATATATATAAGACAGAAACAGATATATATATATATATATATATATATTACAGAAACAGATAGTCTTGTGAATTATTTTCCTGCTTAGTGATGCAAAACAAGGGGCAAAAGAGCATGAAAAAACATGTGATGTTTGTATGAAGTCCAGCAGCTATCTGTATAATCTCATTATGAAATCAGAACCGTATTCAAGAGAACTGAACTTCTGTCCACTGTGACGCAACCATGATTTCATTCAGATTCTTTGTGTGTTTGAGGTGTTATATAAATGTGCTAAATACAAGGTGAAAATAAGTATTGTTTTTCCTTTAAATGAACTTTATTTATAGTTATTTTAAAATAATATAGGTTTATATATTTTCTTGTTTTAAGGATAAATTTACATATTCAGATTTTTAAATTTTCTGTTTTTAATTTAATTTGAATTAGTTTTAGCAATTTTGTTGTGTTTTGTCATTTATTTGTATTAATCTATTAATTAGTTTAAATTTAGTTTTAGTTAGTTTAGTAAATCATTTTTATTACTAAACTATTTTATCACTAAAACTATTTTAAAAATGTCTAGATAGCTTTTTACATTTTTTATTAATCCATTAATTAGTTTTAATTTAGTTTTAGTTTGGTACATCATTTTGATTATTTTTTTGAAAAAGTAATATTTAAAAAAAGTCTATATAGCTTTTTAAATTTTTATTAATTAGTTTTAGTTCCCTTTCAGTCGGTCACTCCCGACGTCACGTCGGATGACCTTGTGACTGGCTGACATACGCGAGACGGACAAGACACGATTCTTGATCGCCCCCGTGTCTCAGGACGGCCTTTTCGGCGACACGGTGGAGAACTTGCCCAGCGGTTCTCCGCTGACCAAAGCAGACTGAGGCCATCTGGGTACGCCTGTAGTTCCGTTGATGCCACTAGCGTGGTGTCTGGGGCCGTCTTGCCCGGGGCCGTCTCAAAGGGCGCTTACGAGGCAAGCATGTACTAGTCCGCACGGACAACACAGCGACCGTTGCGTACATCAACC